>NC_139345.1:5339803-5377303 GCF_055883805.1 Amblyomma maculatum
GATCCGAAGTGAAATCATTCGGTCGTTTTTGGGGTTGTACCCTAGCACTGCTTTGAACATTCTTCTGTTTACTATGAGAGCGACCCCATTCCTTCTCTTGGATTCGTGCCCACAATAAAAGACATATTGGTCGCCAGAGTTAAATTCTCCCATTCCGGTCCACTTGAGCTAGCTGATACCCAAGATATCAATGTTCAATCTGTCCATTTCTCGCTTGACGACATCCAGTTTACCTTGCGTCATAGATCTTACATTCCATGTTGCTATGTGATATATCTCCTTGCAACATCGGACTTTCCGGTCGCTTCCCGACACATCCACAACTGAGCGTCCTTTTGTGTTTAGCCCAGCCGCTTCATTCGTCCTGGAGCTACTAGGAATCGCCCTTTGTTCATCCCCAGTAACATGTGGGACGCCTTCCAACCTGGGGGGCTCATAGGGTTTTTTTGGCAGGAAATACTGGAGTGGGTTGCCATTACCTTCTCCAGTGAATCACATTTTGTCAGAACTCTCTGCCGTGACCTGTCTATCTTGGGTGGCCCTACACAGCAGAGCTCACGACTTCATCGAGTTTCGCAAGCCCCTCCGCCACGACAAGGCAGTGATCCATGAAGGGGACATATATTTATACCTACTCACAATGCCACACAACCCTGACCTCACTAACTGTTCTGGTCTTATATCACCTCAGTGGTCAGCCACTGCCGATACGCTTCTTAGTGACCACTATTTTATTTTGATCTCCGTCCCTCTTCTAATACTCACCCGCAAGCAGCGCATTCCGCATACTGACTGGCAGGCCTTTCGCTGTCTCCTCTCCTCTGCCTCTTTCACGTCCTATGAGGAGTGGACTAATCCCCTTTTCCAAGCGGCTTCATCCTCTACTCGCACGGAGACCGCTGCATATCCCACTTCTGACCCCGACCCCCCTCTCATCAGTCTATGAAAGCGGCGCAAAAAGCTTTTACGAACAGCCAGACTGCAACCCTGCAACATCCAACTGCAGACCACGCTTTCAAAGTTACGAGGCGATATCGTGACATATTGTGCTACGCTTGATGATTCTCGTTTGAATACCCTATGTAACAACCTTGACACGGCGCTCCATAAAAAATCAACCTGGACTATCTTTCGAACCCTCCTTGGTGCCACCCCTGTCCCTGCCCCGACTCTTGCTAAAGCCCTAGCCACAAAGTCTCCCTATAAGGTTTTCGCAACCCTTGCAGATCTATCTCCCACCTTATTTGTCCCCCTGTTACCATGAATACACAGGCTGTGCAAGCCATGACCTCGATTCCCCTTTTACACTGCACCACCTTGAAGCTGCACTTCTTGCTAACGCTCTCGGTCGGCTTCCGGTGAAGATGGAATCACTTACTCCGCTCTTCGCAATCTTCCCTATAACGCAAAAGAGCACCTTCTTAACCTCTATAACACCGCCTGGGAAGAAGGCTCTCTGCCATCGTCCTGGACTTCCTCACTTATTTCTCTCATTCCTTAACCTGGTAAGCCTCCAGCCCATTCAAATCTCCGGCCCATTTCTCTGACCTCCTGTGTCGGTAAGACGATGGAAAGAATGGCGCTCACTAGGCTTAAGAGGCATTTGGAGGTTTAGAACTCACTCCCTCATACCCTCATTGGTTTTCATTCCCGCGTATCTGCACAGGACCTTTCCCTCATACTTCAGCATCCATTCTTCACCTGTGGTAGCTCTCAGTTTCACGCCCTGGTCACTGTCGATGTCCGCAAGGCAATCTATTGCATCTCCCATGATCATATTCTTACCTGCCTTTCCAGCACCGCCTGCGGCTCCCCCATTTATAACTACATTCGAGCTTTTCTTTCTATTTGCGAGGCCCGTTTCCGAGCATTGAACTTCACTTCTACACCCCACCGTCTTCTCCGGGGTACTCCGCAGGATGCCGTTCTTTCACTCACAATTTTTAATATCGATATGGCTCCTCTCGCGGTTCAGTTATCGTCTATTCCCGATCTTATCACTTTTTTTACGCCGACGACATCACACTGTGGTGCTCGCGCGGATCTCCTGGTCACGTTCTAGACACCATTCACCAGGGGTTGGATATCAGTTCTTGCTTTCTTGACCATACAGGCCTGTCTCCCGCACCCGTTAAGTCAGAACTCCTACTTTTGACTCACTCTAGTTATCAACGAGCTCACAACTCACTAATATCTCTAACCTTGGGCGGCAATTCCTAAAGTTTCTGAATGACGCGTTCTTTGGCATGCCTCTGCATGCATCCAAAAATATCTGGGCTCTCATGCGGCTGTTGCTACCTGTCAGTCCGTCACCCATTTACTTCGCCGAGTTGTGAGACGGTCCTCTGGCCTGAGGGAAGCTCACGCCTGTCGACTGACTCAGACGCTGGCTCTTAACAAAATCTACCCCTGTCACGCACACTAGCGGCCCCTTTCTCCACACTCCGGATATTATCTCGCTGGAGGTCCTCTCCATCATTCATGCCATTCAAAATTTCCATTCTCTCCCAGCTGTGCCTCTATATTACAAACACCGGCTCCCAGGCTGCCGTCCGTGCCATTCAATCTAAAAGCACATCATCTGTCCACGGAGCTCGAGGTTGCACTTGTTGCGCTGCAGCCCTGCCCCGTCTTCCTTCGATGGATCCCTGGACACTCAAGGATTGACGGCACTTAGCTGGTCAACAAGCTCGCCCGTGAAACTCGTAACCGGGCACCGTTTATCCCCTGGCCAAGATCCTTGGAGGGTGGGTCGAGACTGTCTCTTCGTGCCACCATCAGCGAATATTATAATGCTGCTCGCTTAGACCGCAAGCTCTACCCCGACCCTCATTCTAATCTTTCCGTTCGAGAGGCTCATATCCTTCGGCCAATACAGCTGACTACACTCATAACCCCTGCACAGTGTATATCTCTACAAATTCCGTCGTGATCCATCATGTCCCAACTGCCCTTCCCTTTATGCCAACCTTTCACACTGCCTATTTTCATGTCCGGTTGCATTGCAATCGGGATTCTTTCTGACCTCCTCCTATACTCTCTGGACCTGGGTGGACTGGCTTGGTGCTGAGGGTGACGAAGAACAGCGCCTGCTCGTTTTCAGGCCATCGATGTATTAGGCGCCTGAGTGTAGCGCTGCAATAAAGTCTACTACTAGTACTACTATATATATATAGATCGAAGTTTCATCAGCAGCCGCAGGTACGGTGGCACTTCTAGCATCTGTGACCAAAGAAACGACGCAGGGCGCATCGGGTCCACAGGAGGCAAGCTTCAATCCGGTTGGTAAAACTGCGGGCTCGGACGATGGATTGATTGTCCATAACGTGACACTACCGTGATGCACGGAGATCATACAATGAGGAATAATAACATTTTTCTTCAGGCATGCTCAGTGAACTGGGTGAATATTAATGCAGGAAATGCATCCTTTATCCGCCAAAACTCTTAGAGGCTCCCTGGCAGAGCGCAAGATAATTCAAGAACAGGTGGGCGAAATGCTGCAGAAAGGAATCGTCCGAGAATATTTCAGTCCGTGAGGCGCACCTATGATCCTAGCGCGAAAAAAAGACAATCCTTGGTGATTCTGAGTATACTATCATCCTTTAAATGCGGTAACAAAGGAAGACGTATATCGGTTACCTTGTATTGATGACACAGTGGATTATTTGCATTTGGTGTCATATTTTTTCTCCCTTAATTTACGATCTGGCTATTGGCAAATTCCTCTGCATCCATCCGACCGTGAGAAGACTTCTTTCTTATCACCAGGTGGTTCGTACGAATTTAACGTGATGCCGTTCGGATTATGAAACGCTCCCGCGACGTTCAAGGAATTTATGGACGCTATCCTCCGAGGCCGAAATGAGAAATATGCATGTGCTACTTGGATGATGTCATCATTTTCGGCAAGGCCTTCCAAGATCACAGTGAGAGGCTCCTATTGTTCTTGAGTGCATCGACATAGCGGGAACCATTTTGAACTCAAAGAAGTGCCAATTTGGAGACCGACAAATTATAGTTCTTGGCTTCCTCGTAAACAAGGATGGTATCAGGCCTTATCCGCAGATGATCGCTGCAATACGAGACATCGAAACTCCACGCACCTTGAAAAGCCTTGGTAGCTTCCTCGGACTCTCTTCTTATTTTCGTTACAGGAATTACAGGAAAGAGCTGAAACGCTTGAAACGTGCTGCACCCTTTGTGTGCCGCAAATCTACGACGACGGCTGGCGAAAGACTGCACCATTCCATGGGAGTAGAATTAGGCTTAGAGAGAGGTGGAAATCGCTCCCGTCTCGGATGGCATCACGGCTTCCGACGAATTTGGAGCGAAAATCGGCGTAACGGGCTCGAATACCGCGATTTCACGCGTTACGACCGGTAGCCAGATGTTCTCCATCTGTCAAGAGCTTTCGATAGCCCGCCCAGACTGCTTACGACCATTGCGCGCTCGTTCCTTTAGCCTGCGCCAAGCTGACAAGTTCGATGTTTCTCGCCGTTCCCCTTCCGTTTGCCGAGACCTTCGCCTTAGAGTAGTTGCCGGTCGATGCCTGCTAAGTTCAAGTGCTGAATGTAAAAGTGTTCGATATCTTTAAAATCGCCATGATGCATGTTGAGATTCTTCATGGCCTTTGCAGCTGCAGAAAAGTAAGTGTTTGATAAGCTGGCTAACAAGCCTATATATAGCATAAACTCATTCTCTAACGTTCAAGAAAAAAAAAAAAAAAAAAACATTCTCACTTTTGGCAGCCCCTGCTGCCATACTTGCTCCCATTTAGATGGTACTTGAACATTGCTGCCGAAATACCGTGGCATGATAGAGAAACTGTGGTTACCAGAATTTACGATAGGGTCACTGCATGTACTTTAGATTTGCGCAATTTTCTGACTTGTGCCATTTTTTTAATTTTTTTTTTAGGGGGGGGGGGGGGGGGGAGTCCTAACCAGAGATAGCAGTCTAGCAGTCTAGCCTGACTAAACCATCTTCACATTTGCCGTTCCTTTACACGGGGCTATAAAAAGCTTTTTATAAAACCAGAAACTAACTTCCCTAACAGGGAAAATCTTAACAATGGTGCTCCTTATTCTCCCCCCCTTAACTCAAACTATGCCAGGGTGCAAGAAATATGAACTAAACAGGCCGGGAGAGCACCTGAACATGACCCGACCCGCTATTGTCAATTCACCACGCCCATTGAGATAGCGCACCCTTAAGCCCCTGTAACGGACGTTAGCGCGAAGGGGCCGGCTACGAAGGCGCAGTGAGGTGTCCCTCAAATCGGTTGTATGCGGTCACGAAGAGCCCTTTTCGAAAATTATTTGTAAGTTATAGTACCAACACAGAGATTTGAAATTCAATTGGGCATGCTTAAATGTTATAGCCTAAATATTGTTACAGATACATTACACGCTCATACACCACTTTGGAGCCCTTATGAGTGCGTGCCTGATTGGGAAGTTACGCGGGTTCGGTTCTCGGAGTCACCGGTCGACATATTAAATCAGCACAATAAAAAGGTGGCTTCCCGGCCAAGTGCTCAGCTCTCCAGGGGTGCAGTGCTTGGGAAATGTAGGCTCCGAATTTCTTTCTTTATTATTTATTGAGCCTTTCCATCGCACCGTACGATATTACAGCACGGGGGCTGCAGTCGTTAAGTATAACGTGACCTATTGATGGTACAAAATTCCCGTACCTTCAAGTCGTAGTCGAGACATTTCAATGTATAGTCTGGTGATTCGATATGGTTCCCGCGATAGTGCCACTTCTATAACAACTATTACTACAAAAAACTACCTAACATCTTGTGGCAACAAATCACTTCCCTGCGATTGAAACCGCGGAGGCTCCTTTGCATTCGCGCCTTTCAGAATGGCTTGCTTCACAAGTGCCCATAAGGTAAAAAGTGTCATGAAGTGTCATGCATTATAGCGCGTTCTTTGACCTCAATGCACATGAAAGGAAAACTTGTGTGCCTCACAGTGAAACCACCTACTCATTTCGGCAGTTTTCTTTGCTCTGGACCCCTCCTACTCGAGACATGGGGAAGGGAATAAGACCCTGAACCGAGCATGGTCATGGTGGCACCCGGATTTACTTTACGCTTAGTACACCTTAGGCACGCTGCCTTTTCAACAGCCTTTTTTCCCCGCCGCAGCAGCTGGCGAGCGCGGGACACGTCGACGCCGTCGCAGTTGAGTGTAATAAAGCCTCACGCAGTGGGCTCATAAGGGTGCGTTGTTTCGCTCGGCTTTTCCCTTTATGCAAGCGACGACGAAGGAATAGCGGCCAGGAAAAGAGCGTCTTGCATGGAGCGCGCGACGTGCTTCGATAAAGGGCTGCTCGAGCAGGAATAATTAAGGCGCCCGAGGGAGAACGCGAGCCGCTTCTTGCAGCGGCTGCCGAAGTTGGGGAAGGCGGGGGGAGGATAAAGAGGATTGCGCCAGGCGTGAACATGCACGGAAAGCAGGATAGTATAGCTTGTGGAGAGAAGGAGAAGGCAGCGGGAAAATGAGAATCAGAAACACTGCAAAGATAACAAGCCTTGCGTATAGACTCGAAGCCAGCGAGGCCGTCGTTGCCACCGTTTTCCTTGGAATCAGCGTGCGCTACATCCACACTGTCTCTCTATCGTTTTCGTCGCTCCTTTTTTCTTTCGGTGTGAATTATGAGCGCCGTAAATTATGTGGCGCTCTGCGTGCGAACGTCTAGGTAGTCTCTCCGTCGTGGCGGATAAAAAATAAAAGAAAAATGAAAGCGAAAAGTTCGCGGAGCCAGTTAAGAACAAGCCGGCAAAGCCTTCGATAGAATACCCAAATAAATTGAGAAGAAGTAATGCGGTAACGACAAAGGAAGCTTACTGGCGGGAGACGAGAGTGCATGCAGCTCTCCGCTACGTCAAACAGCCTAGACGAGGCACACGATAGAAAAAGGGGAGGGGCGAAAAGGTCCCCTTTTCGCTGCCGCGCGAGTGATGTCGAGGGTGTGTTGGCGCCCTGCTGTCGAGATGAGCGATGACTTTGCCTGGCGGCAGCCCTGCCTAGAGGAGCGGCCCGTGGCAACACTGTGGGGCGCGTTGCGCGCTCCTCGACTTGACCCATCGCGTCCGAACCTCATTTCGCACACGTACACAAGCCGGAGAAGGTGGGGAGGGGGAGAAGGAAAGGGTCATTTGCCTGGAACTATGTGTAGCCATGTCTGTGACACGTTCCGTTGTCTTGCCTAAGCATGTTTGACAGACTGCTATATTTCTTCGGGTCAGAATCAGTTGGAAGGGAGAATGCCCGCTGTGCTGGAGGTGCTAATCAATAACGCCGATACACCTCTGCACAAGCTGGTATGACCACACTGTGGGAGATGAAATGGTGCTGACGACAATAACGAACGGCTGACACGACCAGCACTAAGGCGCATTCTATGATCACTGTGTAGCCATATCTACGGGCGATCTGATTTCTCTCACTTTTTATTGCACATAAGATGCGCGACGATTCCAACCATAGCGCAGCACAGTATAGAAAAACTTTATAATATTGTGACATATATGCCCTGCGTCGCTGGACATTGAAGAAGACAACGATCAGCAGCAGTGACAAAGAAGACGAAGTGGTAGCAACAGTTGGTGCTAGGAGAAGGTTGACGCTGCTGTGCTTCTGTGTGCTGTGTCATTTTGGACTAACCTTCGTGGACTAACCTTGCCACATATCATTATGATATCAATTCTCAGGAAGATGGATTTGCCTTACCGTCCTTAACAGACGGCCGAGATCCCTTGGGACCTTGGTTTTTTGCTCTTTGAAGTCCTGGCAACGTAGCAAATATCCCACGACTCCTTACTATCCACTAAAGCGTTGGATCGGGCGCATGCCCACATCATATGGGCTAGGGTCGCCCGTCCTCCACAGGCCGTACATTTGCCGCCGTTCAAGCCGACAGGAACTTACTCAGTGTGGCTGGATTCGGAAAGCTGCCTACCTGCAAACTGCGTCCGTGCTGATTCCTCCACTTTGCTGAGCTTCCTATGCAGTTCTGGATATTCTTTTCTACTCAGTCTGTAGAACTGCGTGATATCGCGAAAAGGGAATAGCCGCTCGTTTCCTGGAATGCATCTATCCTCGTTGGGAGTCGCGGAGACCGGCCGGAAAGTCAGCCCTCGGACGAGCTCGTGACCTGCCTCAATACCTTGAAGGGTTTGAGACGCTGGCAACCAAAACAAGAAAATTGGATTCTCTCTTCTGCCATTCTACAGCATGCGTGCTGTTGCTGGTGATACTGTGCCTAAATCCTAATTGCGAATCGCTTCCTTAGAGTCGCTGATGGCCACCTTTATGTCTTTTTCTTTAAGCGCGGGAGCAATGGGCGCCTCCTCCGCCGTCGTGACCGTAGCTCTTCTGAGCGTGCAGATACTAATTACTAACCAGGCGCTTACCTTTGCGACAACTGTTCCTTCATTGTTCGTCTGGGGTACTCCGCAGCATCAGTACTAACGATTTGGGATAGAATAATAACGGTGTAATCCAAGCTTGGCGAAAATTGCAAAGAGGCGGCGAAGAAAACACAATTGGTGAGTTTAAATGTTGTTCAGTACACGTCAAAGTATGAACTTAAACGATTTCAGTGAAGCTCAGAGCCAATATGCATTCTCTACTCGATGGGAAGCATTTCACCAGTCCGAGCTCAACACTTATAGCAGGTATGAAACTAATGCTAAATGATTTCGCCGGAAATTTGGGCTCTATCACTGATATGCCCCAAATTATTGACATCGTTGTTTTATACGCTATCAGGTTTTCTAGACTGTAGCATTTTTCGCAGTATGTACTCTTACCAAAAAACAAAACTAATGTCATCTGGAAGTAGTTGTCTCGGAGAAAAGAAGTGTGTCTCCCGCAATGCAACATTACTACTCACCGTTTAACCATTCTAGATATATAACCACACTCCACACTGTAAGGGCTCCAAACAATAGATAAAAGAAGGACAAAAGTGGAGTGTGTTTCAACTGGCATGTTTATTAACACTTTAACCTGATTGTGTCGATGCGTCATTTTTTCACACCTCACTTCTCTGCAGCACAAGCGACGACTGCGACGCCCTAGCTCTTCCACATCCTGAGAAACCCGACAAAATGCAGTGTCGTCGACAGTACGAGCGAACGCTGTAGATGCATTTCCACGCGAAATATTCGCAGTGCCTCACTCGCGGTATGGAACACCGTGCAAGTGGAACGTTAAGGAGAATGAAAAAAAAAAAAAAGCGAAAGAAAGTTCACACGGTCACCACTGACTGAGCAATGCGTCGTCAAAAAACAGGCGAGATGCCTTGAACGCAAACTGTAGCGACGCTTAGATGAAGCGACGTAAAAAGGAGCAGACCGAAGCAAAGAGTTAACCTCGTACAAAGCAGAATCACTGCCTCGTGTACGATAGAAGGAGAAAAAAAATAAAGGTGAGGCGGGTGGTAACAGAACACTTAGAGAAAGCCAGAAGGTTGAAGCATACAGACATGCACACGCACAATATAGTATAGAGTTATATGTATTTATATATGTATGCAATATGTATAGACCCATTTATCCTTATAATATTTTTTTTTTTTTTTTGCGTTTACCACACTGACCATCAATACGAGACTCGCAATTGAAGTGTAATGAGATAATTTCGATGAAGAAGCCACAATGAGAGTTGCGCGTCGTACAAAATATAGATTGTAATATGTACAGACGTGTACGGAGTGTGTCGTGCGCCCATAATTCTCACGTACATAACAGCATCCACCGCAACAAGTTCAATGCGACACTCACTTTTCTGTCTCCCCGAATCTAGGTATATCACCCTGAGCCCTCAAGAGCGAACAGAGAGAAACGTCGCAGGCCCCTATCGCTGCGGTTTCGTGAAATGCAGTTTACCCGCTATTCTGAGTTTAATAGCACACACGCCCCATTCGACGCACAACGCCTTCCCGGCGGCGTAGTAAATAATGACCTGCCCAGAAACCGCCTTTTATGAGAGTAAATTACGGAAACGGCGTTGCGAATGAGCTTGTTTGATGAGCAAGGTCGAGCACGTCCCACCTGGTAGCTCTCGTAGAGTGTGGGGGGTACATCACTCTAGCATGGCTACGCAAAGGTTCGTTAACACAATCAGCTTGAGATGGCGCTCGCGACGACGTTTTGCGAGGACGGAAAACCTGCGCGCCACTCGCTTTGCCTACGCGCACTCTAGACAGTGTATAGTGTCTCCCTAATCTTCTCTTTTTTCCCTCACCTCTCTCTCTTCTTGCAGCCTCATTTACCCTTCCCTCATTACGCAGTTCAGATGTCCGCGCCATAAGTGAGACAAGCGCCTTTCTTCTCTTTATAGCAGCTGCCCCTTCCATTTTGACCGTATTATTAATGCCCTGTTGCATCCTTCACCGCGGCTGAGGACCTCTTCATAGCCCATGGCCAAGCTGCACGGGTACGCACTATCTCGAGACCCGCATCTTACAACACCACGACTGCTAAGCACGATTAGGGCGAAGACTCAGGCAAATTATTTCCTATATTTCTTTTTCTTCGCACGAATGGCTACGCACTCAAGCACGTTTCACTTACCATCTACACTCGCTGTCCTCGCTTTCATGGTTTCCCATCAACACAGTTTTAACGCGATTGGTAGTGACGTAGACCGAGTAGCACACACAACCTGTCGATGATGATGTGACGTTTCGAGTTTTATGGGTTTTGTTATAAGCCTGCATGAGAGTCCTTGTACTCATCGTACTAACGTTACACGTTCATGATAACTATGCAAGCGAAGGGAGTTTCTTTCTTGGTTGTTTGGACGCATTCACTCCGAGTCCATGAAAAAAGAAAACGTCAGATATTTCTGTCAGTAGTCGCCGTCGAGCTAGCATTCCCGCGGCAATTACAATGATGGCGCGACCGAGCCCTAAGCAGCGTCTAAAACTTGAGACCCTGCGCCGTCCAGAGCACCGAATGAAAGGGAGCGTTCGCGCAAAACTAGCTGCAACGAGTCGAGAGTGCCACACTGTAAGAGTATTTGGGAAACCACGACGATTGGGGAGGATAGAGTCGGGTGTAGTGCTCACACCCGTCACGAGAAGAAGGGTTTTAAATGCCTATAGAACGAGCGTCGACAGACGCGCCTCTTAGCAAAGCTCAAGTACGTGAGTGTCTTTATAGGACGTATATCGTAAGGTGGATATATTCTTTGTTCTGGCATTCGCGTGCCTGCCTTGCGTCGACACAAGCGCGCAAGCTGTACCCTCCCACAGCACCTATTGTTCTCTTTTCTTTCTTGAATATTTTTTTTGGCATCATGTCAGTCATTCGCGCACCAAAACAGAGTTTTACCTCGTAGTCGTTCCAAAGAAGGACACAAGCACGCACTCTCGAAGGTTATAACCACAACAGGAACGTGCCGCACATTTTCACGCACCGTCACTTTGGTTCGATCACGACCATGGTTGTCGATGCAGTGGGAATTACCAGTGGCTCCTGCTTGTCACTTGACACGGTCACTGTTAGGGAGCAGGAAGCCACAAAGTGCTACACGATGCTAGCAGTCCCTACGGCGCGGTTGTTGTCTCGAGAACTTCAGCCACGTCAACGTTCCCGTCAACAGCAGCACCAAAGACTTAGAACCATCGAAGTACTCCACGAACTTCGGCGCCTATTATATCGCAGAGAATCGGTATTTGCTGCATTCTGGACGTGGTTCCGCGAGTCGCTTCTTGGACTGTGTCATCATCGGAAGTGGCTTGGTACCTTTCCTTATGCATGACTAGGTTCCGTTTGCCAACGCTTTCTCTTTCCCCAAAAGCCCTCAGACGTCTCTTCCCAGAGAGGAGCGACGCTTCACGAGGTGCCGCTGCTCGCAGCGCCGCATTGCGGAGCGGCGCCGCTGCCAAACGTGGTCATGCAGGGAGTTGCCTTGCTGCTACTGCTTGTGGGGAGCACGTCCGGATATCAGAAGTCCACAATCTTTTGGCGACAGAAGTAAGGGGTGTGGTTCACATTGGTGATGTAGTCGGCATGGAACGGCGGCTTGGTCGGCGACGTCTCCAGTACCGTGGGACGAAGCTCGTCGCCTTCGACGCAGTTGAAGGTTGTCATGTTCACTGAACCGTCGCAGGGACGAGGAGACCTGTGAGCCACAAACCAGAAAAGCAAACGCCTTTTTATGCCTTCGGGTTTCAAGTAGGCCGTGCCTCGAGTGACACAGAAAAGAGCAATCTAATTTTAATGCTGTAACATCAGCTGCCGCACAAAGTTGATAAATATATTTAATAAAACAAGTTCATTATCTGGTGCACGCTTATGCACTGCAAAGCATTAGAGATTGGAAAATGACAGACAGAATGAAAGCGGACATACATACGACAAGCACGCAAGCAAGAAGCGAACGATGGCACGCAAGCAAGAAGCGAATGGGTGCCCGTGTTCGCGCAGATACCAAGCAATAGAAAGAAATAAACATATTTTGATATCTATGCAAGATGCTAAGTGTCGGCAATGGAGAAGTTTCCATTTTGTTTTACTGCAACGTTCACACAACGCTGATCAGGGATTTTTATTTATTTCAACTTCGGAAGCAGAAGCACATGTGGTCGGGGAAGTAGGTATTTGAGCATGACGACGAATGAAAATCAAGCGCACAGTGACTTGTGCTGCACCATGCGCATTTATGGAAGCTGTCGGAATCAATAAATTCTTTAAAACGCCGAGAGAGACCAGTGACTCATCAGTGATTCATCAGTGATTCGTCATGATGAGGGGTATGGGGGGCTATCCCTAGTATCCGAAACAGCCCAGAGATGACTCCATTTTGATGCGGATTATGGCGAATAGCAGTGAAATTCTGTGCCCTGGTGTCACCTGGACGCGCATACACTCAAAGTACATAAGCACATTTTCCAAGGTGCATTCCCAATTAACTGCTGCTTCGTTTTTCTTTCATGAGCGACAATCTACTTTTTTTCCCATGTTCCCTTTTCCCATTATGCAGGTAACCAACTATATATATTCTCAGTTCTGCTATTACTTATTAGGCCACCTTAACGCCGTTCTCATTTTCTTGTGGCGGCGGAAAAGGAAGGCCTTTCGAGAAGCACTGAAAATCCTGGTAGAACAGTGAAAGAGAATAGGAAGGTTTAAGTACTTACATTTTCCCGTTTTGCACTATTTTGTCACCTGGAAGAGAAGGAAAAAGAACAAATGTTCACAGATATGAAGAACAAACGAGTCCCCATCATTGTGTCATCACCTGATCATAGGTAAGTTAAAGGCGCTGGCAAACACAGAGCAGGATGCGATGGCTATTCTCTAGATGAACACAATCGCAGTGATAAGCTTGTTTAGAGCGAGGCCTGATATGTGGGTTGGTAGCCTAAACTATCGCCTCATGCCCTTATAGGCGGAGCTTAAGTGTCGCCCATATTGTTTCTTCCCATTTCTTAATTCTATGGGTCTGCAGGCTTTGGGGGTTATCTTTGTGACACTTGTTCGACACCGCAGTAGCTCTCCGCGCCTCACGAATCTCACGCATCACATATTGGCAGGGCACTGAATTTCAGTTTCTACGCAAATAACCTCACCTACATTACGCGCCGGATTACCAGACCATTATCCCTGCTATAAATACAGCGTGGTCTACACACTAATAGACAGTTGGACTATATCCATATTGAAATCTCCGGATTTCTGTCTTAAATAACAGGTCGAAACAACCCGTTTTTATGATAGAACTCACTTCTGTGGCTTACTCTTTTAAGAACGTGTTGGTACCCCTCTCGCCAGTTTTGTGCCACAGTGGGAATGGTTTCTACAAGGAGGGGTTGATGCAGTCCAGTTCTCTCACCGGTGTTGGCCTTCAAGCGCTGCTTCTTCGTCCGACAGCGTGCTATGATGAGAAGCAGGAAGAGAAGGAACACGGCGGCAAAGGTGACGGCGATCAAGATGACGACGAGCGAGTTGCTCTGCTCGCAGCCGCTCCATTCACTCCCTGCGATCATGGTGCAAAACAAAAGTAATACGACCAATTTTATCTGTTTAGATTCAAGTCGGGAATATGCATGAGCATTTCATGAACGCCATCACCCTGTGGAAAAAGAAACCGACAAAACCGGGTAAAAAAAAAAAACGGATAATATACTCCTTAGTTCTGTCGTAATTTCAGACTTTTCTGATTGTCTATAGAAGTTTTCTCTAGTTCATGCTTTTTCTGGTAATTTTTTGCAGCCTATGGTTCTGTAGTTATAAACCGTACAACTTTGTTGTTGTAACAACTCAAATTCTCATATTACTAAAGAAATGTTTGTTGTCTGCAAAGGTTTTCCGTCATAAACCACACCAGCGTTTTGTTCTGACAATAAACAACTACCTGCAATTTTGTGTACTGGGTAGCATTCGCTGCTTACTTATTGTTAGAATCCTTCACGCTTTTCACGGCTGCAAATTTCGATCATTATTTTCCTCCTGCAATGTGGCTAATGCACTCCTACCAATAGCAACAGGTTCTATGAAGCAAGCTCTAACCGCGTAGCTCAATAAAAAAGAAGCGAGTTTTCCTAAAGAGGACAGACGCGGTCTCGATTCTGAACTCTCTGACCAGGTGTAGTTTCATAGAGTTCTTGCGTGATTAGTTACACCAGGCAATCCTTGCCGCTCCGGCTTTTCAAAATGAGAGGGAAGTATTAACGGAACGTGTCAAGGACATGGCACCGCAGCTAAAGGCCAAGTACGAAAGACAAGCTAAACGCTATAGATAGCTAGACGCTAGAAGCGTTTAGATTGCTGGACGCTTGTCTATCTAGCTATGTAGCTAGATAGACAACTTGAACACTAGATAGAAAGCTAATCGAAATGTACAGCCAGGTTAGACGCTCAATATGCTCCCACTAGAAGAGCTTGGCCGAGTAAAACAGGCAGGATGTGCGTACCGTGGCGCGTGGTGCCGTCCCAGTATCTGTCAGCCGCCTCGGCACGCAGCAGTACGGGCTGCGAACGGCCCATCTCGTTCACAGCGTACAGCACGAGCACGTAGTTGAGGCCCGCGGGGACGCCCTGTACCCAGAAGGCCGGTCGGTCGGCGCTTAGGTTGGCCAGCAGTCGGTGGCAGGAGATGTCGTGCACCTCCAAGCTGTACATCTGGCGCAGGCCCCCGCCGCCGCTGGGATCCTCGCGGCATTCGGCCAGGAAGGCATCCTCCGTCTGGTTGCTCAGCGTGCAGTTGTACGGCGCTTTGGGTGGACCTGCACACAGTAGATAGGGTGAGGCGACATGCTCGGCTATAGTCGATAGCGGAACTTGGCACACAAACAATCGCTGATGACTACTAATAGACGTTAGTACTCGGCTTTTCTAGGTACGATTTAAACAAAAAAAATAATGACCTGCCTCTATTGTCGGCATTCTTTTGTACAAAGTCGTGTTTAAATACACCAGTATTGGTAGAACCCGGCATACTTTCTCTTGGGCTGCTAATTCAACCGATCATGCAGACATTTAAAAGCAGTCAAGGCACTACACTGTTGCTTGGTAGCCGAGTTAAGGCACGAACGTACAGGTACGGACATACGTAAACGGAGCAGCACGCTTTTTCGTTAAAATTAAAATCAAGCTATCTGCACTGGAGGTAAGAAAACAATAGTTGTCCAAGAGAAAGGGCACTGGCATCTACAACCGATTCGCATGTGTCTAGAATGCCAGTTTCAATTATAAAACCTTTGAAAGAAATGATAGAAGGAAAACGCGCGCTCCGTTTACTTTCGTCCGCACCGTTACATGCCGCCTTTCATTAGCAGGAGCTCGTCACTAAAGCTAGCACCGCGAATCACTACACGCTCTCAAGTGCTCACTGTCAAAAGCCAAAAATAAAGTTCACAAGACGGAACAACGGAGACACGACCGCCTGGAACCTTCAGAAAACGACGGCACATTTCCGCCAGCAGACAAGGAGAGCTGCATGGAGTGTATCGAGTCTCCTTTGATGCATCGTTTTCTCATCACTGACTATTCCCCACATTCATCATTCATTCGGAGGCTGTCGGAGGCACGAGTGGAACTCAAACGACCGCTTAGCATACTTCAAAAAGGACATATATAATTCCCTGCTACCAATCGTTTCGCCATCATTTACTTGACGATTTTTATAAGTGCACAACCAGCCATCTCACACCCTGATACAACCATTGCTCATGTCTTGCTCAGCGCGCCTTTCTCTAGTGCTACAGAAACAGGACAAGTATGATCACTTTTGTTTGGGCCTCACAACAAGACGCGAACAGATGGCATATCCTGTTTGAAATCCAGACAAAAGAAGGAATGGACGGTTAATGCGAAACTATTGCTACGGGCGAGGATGACGCAGAACAGAGCAGTGGTGTGGGCAGGAGCGCTCGCTCTAGGCTCGCTTCCATTCTTAAAATCCATCTTACCACTCATTTCCCTGCGTTTCCGCTTCGTAACATTTCGAGTAGCCTGCGAGTATACGTCCATCCTCTAATATCCTGGCCTTCGAGGTTCGGTACCCTGCGTCT
Organism: Amblyomma maculatum; assembly: GCF_055883805.1. NCBI lineage: Eukaryota > Metazoa > Arthropoda > Arachnida > Ixodida > Ixodidae > Amblyomma > Amblyomma maculatum. The sequence continues at coordinate 5,356,346 of NC_139345.1, forward strand.
GCTTGGATCATTTGCCGCATGTTGCTGGTGTGCATCGACCGGCTCTGCCTCAGCATGCTGGTCCCGACACGATCTCTCCGTTCTCCTCCTCTCGTAGCGTCCCAAAACATGACCACAAGACACGATGAAAGGCAAATGACCCGACCCGGAGTATCCCATCGACACCTTAAGACACGGCCACAAGGTTCGACGAACTGAAGACACTACCAAAGGACTGGACCGCACCGACACGAGACACCCCCACACGCGAGGACAAATCACCTTCTCATGCTGTTGGATGCGTTCCTGATGCTAAGACATCGGATCTTTGCGATGGTCCGGAAGCTTCATAGACCAGTCTTCTTTTGGGGATCATCGTGGTGGCAAGCGGTCGCCTTCCTTCTATTCAATATTCATCAATCAAGTTTCGCCAATCAGCATGCCATGCATCTGATTCCCGATCAGGATGATAGCTGGGCGGCACCGCTTTCCCAAACAAATGTTTTTTACTACTAATACTCAATACTACTAATACTCAGTACTCGGTGGCCCTGGGTATTAATTGTTACGTACGAAGAAGACGAACAAATGAGTAGATGCTTTGGCAAGAGCGTTTGTGCTATGCCCGCTCCCATTATTATATAAAGAAACATTTAATCGCCATCCAACATGCCTGTTCTTCAAAAGCTTGCTGCTCTGTAATAATATGTTAGAGATGGTTCATAATAGTAGCGCAGTGGACTTAAATGGTATAAAGCGAAACGAAAATCCAGCAGGCCATCTAATAACCAAAAAGAACACTTCAATAGTCCCGAGCATCTAGGTAAAAATGCTAAACAAGCTTGGTAAAAATTTCGTATTGTGCGGCAGCCTCGACGCAAATTTACTGAGCTCAGTTTTTTGTTTTTCAAATGCCACACAGACGGCTGAAAATTATCAAAATATTCAGCTTCACTCGCCTATTACTTCGGTATGGATATTGCGCGAACCCGGAAAAACTTCTTCTGGCTAGTTACACTGGGTAACGTTGCTTTATACCCCTAGAGCAATTATGTTTCATATGTTTAGGAACCTTCAGGCGAAGAAACTTCTAGGCGCGAGTTAAAAGGACCCAAGAGAGGCCGAGATAAAAGGATTACATGGTGCCAAAACGGCAAGAATGTTTTTTTCTGCGGCAGCCGGGACTGCCATTAATTTGTGGCCCACTAAAGTGCTTCAGTCAGCTCATGAAACAAGTGCAAGCTACTTAATGGTTAGTCAACTACCGCAACAAGAGAAGGAATCTGGCCATTCGGGTGTGTGCATCAACAGCTTGAAGAGGGAGAGAATGAGAACTCTGTGACCTAACAAGTTCCACCAGAAAGCACTCGAAGATTAACTGCGGCACTTCAGATATTTGTATTCGCGTGGAAGCCTCAAGACGAATCCCACAAGAAAGCGACCAAATGTGGATGGAAAGAAGAAGTCTCCAAGAAAGATTAAGGTATGGAAGTGCACATGAGGTGAGACGCACGGCATAACATTTGCAACGCACGCGCAACAGGGTTAACCGAGTAAAGTTGGCACAAAAAAAGCAGCAGCGATTAACTTTCTTTTTGCTTCATAGCTCTTCAGATATCGTTTGAAGCCTTCACCTCATACTTTCACGCAGCAAAAAGAAGATTGAGTGAAGTATGGCCCAAATTTTCAGAAAAAAAATGTGAGTAAAAAAGGACATACGAAGGATAATTATAATAATGATTGAATATTCAGGGGAACCCCCAAGACGGAGCAGATTTGTAATAAAAGAGTAACTACTCATTGACATCCACCCAGACGCAGCCATACGACAACGAAGGAAAGCTATACAGCTTTCTCTGAAACTTCGCAGCTAAAGGAAAAATTCGTCCTGATCCGAGAATTATTTTGGTGATTCTAGTTTGCATTGTGCGACCCACGTATGAAATATGCTTCCAGCTGGCATTGTTTGTTTTCAACTTTTGCTTATAATGCTAGCCATAAGTAAAATCCCTAATAGACATAACTGATGGCAAAAGCAAAAAGCGAAAACAAAACAATCACATACAGAAATCATAAGGCGACTCGCGGTTAAATTGACGGATCGAAAGCTCGTTCACCAAAACTCTATTTTCATTTCCGCAGTTGGAGACAACACATAAATGTTTAGCATCTCCCCGCCTCTCTACCCTCTCGCGCGGATAAGAAGGAAAAGGTATAAAAGGAAAGAATTCGCACAGAAAAGGCAACAAAATGTACTAACCGCACAGAAAAGAAACTAGTGCCCCAATCAACTTTGTCATCTCCGATTACGGGAACGTTCCATCTTCGACACAGCGTGGCAATTTGCGAACCAGCTCGCAATTTTCAGCCAAGCATCAGACACGCCGCGGAACGACCGCGTGTTGCACGCAGTCTGGTTTACGGGATGATAAAGTGGCTTCTTTGAGAGCGCGTTTAACGGACTACCGCCATGCTGTTTGAAATGGCCTCCTCCAGCGAGTAAACAAATGCCAGGAAAGGAAGCAAGTTCCTGCAAGGGACTTATTTGCCTCCGAGGGGTGGTCAGATCAAAAAGCTTCTCGATAGGCGGTAAAAATAAAAAATAAAAAGAAACAATAAACTATGAAAACTAGCAAAGGAGTTCGGTGGAGTTGGATATACGCAGGGAAGGTATATAAAGAAAGCAGCTCGGCGGCTGCCTCGGAGCGCGCAGTAGTGTCCGGAATGATTTGTCGAACAGAACACTTGCAGTCGTATATTAAAGCTGGCTAAAAGATTGCAAGGTGAAATAACGGAGCGAGGAAAAAAGAAAACTCTGCCGTTTCTTAATACAGACATTACCGCGGACAACCGGATACAGTGGTGTCAGCTGACATAAACGTAAAGGTGGTCATCCATCTGGCCTTTCTTCCCTACTTTCCTAGCTGACATTGAGCGATGGCGCAAAAGGTTTATTTACAGTGACAAGGCTTCTGGGTTCCGGTACGCGTCTGTTGCGAACACACACTTGTATGCCTAGGGGAACTGATAGGAAAGCAAAAACAGAAAGAAAAAAACAAGCCATGGAATTGTCCCAGAAACGGTGTCCCATTTTTGTTAGTGGATCCAATAAAAGAAACAACTGAGATAACGTCAGCATTAGTTGTGTACTCATTCGTCTACAGAAAGAAATGCAAGGCTTTAGAATCACGTTGGAGCGACGTGGCTTTGGAAAAGCTAATCACGCGAACAGGCTTCTCTTTCCCGCAATATTTGCTGGCTTCTGTTCATAGGATAAAAGGCGTGCATTGTTAAAAGGTTGTTCACTTGGAATTTCATAAATTAAAAGATTTCACACATTACTACTGTTTGCTTCACGCACTGCTTTTTTTCCTTTTTTTTCGAGGTTAGGTAGCTATTGATTCAGGAGTGTAGATAATCGAGTCGGCTAAGCATAATACTATGATAAAAAACGGCATTCGCTGCATTGTGTGGTTAAGATTCCAACCAAATTGGATTTTCCTGAAATATTTCTAAAGCCATAATGGGAAGCTTTTAAATATAGCAGCTTGCAAGCACAGGTAGCAAGTAGATAATTCAACACCTCAGCTTACCTCAAACTAAGTGTCCGACACGTGCCCCATTTCGGGCAGCTAAATATAGAATAGCAGAATAGAGATCGCAGTCCTAGGAAAAGGCTCCATTTACACACTGTTTTAATTTTTATCACACTCTTATAGACTCTTATTTTGAAACCATGTCAACGAAGGTGTTTAGAAATACAACGGGGTGGCGACGTACCCACCAAATTTTGTCCCGTAATTTATTTGATCCACCATGCAGTCCTGGGTACTTTTCGTAAAGGTGTAAAACTGCACTTAAATATGTATAACTCAGCAAACGTTACAATGCTAAGTAACAGTATGCTCATTTTACGAAGAGGAAATAAGGTTTTTGCCAGCGAAAGCCAGAATAGCCCCCTCCCGAAAAGAAAAAAATGTATGAATATAAAACTTATGGCACCTAGCTACTCTACTTCTTGCAGCTCTATCGCGACACTGCATCTTTACACATGAAGGAGAGCACCTTTGCTTTCTCCAGGAGAAGCATAATCGCGCTAGTATTGAAGGGTGGCGCACAGAGATTTCCTTTTGTCTTCAGAGACTGATCGTCTTGTTTCATGTCTTCTTTAAAAACAGGCAGCGACGCCAAAGGGACAATGCTCTTCGTTTCGTAATGAGCGCCCTCATTTCGCAGTTGAATTGCACTCCTCAATTTGTCTCACTTGACACCCCTGTTGAGCACAATCTCAAAAAAGAGTGACATACACGGTTTATTTTCTTGCTGCGCCTTGATGTTCCCACTCAAATTATGTGTTCCGTCATATTTGTCCTGCCCCTTCAACACGTTCCGTAGCTATGTTAGACAACGCCAATATTTCGTCACCCGGAACACTACTTTTTTTTCTACTTTTATGAGCTTACTTTGGAATTTTAAGGTTTGGTTATTCAGGAACAGCGTTAATATTGCTGTTATTTTTATTTGCCTATTATTTCTCTCCCTGTCTCTTCTGTTTCCGCTTCCTTTCCTACACCTGCCAGCAGGAGATAGGTCTCCTAACTCAGTACGAATGCGCCTTTTCTATCAACACCTGCCGGTAGAACGTAGGAGCTTGAAGCTTGGTTACGGCATGCAGTGTGGTATAGTCCTACCTCGGTTTAATTTGAAGGATTAATGAATAAGGAAGGCCGTGCAATCCTCTCAACGCGAAAAAAAAAAAAGAAAGAGGGGAGGGGGGTTCAGCTATTCAACGCTGCTGAACCGAATGTGGAGCGTTGGCTCAAATCATGAGAGCTTCAGAATCAATAGGCCCACTAGCCGAATTTAAATTGAGCTGGAACCACAATTGGTCGCGGACTTGGCATGTTTTCTTAGTATATGTATCCGAAGGGATTGTCTTTAAAATCGTAGTGGAAGCGGGCGGTGGCGATATGCATACGACGATTTTTCGGGCGCTGGCTGCTAGCGTTAATTCTGATTGAGCTTAGCTTACAGCGCGGAAGCTTGATCAAGCATTGTCAGACACGATGTGCTGTGGTTTACTCCTCCTTAACTGCCCGCGAACGTCAAGTATAATGCAGCTGAAGCACTGGTTTTTACGCGCGCGACTGCTCCATGGCTGTCTGCGAATCGCAAGGGCACCACATCCATGTCTTGACGACAGGAAGATGTCGGCGCTGGCTGCTAGCGTTAATTCTGATTGAGCTTAGCTTACAGCGCGGAAGCTTGATCAAGCATTGTCAGACACGATGTGCTGTGGTTTACTCCTCCTTAACTGCCCGCGAACGTCAAGTATAATGCAGCTGAAGCACTGGTTTTTACGCGCGCGACTGCTCCATGGCTGTCTGCGAATCGCAAGGGCACCACATCCATGTCTTGACGACAGGAAGATGTCAAAGGAATTTTGAATGGGGAGGTCTCAGGAGGCGAGCTAGATGGGCAGCGGTGGCGGTAGAGGGAAAGGGTTGGCAGGGAACTGAAATGGTTCCCAGAGATTGCACAGTGAAATACTGAACAAGCGGAAGTTCTTTTATTGCCATTCATAATAATTTAGGATAAAGAATGTAGTGTGTCAAACAAAGTATATGTTAATAAAACCTCAGTGCGCAATTTTTTTTTATCACTTTTAGGACCGCTGCGTGTATTTGGTTGCAGAGATGATTAACAAAGAACATAAGCAATTCTTTCGGCAAACATGCCTGCAGAGAGTTCATTGTAATAACATAAAGAAAGACCGGGCGATAAAAAATACCACTTGGCTGCGCTCATACGTTATCCTGATGCGCCGCCGCTCTCGAACGCGTTTTGAAAGAAGGAAACGCATCTGCTGACAGTGCCAAAGTGAGCGGTAGCCGCACGGTGCGACGAGTTGCAAGTAGTACAATAACGTAAGCAGAGGGTGCCCTGGCCTATGAGACTTTACTGATTATCTTTCAGTTTTTTTTTTATTCGTCTCACAGTTGAAGAAAAGCTACGTGTCAATTGGCTGCCGATGATCTTCCCATCATTAAACGAGATGTCGAATGTCCTGTCGCAGTTTCAAGACAATGCAGACAGCACTGTCGGTCGCTTACGTTGAGGCTTGTGATCGCGCACGCTTAGACATTTAAAACCAGTATGGTAGCGGCACAACACGGTGGCGACAGAGCGCAATAGAGCGTTTTTTTTTTTTCTTATTTCACCGACTTTAGTTCACTGCTAAAAAGAAAAATGTCACATAGGAGACAGGAGACATGTTGGGATAAAATAAACTGGACCTTTCTTTTTTATTCGTTCTTCCTACTGAATATCAAAACGTAAGTGACCCTAAAGCAAACATTCAAAACATTGCACGCCTATACTTGGGTAATTAGCACAGTAAGCGGAATGTAAATCTATTTTCTGGGGCGTAACATGGGCGGGCACAAATATGTATTTAGTTCACGCAGCCGCAGTGCACCGGCATTTTAAGCATTTGCTTTAACTTAAATGAACCGGGTTAAGTGGAGAAATATGGGAGAGGCCTTCGCCCTGCAGTGGGTATAATCAGGCTGATGATGATGATGATGATGATGATGATGATGATGATGATGATGATGATGATGATGATGATGAAAATCTTCCCTTTCGGTTAATAGATTAAGAAATTACGCAGGCGTCTAGTGGATGCAGCTAACACAGGGCCGGGATAATTGTAGGAGTATGGGAGAGGCTTCACCCTGGAGTGGGTATACTCCGACTGATGAGGATGATTATGAAGTGAATAAAGCTGCGTATGTTAAAGACACACGACTCAGCTTGGACGTTCGAAATTTAGAAGAAAATCTCAGCTACATGTATAGCGGGCGCATCTGGCAGGTATGCCAAGTGAACCAACCAAATCCATCCAAACTTGAAAAGTTCCTGAAGTCCTATCACAAGAAAGCCAACTTAGGATCGTTAGACGTCACCTGCTCAAGTCGCCATCATACCTTACGTTCACCAGAGATAACTGAATCAAAACAGCTAGCATTTAATTATTGAGTTCAAGAAGCAACTGGCAATGCAGAAGTTGTAGATAGTTTTGCAAAGAATATGAGTGCGATGTTTGCAGCAATATACGTTTTGCGTAGCTTTACTTACTGGCTTTAATTCAAAGATATCACGTGGCCAGCTACTGGCTAGCATATCTGTCCCAGTTCACATGCAGTTTCTGTGGGAAGAGCGTTTCAGAGCAAAGCATATTTTGTTCTCGTAGATGCAACTCGTGACATGAAGTGCCACTGATGTCCTATGGGAAATCTGTTTGCTTATTGCGTGTGTTATCTTTTAAAGCATATGTGAAAGCCACATTACTTAAATTGTAGTTGTAGGGTTACCTACAACTTACGTATAGACATTTTTGCTTTTTGAGCTAATGTTTAAAAAGTTAAGTGTAGTATACAAACAGGTAAACCTTGGAGAACAAAAAAACATCGTAAACTAGAGCACGCAACTCTGTTCTCGCTCGGTTTCATCGGGCATGGGTGCACCGCTTTCCTTATAGACTTGGATAGATTTTTCTGGGAACTGAAACCCAAACAAATGCGAAAAAAGGCAAAGCAGGTCACTAGAAGCCAAAAAAAAAGGAAGACTGCCATACTTTTGCGGTGTGTGATCTTCTCAATCTTTCCCCAAGAGACAAAAATATTGGAAACGGGGAAAACAGGATAACGAGAAGAAGAAAGCAAATAGATGTAGACGAGCAAGGGCCAGGCGCGCGTGGCGCATTGGCTGCTGGCAGACCAGGCTAATAGCCCGGCGGGAAAGTCGATGATCCACTAAAAGCAGTCCGTTGTTAGCGGCGATGGTGAGACGCTCTGTCTCCGTTCCTGCCAACCTTGCTCCTCTTTTGCCTCTAACGGCACTGCCACATCCATATGCGTACAGTACATGGCATCATTTCCATTGCACCGCTGTGTCATATCTCCCGCAGCAGACCCAAGGTTTGAGGAAGGCCCGCCGTTGTTCAGTCTCCTTCTCGCTGCCTCTCCGAGTCGGTCGCCGGACCCGAGGGCCCTGGAGGCGAGGTCTGCCACCCGAGAGTCAACTATCGCGAGACGGATGAGCGCTATTTGGACAACGCGGCTGCGCATGCCATCACTAGGCAAAGCCGATCCAGTCACAGAACGGCGGCAGTGACTGAGAGGGAGACAGAGAGGTACTGAGCTGTCCGAGGTGCAAGCGATGACAGCCAAGTCAAGAAAGAAGAACGAGATAAAAATAACTCTGGACAACGAGTTGGCGCTGTTCCATCAAAGCTGTCGGCGACTGCTGCCAGCTTGGCCTCGCCCGTTCGGTTAAGAAGGCAGTTAACGAAAGAGCCGTAATTAGCGCTAACTGAGCGTACAGAAAGGCCACCGTTTCTCAAGCAGCGCTTTTCGCCGTCGTCTACGCGGCGGCTGGCCCGTTGGGAAAATAAAGGGGAAGAGGGGGAGGGATAAGGGAAGCGGGAGTTGCTAGTGCACGTCGATCATTTCGCGAGTTCGCACGTTGCAGCAGGCAGTCAGAGCTGTCGTGTGCTTGATTGCCTCCCCTTTCGCTCGCTTTCTATATCTCGTTCTGAGGCATTCTTAGAAAAATAAGTGTCGATTTGTCAATTTCTCTCTCTCATACACTTAATCACACACACTCACGCAGACGCGCCTGCACGCACGAACATACACGAAGTGCTTTCACCATCCAGGAAAGCACGCACACGCTCACTGACACGCACATTCGTGTGCACGTGTGCATCACTTCTGCTCCCTTGAAGGCGAAAGTCTGGTATGAGCGAGTGAATATTTATAAGCGCTCAAGCTTTCTTCCCTCCTTATTTGATGCCGATTATTCCAGGGCTTCGTTGGCCGAGTTGTTACTTCATCGAGGGTGCGGGCCGTAATGTTGCCGCCCGAGTTCCTGGCTGAATCGAACGCTGCGTCCAGTGCGACCCCATTCCCGGCGCCTTGCTGCCGGCGCTCGAAGGCAATGATGGAACGAGCCACCCAGTGTAGGTGCGTTGCGAATCGAAATTGCGCGCTTACTTACCAACGAATGAGTTCAGTGCATCAATAAAATTGCTGCACGCTCGTGGCATCAGGCAGCTGAGGTAAACATGTGTTTCGCCAGTGCGTATACACGAAAGAGAAGAAATAATAGGAAAGAGAGAGTCGTGACGGTTGTTCCCTTTCATCGTGCTAGCAAAAATGAAGAATTGCTGAAAATGCGCTTTTCTTTCTCTGATGTATTTAATTGCGACCTATTGTTTTAGGATTTATATTTTGCCTACTGTCAAGGGGACCTTCCCCTCTACTTTTCTCGACAGGTCGATAACACTGTGCACATTATTAAAATAATGTACGTCGGCACTACTGCGGGTGCACTGCACTTTTCTACCGAGAAACCCAGGCGTTACGCTAATCACCTGCCATTCTCGGTACGTCAGGTAAGGTCATGCTATTGGTATTGGAAGCGTACAGTATCGCCTTCCATTATTAGGCGCAACCATTTCCGTCTCCCCTTTTTTTACAGTGCAGCACATATGCGCCCGTTCAACGGTTGTGCAGCATCGCCGTTTGCGCTGGTGTAGCTGAACGAAATAGTCACGAGCTAAAGGCCCCGCCATCCGCCGCAAGTGGGAGGACTGGAGGTACTTCATCCACTGGTTTAAATAAAAAGGTTTACACGCACGCACGCACGCACGCACACACGCGCACACTCTCTCTCTGTCTCTCTCTCTCTCTCTCTCTCTCAGAATAATAGAAAGAAGAACCGTGAGCTGCTGCTGAACGAGCTGCCCGAGCCGAGGATCAGTACCGCCGATGCCATAATACGATATGCACGGAACCGTAGCAACTGCTCAGCGCCGTCACCAAGATGTCAATGCCGTTCTTGCCCCCGAAGCACAACTTCTGAGAGGACCCTGCAGGCCGCCGCTGAGGCACAAGATCACCGTCGCCGTCGAGATGACCCTTGATACTCCAACTGCTTATAGTAACATTATTAACCAGCGGCTTAACGAATTGTACTAACTAATGGCTGTTTGCACCGCCAAGAGGACTCTGCCATTCGCACCGCAGAAGCTAAAGAGTCGCACTGAAATGCTGCGTTAGGGAACATCGTAATCATTCTCATAATTTGTATTCACAAAGGAATAGAAGCAGCCCAATACTACAGAGTTAAATCAGGTCATGAGTAGAGAAAGCGAACACTTAATTAGTTTCGTTGTGAAACAGAAAACATCGAGTGTATACTTTCTATGGCAATGAGTGAAAATATTTTTGCAGCAAAGGAGTGTATAAATGGGACTGCGGTACGAGTTTTGGAGGAGATTTCGTATATTCGATTAGTAGTTAAACCAACAGCTATATTCCAGCATTGCTCCCATTTTAAAGAACCATATATATTTCACGTGAACAACAAACAGGTACCACTTGTTACGCCCGTCACCACGTGACCGATGACAACATAATATAAAGGTTTTAATTATGCTACTTTTTGAATAAACTGCTTCACTGATGCAGTAGCACCATATGCCGCATTTTGAATGAAATTATTTCCGAGAAATTACGCTGCTTCTTTACCGTCTAATCTTTGAAACTGTGGCCATTCATATATGCAGCCTGTCGGCAATCTGCTTTGGCGTATGTGGCGGTAGCGACAGGAAGAACAACAATAATTACCCTGGCAAATAACAAATGTTTCCCCAATAAACAACCTGCATACTACTTCAGCTATGGCCATCTTGCCCCATCAAACTGTGTGACCTCCACTACACGTTTCTCGTGCTGTACCAACTGCTTCTTGTTTATACATTCGCAGAGTGCATTGCCTATCTACATTGACGTTCTCCTAAGTTTTTCTAAGAAGTTTCTAACTCACATTGCTTATTTGTTAAAATGTGATCCATATACTATTAAGATCCGTAAGAAAACGCATCAAAAAAATTGAAATTCCGTTTCCTACTCCACACGGAGTAAAATCTACGTGAGCACTAGGCATCAGGAAAAAGATATTTCTTCGGACGAAAATACTTGTGACAATACAGCGCATTCAGAATTCAACCCTAATAAATATGACGCTGCCTTTCTGCCGTTACAGGCAATGCTTAGCGAAAAAAGAACGAAGGAAGGAGTAATGATGAACTAACTGGCCTCTTGACAATTATGCCGAAGGCATGAAGAAGCTTATCTGTCAAAATTTATCGCTATAACACTAGAGTCGACGTCTCGAAAAAAAGCAGGCATGTGTTATGAAATTCCATAATGGCTTCAAGCAGGTCATATGAAATATTGATGTCCTAAACATCTTGATAAATAATTTTTTACTAATCAGGCTAAATCATCTCATCTTCCAGCATTAATAAGTCGACAGGCTATATGTAACATTACAAGGCCACATCAAGCTATCAACCAACGACCAGGGAAGCGTCATCACAATCTCACAGAGGCTTGAAGACAAAATAACATGCTGTATCAAGTTGAGCTTTTGAAACCAGCACATGAGCTTTAGAAATAATGTAGTATTAAATTTTGTATAATTTCGATCACTAGGGCACCTTTGAGGATTAGATCCAAGGAAAAAAAGCAATATTTAGCGGATGCTTATGAGTCTTTAACTCGAATGATCCACTCGTACCTAGTTTGAGTACGATAAAGATTTCGAAATTGAGCTTGTGTGTCCTTCGTCTTGATCTGTCAGTTGTGTGCGTGATTTCTGCACACGAGAAAATATGGAAGTAACGAAACAATGGTCCAGTGCTTATTGCGTCCATCCCTTATACGGGAAGTGCGGGGCTAGTATGTCGGAGGTGTGAATTCTTACCACTGGCTCTCCGAAGGTACAGTTTTACAAACGGGTGCCGCTTGGTGAGACTGCGGGCACCGACGACCAAGGCGTTAAACAGAAGGCAGAGTTAAGAGCAGCTAAAGCTATCAGATGAGAGGCAGATAATAGAATGCGGAATGAAAGATTGCTAACCGGAAGAGCGTTGTTGTTCGACACACTGCACTATAATTAAAAGGGCACAATTACACAGCGGGCATTGAATACCCTCAACACTGAGCCCTCTGAGTACCCTCTATGGAGCGTACTGAGTGCCCTGCACAAGAGGGAGATGAAAGACGTGGCATAAAAGCGAGAAGCAGGAAAAATTTAGGAGGAAGAGCCCGAGGTAGAGACATGCACGCGGCGAACTAACCTATGGGAACGATCTGGAATCGGCAGGGTTCCTTCTGGCGGCCAATCTTGTTGACGGCCCAGCAGAGGAGAGTGCCGTAGTCGGCCTTATCTCGCGGCACGTACGAGGCAATGCTGCGGCTCCCTTCGGACACAAAAGTCTGCAGCTCGTGGCTGCGCAGGCTGCCGTTGAAGGCCCAGTGGAAGCTGACGGCCGACGGGTGTGCATCAACGTCGCATGACACTTGCAACATCTCGTGAGCCGCCGCAGGGTACACGACCCGCTGCCGCAGGGAGCACACCGGAGAATCTGCACGGAAACAAGCGAGAGGGTCATGCATGTCAGGGCTTCGCAGAAGGTGCCCAGTAGAAAGTGTACGCCTAAAGTTGGTAAGGAAAGTGATTCTCGAAGGAAATCTTCTAGGAATATTAAGAAACTTATATTGCAAACAATTTTTTTTCAGGCTTGTCGGCTCATAAATTTTGAGGAAAGACAAAACTTGTCCTGAATAGCCAGACAAGAAACATGTATGACTTTCAAATTCAAAAAGAAAAAGGGGTTTGAAGTCAATCAACAAGTGGTTGGCGAAGAAAGAACAAACTTTATTAAAGGTTAGTAGCATTTATAGCGGCTGGCTTGTCACGTCACCGCAGCTACTCCTGATAACATGTGGCTTGGCCAGTACCTCAATCAGGTAAGCACGTGTGCCTGCTTCACAACAGGATTCACGTGTTTTTTAGGCATTAAATTTTTCTGAGGTATAGTGTGCTCGGAGAAAAAAGTTATTCCGACGCTGTCCCATATTCATGTCGTCTCCTAATGATGCCAGCAATTGTAGCGTAATTGTCGTTCACAGTAGTAGTGATCCAAGACGCCAGATACATTTACTAAAGCTACAGCTGTTATGGCAATATGCGCGATTCTGCAGCCTCGTTGGCGTAGCAAGCGGGAGAAATAAGAACCTTAGGACAGATGCGTAACTTGCTTCAGGGCAGGTACGTGCGCCGCTGGCACCTATTTGCATCTAGGATGCCGCGCAGTTACACAACAAAAGGCGCATTTGCCCCAGTAAATAGAATTTGAGCACAATAGTGTACGGTATAGTACGGCCACCAAGGTAATAAGCTCCCGTTGCTTTATTCCCTCTTGTTCAACCTCGTTTTCATCGCAGTCTAGTCATCCTAGCATAATTGCTGTGCGATGCCGCTAAATTATGTAATAGTTACCGCTCATTCGCTCGCTGCAAGCGCACGGTAACAGAGGTCAGTTTCTAGCACTGCGGCATCCCGTAAAGTTTTGCTGCCTTCTTTATTGAGTGCTTCCGAAAAAAAAAAGCGAAATAATGGAGATATAATACGCACGAACTTACAACAGGTTGCGGCCTCACATTCATTAAACTGAGTAATTGGCATCGGCGTGTACGCCATTCAGACGAATGTGATCTACTTTGGAAGTACTTAGAAAGTGATATATGGCAACAATGCCATTACTAAGCATCAGGGGTTGGTTTTACATCTATTCGTAGCGTTGCGCGGAACAAGGGAAACAAAACCCTCAACCAATTGTCTCCAACGCGTTTTAATTACTACCATTTCGGTGTCGTTTCCCACACCCTTCTATACGAGCCATTGTTACCTATTGGCGTCGAAAGGGCGGTATACCTCGCGTCGAAATGAAAGCTCGGTTGTTGCCCGCGAATCCTGTTCGCAACAAGTTCAACGGTGATTCAAAGTTTAATTCAAACGTGATAGATGAGAAGCTGCAGTTATGATCAAAGGGAGAGGGAAATTTTCATATTGGAGGAGTGAGCGAAACAGAGCAGTTTATTTTTGCGGTTAATCAAATGCGGAGTAGGCGCGCTAGCATTGCTTCACGATGTTAAGCTATAGCAAATGGGATCACTTCAGCCATGGCGACACTGACACTAAATAAGGCTCAGAAGTCTCCTTCACCCCGTATTGACACGTACGCGCTGTGCTCAAGTCAGTGCTCTCCACGGTTACAGCTCACGGCGCAGCCCTTTCTCCTCCCATTTTCAAGGTTATGGTCAGAAGACCAAGCTGAGAAACATTGGCAGAAAGAGTGTGGCGACAATATGCGTATGCATTATGCCACTAGCGAACGACCGCCTGTTCGACGAGTTGTTCAGTACTGAGACAACCCTTGGCGGGCGTCGTGCTTTGTATAGAACTTTTTATTTTTACCATACCCCTACCTGTCCTGCCGCCCTGTTGCTCCCCTCATTTATTTCCTCCCTCTGTTACCGATTGCCTTTGCCTCCGCCAAAGCAGCTCAGGTGAATCGCAACGCGATGGCAGATGTCGCAGCTGGCACAATTATTTTCTCACTTTTAATTATTTTTTGATGCCAGTTGATGATGATTGAAAGAGACAGCGGCGCGTTGTCTCCAGTTTAACGAACGCAGGGAATCCTCGATGAGCGTCCTTTTTCGCTCAGTATGAAAAAGAAACAATCCGGCTGTTGTTCCACTCGCCGCTTCCATGGCTTGACAACGGCATGGACAACATAACCCTGTGGCGAGTGTGAAGCCATTCATTATTAAATCACAGAAGAGGTGGGGGCAACTTTTATGTCAAGGGTCTGTGAGTTTTGAATATAAATATTTATGCTAACTGTAATGAATAAGTGTTCATCATCATCATCATCATCATCATCATCATCATCATCATCATCAGCCTGATTATACCCACTGCAGGGCGAAGGCCTCTCCCATATTTCTCCACTTAACCCGGTTCTGTGCTAGCTGCATCCACTTGACCCCTGCGAACTTCTTAATCTCATCCGCCCACCTAACTTTCTGCCGCCCCCTGCTACGCTTTCCTTCCCTTGGAATCCAGTTTGTTACCCTCAGCGACCATCGGTTATCCTCTCTTCGCACTACATGTCCTGCCCATGTCCATTTCTTCTTCTTAATTTCTACTAGAATGTCGGTAACTTGAGTTATTTCTCTGACCCACTCTGCACGCTTTCTATCTCTTAATGTTACCCCTACCATTTTTCGTTCCATAGCCCTCTGGGTTGTCCTCAACTTAAGTAGAACTCTCTTGGTTAGCCTCCACGTTTCAGCCCCATAGGTGAGTACAGGCAAGATGCAACTGTTGTATACTTTCCTCTTGAGCGATACCGGTAAGCTGCTAGTCATAATCTGCGAGTGCTTGCCAAATGCGCTCCATCCCAATCGTATTCTTCTTGTTATTTCCTTTTCGTGGTCCGGGTCTGCGGTTACTACCTGTCCTAAGTAGACATATTCGCCAACTACTTCCAGTATTTCGCTACCTAATGTAAACTGCTGTTCCTTCCCGAGGCTGTTGAACATTACCTTAGTCTTCTGCATATTGATTTTCAAGCCTACCTTTCTACTTTTCCTGTCTAGGTCATCAATCATTATTTGCAGTTCATACCCCGAGTTGCTTAGCAAGTGTTATTTGTTGCATTTATTTAATTGCTGGTATTACGATGAGAAAAATCTTCGCAATCTGCGGCCACCTGGTCAACATCCCAGGCACAGAACCAATTTTTCTGTCGTGCCCTTTTTATCTATTTGCAAATGTTGAACTTTGAACACCTTCTATTAGTTTCCCTAGATATGACGTGCGAAAACATTATCGTTGTTGTGCGATCTTAAAATACTCGACAAAATTCATTCGTGTAAACAACATTCAATTGAAAAATTACGCGTTTCCAGAATTCTGTAAACAACAGCCGTGGAAACAAGCAAAAACGCTTGTTAAAGAAGTGTACACAAAGTATTGCACGGGCGTCGTCGGAAATTCTTGAGACGTCCAGCAGACCACAAAGGCAGGCCAGACCAGAAACACCGGAAGAGTCACCACAGAAATCAGACCAGGACAGAAACGAGGCCAGAACAGCAAACCAGAAAGGCAGGAGGTACTGACACTGCACTTTCAGTTGAAGCTCGTTGCTGACAGACTCGCCCTCGGTGTTGATGGCCACGCACGTGTAGCGTCCCGCGTTCAACCTCTGGATGGCCTGGAACACGAGCGACTGGTTGCTCGTGATGACCTTGGCCGCAGGGTCCGAGTGAACGTCCTGGCTGCCCTCGAAACGCCAGATGACCTCGCTCACGCGCGGATTTGCATCGATACTGCACTCCAGGTACACGTCCTGTCCCTCGTAAATCTCCTCCAACCGCAGTCGCTTGCCCAGCTGGAGGGTGACCAGTGGCTTGTCTGCGCAGGTGTCATATAAAGAAGTGTGACCCATGAAAGCTATTCGCACAAGTCGCAAGATTTGTCGCCCCTCGGTATCGAGATTTGTTAAGCATTGATCCTGGATAAGCTGCCTACAGGTTATTCAAAAAATGCGCGTGAATTCAAGGTTCAAGTTCCACTACAAAGAAGGGTTGAACAAGCGGCAATAGTGCAGTTCGATTTTTAACGCGAAAGCCTTTCCATTCTCATGGTGAAAATTTTGCTTTCGCGAGATTTTTCACGATATTTCGCGAGATGCTGCAATATGTGTCAACAGGACGTCACAATAGGCTGTGACGTCGACATAATATCCCCTATCTGGTAGGTTAGGCCTTCATTCTCGTATGTCGATGAGAGGATCCTGAGACGCAGATGTGAGACGAAGAAGCCAAAGAAAAGAAAAATAAATGAAAATATGACAAGTGCAAAAACAAACAAGATAGAGGTAGAAGAGAAGATGTAGAGAGATGCCACAGAGGAAAGGTTATCGCTATTGAGCTCTTAAGCGAAGCTAAGTGCGACCTTGTAATTTTTTCTTCTTTCTTGGATGTATTAGGAGGGGGATGTGTGCCTCTTGCAGTAGTAGGGTTGAGCTGGGATTGAGAAGTATCAGATTCCGCACACACGTGGCACGTCAGCCGCATTGTAGCCACTATCTGGTTGCTTTTGTTAGAGCACTGCATACGGAAGCTGCCCCACTAAGTAATCAAACTGTCTTCTGTGCCTCCGCGCTCAACATGGTACGATCCTACTTTAAGTGTACGGAGAAACCTTTTAAGAAATGCAGGGCTGGGAATCTGTGAGAGTACTCTGTATATATCAGAGATTGAATGGCATGCCGTCAATGATCCCTGCATCCATAAGATTTTGGGCCTATCCGGTTCAAGGGTATTCTACAATGCGAGCGCTAGACTAAAGGAGAATCCTGTAGAAATGGAGCTTATAACTGATGTTTACCACATTGACCTTTCACTGATCATATTGATACGGGGCAGAAGGCTTTTATTTATTTATTTATTTATTTATTTATTTATTTATTTATTTATTTATTTATTTATTTATTTATTTATTTATTTATTTATTTATTTATTTATTTATTTATTTATTTATTTATTTATTTATTTATTTGATACAGCATCATTCGGCATTACAGAGGGGAAGGCGGGGGGTTACACACACAAAAGAAACGCATACAGCACACTTCAGAATGCAATAAAAGTACAAGACCCAGTCACATACAGGAAGAAAAAAAACTCAATTGATCTCGTATATGAATTTCAGATCAGTTAAAGAGAGACGGGAGTACTTTTTCATCCCTGCAGCGTGATGACATTATATCTAGCAGGAAATGGAAACTCATGTGAGCGCGCACAAAATAAAAAGAACAAAGCTGTCATTACGTTTATTCGCGACCTAGAAACCTATGTCAGCAGTGAAACGAAACCCATGTCAAAAAAGAAAAACTACTACAAAGTGGACATACATCATGCATACGCAAGCGTTGATAATATTAAGAAAACAAGTCGTCGCATCTAGTCGCGACCAACAAACATCAGAACAAAAAAAAAGGGGGGGGGGGGGGGGAGAGCTGAGTCAATTTAGAGCCGTTGAACCATTTAACGAAGAGAAAAAAGCGTCACTAGATGTGTAGGCAAAACGAACGAGGAAGGGAAGCGGTTCGATTGCCGAATTTTCCCTACCATAAGTTTACGGAGACACGCGTGCGACCAATTGTTCTTACTCTGATGATTAATCGGCTGCTGGGAAGTGGCCAGTGGAGTAAACGACGAAATTACCGGTGTGTATCAGCAGGAAAAGAGAACGTAAGTGTTGTGTACGATACGGAGCATGGAGCCTGTGTCATGTAAGATTTGCGTGGTGAAAAAATTTCGACTCACAGTGTACATCAAGACTGTAGGAGGCCTCGATGAAACTTCCTACGATGTTCGGGTTTTCGGCCACACATCGGAGTCGCTTGCCGTTATCTTCTCTTGTAGGAGTGTAGGCGACCACGGAAAAGACACGGTTTCCGATCGGCATCACCTGCGGGCGCCACAACACGAAGAAAGAGCAGTGAATACAGCAATTTTGAATCTTAATCTAGCAGCGCAGATGCTTGAAAACAAAAACAGTATCCCACACTGGAGCATGACAAGATTTGAACAGCACACTTGCCAGGCAGGTCTACAAAGTCCAGAGCGAGTTACTGTCACATTGAAGAGCCTCTTTAGGACAAATAGAAGAAGGAATTACAAGGGCTGAGAAAAGACCAAGCACAGTGTTTCTGGTCCTCTGGGGAATCGCATATGTCAAGAATTCACTGAGCCACCTAAAAGAGGCCAAACGGAGTACGACGTTAGGGAGCTTATACATACACAAGCCAGCAAGAGATAAACAAACTGCAAGAAAAAAAATTCAATGCCTTTTTCTTATACCAGCATAACTACGTTAAGCTATGTATCAAGAAGTAATCCCTCCCTTACTTCATGACTATGTCACTCCTAAGATAGAGCTATTCAAAAGTAAATTAGTTCATTGACTATTTCAATTTAATTTTCAAAAATAAAAAATAAGGACCCACAAGAAATTTATGACTTAAATAGAAACATTCGTTACGAAGAGGCTGAAATGGTAAACAAACGAGCCTGAAAATTGGTTAAAATGAGTAAATCGATATATGCAGTTTTCAATTGTATTCTTGTTTTCTGCACTGAGAGTTCGAAAGACGACTGTTTGCCTCAATGTGTTAATGATAGTGCTCAACCTTGGCCGTTTTTGCAGGTAAGCATGCTGGTTTTTAAAGTATGATAACTTTCTGTGCCTAATAATGAGAGGTCTCGAAATAGCTGACAGGCTAACTTTCTTCGCACAGTTCTCGTCATTCTACATTTTTTCTGTGCTCATAGTTAAGGGTAGTTATTGTACGTTGAACTAGGAAGTAAACTGAGGGGTCATATGACGCCTATAATTATTCCTCAGTCATCAGTAACGGCCAAAATTATATATATATATATATATATATATATATATAGCATTTAAAGAAGCCAGCAGTCTACGAGTGCAAGGCAAACGTCGGTGTTTTTTTGTTATCTTTATACTGTTGACATTTACAGGAATTCGTCTTATGGTGATTTTTGGAATAAAGAGCAATCAATGTAAAGCGAGAGGAAAAACAACTCGCCGATATATATATATATATATATATATATATATATATATATATATATATATATATATATATATATATATATATATATATATATATATATATATATATATATATATATATATATATATATATTGTTCAGAGCACCTAGATTTATCTATGACTGCTTCACAGTTTGAAAGGGTTCATAGATTAGGCAAATTCAAAACTGATAGGCACAGACCAATCATTGCCAAGATGACCTTCTTTAAAGACAAGCAGAACATCCTTTCAAATGGCCACAAATTGAAGGACTCCAGTTTTGCAATCCGTGAGGATTTTTATGCGTATGACATATGCGTATGACCGAGCCACTGATTCGGTCATATTAGTATCACCATAGCTAGGCAATGCACCTAGATTGCGTGATTGTCCTCAGTCCACGTCATGCCCCCAGGCTCCGACGCTGTCCCTTTCATTTTCTAATATCCGAAGCTTGATGCCTAAACGTGATCATCTCTGCTCTTTTTTGCAAGACAGTGAATCTGATATAGTTGCTTTAACTGAAACTTGGTTGCACACCGGTATCAAAGACAATGAAATCTTTCCAGACGCCCATGCTTACAATATCTACAGACATGACCGTGCAGATAAAAGAGGGGGTGGGGTGCTTCTTGGTATTAAAAAAACGTTACCATCCACTGCTATCAATTCTAACTCAGACCTCGAAATAGTTTGGGTTGCCTGCAAAACTATATCTTCGAATTTACTTTTTGGAGTGTGTTACCATCCGCCCGATTGTGTGACTGCTTTCATTCATGATCTTCGGTCTAGCATTGCTGCCGCTGTCGAACACAGTTCACCTAGCAACATCTACTTGTTGGGTGATTTTAATTTTCCTGAAATAGATTGGCTTCTTTGTCTTCAACTAGTCATGCTGCAACAAAATTCATCAACCTAACACTAGATTTCAATTTATTTCAAGTGATTAGCCAGAATACGCGTGGTTCTAACATTCTTGATTTAGCTCTATCCACTGCTCCCGATACCATAGGGCCGGTTATGTATCTTGACGGATTTAGCGATCATAAGATGTTGCAGTTTGATATTCTAGTTCCGAGCTTGTTTGCAGGTATTACAACTAAAAAAATTAGAGATTGTAGTAAAGCACGATATGATGAAATTAACACGGAACTTGCCTCATTTTTCAATGAGGTGTTTTTCCCGCTAAGGAACGAACGATCTACCGAAGAAAACTGGTTGCTCTTCAAACACAAACTATCTGCACTGATAGAGAAACATGTTCCTCTGATTACAATAGCTAATGACATAAAAAATCCATGGTTCAACAAGACCCTCCGTCGATTACGGAATAAAAAGATGCGCCTATACAGAATAGCTAGATCTGC
>NC_139345.1:5382303-5392303 GCF_055883805.1 Amblyomma maculatum
CTTTGCTTCTGCTCCTTGTGGACTGAAATATAAAGGACAATTTAAAAAGGATTACATATACTCGGAGTTCTATGGCATCAAAGTAGCGAGAAAACGCAGCGATGGAGACCGTTTCATCACACAGCTCTCCTTGGAGGTTATCTTGGAGATTGTAGAAGAGCGCATTTACTCGAAACTGATACTACATAAAACGTGCATTCCTTAGAGGGCAGCTCTTATCGCCTTGTACATTAGACTCGTGATCAAATTTAGCGAGCCTCGTTCTCAAAGGAGTGTCTTACCATCCACTCTCCACGCCCCCCACTCGTAATCATTTTTCGCGGCTGTGTTGCCTGTATTCAGCCGAAACATATGGAAATAACTATGCTTAGAAACTTCCGCTTCCTCTTGAGGCACGTCGCCTTGCGATATCCTAGTTGCATCAAGACCCCCAATGCAGACTCTGTAGAAAAAAACGGGGGAGTACGTGTTGAACAAGCAACAAAATTTAATTAATGAAACTCTTCTCTCAGTGCTCATTATTACCATTCTGCATTGTGATCTTCCGTACTGCTCTTGTCAGCCAGGCCGCCATCTCCCTCGAGCTCCGCTCGGTGGCTGCTTTTCTCAGCAGTGACGCTTTGTTCCACAAGAAGAGAGTTAAAAGGCGAAGTGGGCGTGAACTTCGCCAAGCATGAACCGTGCGAGGCCCTGAATGTATTCGGAGAAAAACGTAGGTGCCTACCTATCTAGGGAGAAATGGGACTAACAAAGACATCCTGGTCACAACCCACAATCTTCTTTCGTTTTTTGTAAGCAGAATTATTTTGTTCTGACTCTGTTTCTCTTCGCAAGGTCGAGTCACGCAAGCAGCAGCCGTAAAATCTTCTGCTTCTTATTCACTCTGTTTGCTCCTGTGCGGATGGCTCGTATAAGAAAGCGCTCGTTCGTTTGGCGAACCACACTGCACCTTCTTGGCGAACAACTTTTTTACGGTTCATCTGCGTTGTCTTACCGCACTGGTGGCTGCGGCCGAATAGTCGTCGGTGCGAGGCGCTCACGGTGGAGGCGCTCACGAAGACTTATTTTCTTAGCGTATAGACGCATTACTAAGAGGTAGGAAGACGGGGCATGCGATTCCAGAACCGGAGAGGTAACGTAAGTGGGAGAAAAAAGAATTGGAGGGAATGTAAGATGATTGTGGATTGCTAGCCGGGGCAGATAGCACGAAACAGGGGGCTCCACATGACCTGAAACAGGCGGTGGGGATGAACAGCTTAAACGAGACGGGGGTCGAGGCGAGTTTCAGGTTTCAATATTTACGCCAAGACGTGCGCCAAGTGTGAAGTTACCGGCAGAAAGTCGTCAACAGTGACGCGACTTTTCAATGAGCCTTAACCTTTCCTTTGTAACCCCCTCCCTCCCTCCCTCCCTCCCTCCCTCCCTCCCTCCCTTTTTCCGTTTGTTTTTTTTTTTTTTTTACCTTCTTCCCGAGGCATTTTTTCTGGCTCTGATTGGAACTGTTGTGCCTTGGTGTTATGAGATGGTCGTGGCACTCACACCTAAATCTGAGCAGAGAAGGATGCGGGAGGAGAGCGGATTTTGCTGCTCACAGTTTTCGCGCCTAGGTTGCGATCCCCTTGTTAAAGGAAAGGTCAGTGCCACATACTAGGGGTTTCACAACGTAGGGTTAAAGAGGCAGAATGGCCTTCAGACAAACAGTCTCTTCACACTGAACCTGAAACTTTCCGGTAAGATGAGAGCCTAAATTTTCTGAAGGGCATCTTTTTACACTTTTTTGTTTTCTTCTCTATAAAAACAATGATCTAAAAATTCATTTGTGCGGCAGGAAAGCTTTTTGTTTATTGTTTTGTAACCAAAGCTCCAAAGCAGACCTAACAAATATTTTTCATGTTTTTGATTACGGGATCAGGATATAATATCCGTTCCGTCGATCAGCGCTAAATTAACTTCAATTACCCAATTGGTGGCCATATGCTTTCGAGCTTGTTCAAACTTTCCTCCCATTAGAAAGCCCCTGTTTTGCATCAGTTAGTGCACTTAGGACAAATAAAGACGGGGAGTTATCAGTACGGTGCTCTCTGGGCCACCTAATAAATACAGGCATACAAATTTTGTGCGCTAAGCCAATAGAACTCTTTCAAGAGCGACTGCATGGTCCGCACATTCTCTCGGGCTCTGCTACCCGGGTACGAATTAGGGGTCCGTCCTCAACATTTGACAAGGTGTTCAAGAGAAGGATGGGTAGGCCGTAGAAGTAAAGGGTTAAGTCATAAGGAGTTTCCATGCCTTCAGAGGGCCGTCACGCGATTAGGACCATTTCCGAGCCTGACCGCTGGGCCAAAATTTCTCATCGGTTATTGCCAGGTACTGCGGTATACATTTTTTATAGAGAAGACGCAAGCAGAGCTGATACAGAGTTTTAGTTTACTGTGAGCCGCGATCCGCTACCGTGATCCGCCACCGCGCATTCCACTGCGCATGCCCAGTTTCCCTTGACGCCGATAGATGGCGCCACATACTGGATGTCGGTAGAGTTATTATATAGGCTTACTATAATAGTTACTATATAGCAAAGCCTATATAGTAACTCTAGATGTCGGCACATACACATGCCGCGTCGGGACTAATAAGCTTGTGCGCCCCAACCACGCGCGATAGAGGGTCGCGGTGGCGGATCGCAGAACACGGTAAACTAAATCTCTCTAGTATGAATGCAATAGAAGGCTTGATTGGCGGATGCTGTCTTTCAACAGAGAAGCTGCTCTCCAGCGGCCCAATTCAGCAAAATTGCACTTTTATTGCTTGAATTTGCATTGTTGAGCCGCTTTGGGAATTGCAGACCAGAGAGAGCTGCAAAACAATACGTTGCTCAAGGGAAACGTCCAATTAGCATGTTTGCTATGTGTTCTCGGCAATTATTTTGCCATGCTCAGCTTCGCGTACAATGGTATAGATTGATAGCTACAGGCAGTTTCACTGCCGTATCTGCTAAACTATCTTAGGTTATCAATGCTGGTATCAAGATCACCCCCTAATGCCATCAAATGTTGCGCCGCTGATATATGCCATCCTGGTTTCTTCCAGGCTTTAGCCCTAGTAGTATAGTTTTGGAAGAGGGAGCGGCGGAAAGGTAGGAGGGCGAATTTGATTAAGGAGTTTGCGGGGGATCAAATGGATGCAACTGGCTCAAGACCGAGTTAACAGCAGGTATATGGGAGAGGCATTTACTGTCGAGTGGGTGCAGTCAGGCTGATGATGTCGCGAAGAATATTGTACTATCGATCAGCATCAATATCGGCTCTGTAACAAATTTGTCCAGGAGATAAATAACAGCTATAGCTTTCTCAAATGACTGACCGACTCATAAAGGGCTTCCAGCCTACATAGCGCTCAATGAAGATTATGGGAAGTGAAAACCGATAGTATGACATAGAAGCAAAAAATGCATTAAAACATGATTTCAGGCTAATAAACTGGTATAATAGTCACTAAGTTTACTTTTGTCTCATTGTTTTGAAAGCTTTAATCAGTTCATTTATTTGTTATTTTTGCTACACTAGAACTTGAAATTCCACCCTATACCGCATTCTGATCAAGAGGATAATTCTATGTAAGGTGCATGTCGTTTTGGCGAATAGATCAGGAATCTCACTCTCTCTATACTATCATGTTTAAAATTTGTTACTAGATATTCTGCGAACAGGAAACTGTTCTGCACGGTCATGATGTCGCTTCCATTATTTGGTTCTGAAATTTCTACTGAAGTCTGGTTGCAAATAGGTCGTACCCACATTTATATTTCTCTTTTGAATTCGTGCTGTTGATTACTTTTTGTATGCGTTTTAAATGTGCCTATAAATTGGCATAATGAGATGCTCGGTTGCACCGACACCGACTTGGTGTTGGTGCTACACAAGGTACAAGTTAGGCTCCATCGAGTAGGCCTTTTTTCGCAGCATTTTTGTGTCGGCCTGGTGGCGCTAGTCCGCTTAGAGGAAGAAAATTTTGTAAAGTATTTACTTGACTGTTAATAAAGTCTTTTTGTCTCTCTCTTTCATGCCTCCGGGCTGCCTCTCCTTTTTTTTTTCTCAGTTCGAGAGGACGAATAAAATGGTAAAATGGTATAATGGTAAAATGGATCACGCACCTCAAGCGTAAGAACTTCAACCCTTCTCAAGTTCAAAAACTTGGTTCTATTGCATTTGAATGTACCATGATGCGATCTATAATTTCACGAGAGAGCTGATTCTTTCGTTAATCTTGGTCTGTGTGGTAATGTTATGACGTAATGTTTCCACATAGAGAGCCTATATCGAGAATATTGAGTGGTACGACTGTGTAGGACAGGGGAAATCTAAATGTCGAATTAATTCACTGGTACTCGTGCCTCTGAGGCAACCACACTGGTATAACGCTCGGAGAAACCGACCCCTAGGCGAACAGTTTGCGTCTCGTACAGAGCTGGCCCTGAAGCAGGCACTGCGACACCCCTCATTTAGAGTCAGTCCAGGTGGTCCGCAAAAGCGCACTCTGTCATTCTCTCTCGCGTTCCCCCCTTTACTTATTCACGCCGCAGTAACCAAACTTTTTGCTTTTACCTCCCGCTCCGTCCAAATAATTGACTTCTTGTGCAAATGACATGTCATGTATCTTCGAGTCAATGACACGTGGCCACCACCGCCTCCCTTTGTTCGTCATTATTGCGCCGCTCCATCCAGGCGGGAGTCATTCAACTCGAATCATCCGCTTCTCTGCCACGCCCCCTGTTCTCGTCTTCTGCCACAATATCCGCCTCCCCTACCCAACCCAAGGGCCTCTGTTACGTAAAATGCAAACCCAACTGTCTGAGTCATCCCGCGTGTGCGGTTGCTCAGAGACAGGACCACTGCACGCGAGCCGCTCTCGTCAACACCCCCCCCCCCCCCTCTGCACCCCCTCCTCTTAGTCGATCGGTGACCAACGGACGCGATTGAGATTCGATGCCGTTCGGTGCCCACGCCGCGGCAGCAGGCACGCTGCCTGGCGGTTGAACATAGACGACGCCCTCACGCAAGCTTCTCTCTTGTTGGTTTCTTTTTATCTCTCTCTCTTTCTCTCTCTGTGCGTGCTTGCGTGTGGCAAGATCACCCCAGTCCCATGTTGCCTTGACACACTGAGCACTGCCACGGTATATGGCAAAAAAAAAATCAAAACAGCTCGAATCGAAACGTACTCATGTCGCTTTCTGTTGGAATACCGCATAGAACAAGACATCTCCTCTTTGTCTCTTCTGATAACGTGATCATTTGCGGCCACAAATGCATTTGCCTTAACCTCGAACACAGCGTTCCGCCGTCGGAGGTTCACTTTGAATCAAAGGCGCGTGCGAGAAAAAAAACGAGGGGCATCAAATCAAAGCCGCTGAGTGTATAAATGCATAAAATAATGAAAGCAGGCATCGTGTTTGATGGCTTGCTCGCAGGACTTCTTCCTCGATTCGCCGTTAATAACAATATAGACATCGAAGAACTACCGCGCACTAATCGGCGTAGTAGGCTGCCTTCTGAATATGCGAGCACGTACGTACTATGCAAGCAGTAGCCGGAGCAATTTCGAGTTTCACCCTTTGCGTTCACCGCTCCTCTGGCTGGCGGGGGCACGCAGCCGAAGGTAACCCACCCAGTCGTCTCGTATTCTCCCTATCCCTTATCACTATTTGCAACTTTATTATTGCTTTCTGTCCCTATCTTTCTTTTAGCTCTCTCGTTGGCGCCGATTAATGACGGGCCGCCGTAGGCAGGTATCATTCGTAACGATGTTTTGCTTTCTTTCTTTTTCCTTTTTTTCTTTCTTTATCTCACTGATGCTTCGGGACGGGGGGAGATGATTGCAATGGCCCACAAATTACGCTCGTGCGAGAAAGAGAGAGGAGCCACGAACAAACGAAGGGAGATGAACGGGAGGGAATCGCTGACTTGGCCACTCCTTTTAAATAAGTAAAGCAGCGCGTGGACCGTGTAGTGCTGGATTCGCAGCTGTCGCACCCAGCTCTCTCGGGAGGAGACAGTATGAATGAACTTCGGCTTCGCCGCAGGCTGACGAAGCACCAACCGCTGCAATATATATACAGTAGTCAAAATGAAAACCAAAGCAGCGTTTGAAACAATTTATTCATGTTTCGGCTGTGGAACAGCCGTCGATTCTGACGAAGGCTACTCCAATACGTCAATAAATTGCTTCAAACGTTGGTCGGTCTTCATTATATATATATATATATATATATATATATATATATATATATATATATATATATATATATATATATATATATATATATATATATATATATATATATATATATAATGCCGCTGTCCCCCCTGCTACTTTCTTGGGTGTTTATGTTGTCTGTATACGAACCTGGCCGATGTAGCTCAGTTGGAAGAGCACCGGACGCTTTATTCGGAGATCGTGGGTTCGGTTCCCACCATCGGCACGTTGTTTTTTCTTCTACTTTGTGTTTAATTATCTTTCCCCTAAACAGATTACATTACTAATCTCTGGGATTATCCAAGTAAACATTAAAAAAAAAAGACAAAGTACCATCCCCAACGCTTTCCTTGGCCTCTCCGACTGTTGGCTTCTTTCCTTCATGTATTATAACGAGCACCCTCATTTCCCCTTAATTGATCTGCTTGTAGCTTACGGGGGTCTTGGTTCTGGCAGTCTTGAAGCCATAGGTAGCGTAAGAGGGTTCTAGCACAGCTTTCGCCTTCGCTCTTGATCACGTTCTACGTGACGCTGGCGATAACAAAGGACGTTCCACGTCCGCCGCCTTGGCTGAGGGTGGCGCTGGTGAACACTCTCAAGGTTCGTATACAGAAAACATAAATACCCAAGAAAGTAGCAGGGGGGACAGCGGCCGATGTAGCTCAGTTGGAAGAGCACCGGACGCGTTATTCGGAGGTCGTGGGTTCGGTTCCCACCATCGGCACGTTGTTTTTTATTCTACTTTGTGTTTAATTATCTTTCCCCTAAACAGATTACATTACTAATCTCTGGGATTATCCAAGTAAACATTAAAAAAAAAAAGACGAAGTACCATCCCAAAGCATTCCTAGGCCTCTCCGACTGTTGGCTTCTTTCCTTCATGTATTATAACGAGCACCCTCATTTCCCCTAATTGATCTGCTTATATATATATATATATATTGTGCGTGCGTGCGTGCGTGCGTGTGTGCGTGCGTGTGTGTGTGTGTGTGTGTGTGTGTGTGTGTGTGTGTGTGTGTGTGTGTGTGTGTGTGTGTGTGTGTGTGTGTGTGTGTGTGTGTGTGTGTGTGTGTGTGTGTGTGTGTGTGTGTGTGTGTGTGTGTGTGTGTGTGTGTGTGTGTGTGTGTGTGTGTGTGTGTGTGTGTGTGTGTGTGTGTGTGTGTGTGTGTGTGTGTGTGTGTGTGTGTGTGTGTGTGTGTGTGTGTGTGTGTGTGTGTGTGTGTGTGTGTGTGTGTGTGTGTGTGTGTGTGTGTGTGTGTGTGTGTGTGTGTGTGTGTGTGTGTGTGTGTGTGTGTGTGTGTGTGTGTGTGTGTGTGTGTGTGTGTGTGTGTGTGTGTGTGTGTGTGTGTGTGTGTGTGTGTGTGTGTGTGTGTGTGTGTGTGTGTGTGTGTGTGTGTGTGTGTGTGTGTGTGTGTGTGTGTGTGTGTGTGTGTGTGTGTGTGTGTGTGTGTGTGTGTGTGTGTGTGTGTGTGTGTGTGTGTGTGTGTGTGTGTGTGTGTGTGTGTGTGTGTGTGTGTGTGTGTGTGTAAAGGTAAGGTTCCCGCAATATATTGTTAGGAATGCGCACAGAAGAGGAGAAGGAAGTGCAAAAAGAGGCTCTCCGGAATAGAGAAAGAAGAAGAAGCTCACTATCTGTTACTTAGCACATCAGGCTAAGGTGCAGAATCGCTCTGTAAATAAACCCTAACAGTGTGGTGGAGGTGCTGCAAAGATCACCACGGATTCCTCTCTACCGCGTTCGAGCCGACAACTCGCTGGGCTTCCCCCTTTGACCACCACAATGATCCAGGACGGCGACGCACGGCAGCCAGGTCCAGCGGCACCCGTATGGCAGCATTACCGTGAGCCGCGGACCTTTTCTGGCAAGACTAGCGAAGATGTGGATGAGTGGCTCACCAATTACCAGCGGGTGAGCAAGTACAATCGCTGGGATGCCACTGTAATGCTGGCAAATGTTGTTTTTTTCTTAGACTCCGCAGCCCTGACATGGTTTGAGAACCATGAAGCGTCTCTAACGAGCTGGGATCGTTTTGAAGAGGAGATTCGAAATTGTTTGGGGGTACCACGGCAAAACGGAAATGTGCTGAGCAGACTTTATTCCAGCGAGCCCAAGGGCCTGGTGAAACATGCACAATATACATAGAAGAGGTTCTAAAACTCTGCAAAGACGGTGTTAGGCCTGACCCACAGAAGATTGAAGCTGTCAGCTGCGTCAAAGAGCCCAAGTCTGTGAAAGAACTCAGGAGCTTCCTGGGACTTTGCTCTTACTTTCGACGCTTCATCCCTAAGTTTGCTGACGTAGCCTACCCCCTCACATGCCTCTTGCAGAAAGATATTCCTTTCAAGTGGACTCCTGAATGTGATTCTGCGTTTCGCCAGCTCAAGTTTCTTCTTACCTCGCGGCCCATACTGCGTCATTTCAGCCCGACAGCTCCCACTGAACTAAACACTGACGCAAGTGGCATCGGCGTGGGTGCTGTGCTCATACAACGGCATGACGGAAACTAGCATGTTGTCGCTTACGCAAGTCGCACCCTTAGCAAGTCTGAACGCAACTATACCGTGACGGAGCAAGAGTGCCTTGCCGTCGTTTTTGGCGTACAGCTCGTACCTTTATGGACGTTCCTTTACAGTCATCACCGATCATCATTCGCTTTGCTGGCTGGTGAATCTACGCGACCCCTGCGGTCGGTTGGCCCGCTGGGAATTACGCCTTCAGGAGTTCAACTTTACAGTGTCGTACAAAAGTGGCCGCCAACACGCCGACGCTGACTGCATCTCGCGGCTGCCTCTCGCAACTACACTCTGCGATGACAACTTTGACGACTATCTTGCCGCCGTTTCCGTACAATTTCTGGATCTTGCCACTTTTCAGCGAGAACAACGAAAAGATCAAGACTTGGTAGCACTTTTTAAAAAAGCTCGTGATCCGTCATCTGCGAACCCTTTCTGCATTCGCGATGGTCTGCTGTATCGAAAAAATTACTCGTCTGGCGGTGCACGCGTTCTGCTAGTCGTTCCGGCTAGCCTCTATTCCTTTGTTCTACACTCTATGCACGATGACGTTACAGCTGGGCACTTGGGGTTTGCCAGGACTCTTACGCACATTAAGGAACGTTTCTACTGGCCAAATATGCGTCGAACGACTCAGCGTTACGTGAACTCCTGCGTGCAGTGCCAACGGTTCAAGCTCCCCAAGACTTCTCCGCCGGGCCACTTACATCCGGTGACACCACCGACCACACCATATGAGCAAGTGGGTGTTGACCTCATAGGCCCGTTTCCCCGCTTGTCCAAAGGCAATCGCTGGGTCATCGTGTGCGTTGATCATCTCACGCGTTACTGTGAAACTGCCGCCATCCCTTTCGCCACCGCCGCTGACGTCTCGTTCTTTCTTCTTCACGCTGTCGTCCTCTGTCATGGACCTCCTCGTGTAATTATCAGTGACCGAGGCCGGCAGTTTACGGCAGATGTTGTGGAACAGCTTCTGCGCTATTGTACTTGCCAGTTGCGTCACTCTACGCCGTACCATCCCCAAACAAATGGCCTCGTCGAACGTACAAACCGGACACTGACAAACATGCTTGCGATGTATGTCGACTCGCGGCACAAGAACTGGGATGACGTGCTTCCCTTCATTACCTACGCCTATAACACCTCAAAGCATGATACAACTTCTTATAGTCCATTTTTCCTCCTCTATGCCCGTCCGCCTCGACGTACTCTTGACACCATTTTGCCGTTCTCTCTC
>NC_139345.1:5397303-5434803 GCF_055883805.1 Amblyomma maculatum
TCTGATGTCTTTGGCCGCCCCGCCGTCCGAAAACTCCGCGCGGAACAGCGTCTTCGGTCGCGACTGCAGCTGCCCGGTGAAACGTTCACCAGTTACATTGAGGACATTGTTGATATGTGTCGTCGCGTTGACCCGACCATGACCGAGGCCTGCTAAAATACGTCATGTCCTCACAGGAATTGATGACGGCGCTTTTCACATGCTCATCGCGAAAGGCCCCACTACGGTCAAGGAAATCTATCACCTCTGTCAAAGCTACGACGAGCTCCGGAGGGAGCGTGCTTTGATTCGCCAGCCTCATACACCACTTGCTGGATTAGCCGCGGAGAGGGAGTCATCTAGCCTCTCTGAAGACATCAAGGCTTTGTACGCCAGGAAGTCGCGCGACAACTGTCCCTGCAGCCCTATGTTAAGGAGTCGTCAACAACTGGCCTTGTTCCGGAGCTTCGCCATGCAATCCAACAGCATGTATCTGAAGTCCTCCCTAATCCTCTTCCTCAACCAGCTCCGGTCGCACCTTCAATGCCGTTACTCACGCCCACAGTTTCATCGTCCGGCGTTGCGCCACTGAGCTACGCTCCAGCATTCGCGCCGGCTCCTCCTCAAGTATTGCGCCGCACGTATGCCGAAGTCACTTCAAGTCCACCGCCTGAGCCAGCATATGCCTATGCTTCGCCCCCCATGCTGTCGGCACCAACAGCTTTTGCTCCCCCCTTGCTTCCGACACGATCTCCATGGCGCACATCAGACAACAGGCCTATTTGCTACCACTGCGGCATCCCTGGGCACACTACACGCTACTGCAGGCGCCGAATAAATATGGCCTTTGCTGCACGGCCTGCGCCACCTTATTTGGCCCCCCAGTTCCCAGTCCCATCGGGTCCTCCAACAGCACCCCCTGAACCTCCGGACTTCCGCCCTCGTCGTTCGCCATCACCACGTCGCCGCTCCACTTCGCCAATGCGCCGACGACCCGCTACCCAGCCGGAAAACTAACCGCCGCAGTTCGCGAGGCACGAACTGCGTATCCGACCGAATTTCAAAGTCCTCGTCTTAATCCCGCGAATGTTATTCCTGTCATCGTTGAAGGTGTTCATACTCTTGCGCTCGTCGACACCGGTGCCGCTGTATCAGTTATCAGCCAAAAACTCTGCCGCTCCATCCGAAAGGTGACTACGCCTCTCGAGGGACTATCGCTTCGTACCGCATCCGCTCACAGTATACAGCCGACAGCTATCTGCACTGCTCGCGTCGTCATTGCTGCAGCCTTGTACATCATCGAATTCGTCGTTCTCCCCACATGTTCTCATGACGTCATTCTTGGCTGGGATTTCCTGTCCCAGCATCATGCTATCATTGACTGCGCCAGTCCTCAAGTAGAGCTCATTGAATCGAGTGATGCACCGTCTGATGCCCTGCTCCACGAGCCGCGTCCTCGTTTTACGACCAAACTCCTCGTAGCACATGACACAACCATCCCACCCGTTGGCGCTGTTCTGGTTCCCCTCACTGCCTCTTTTACCACCGCCGCGACAGTCCTCTTTGTGCCCTCTAACGTTGTCTGCCGCCGCCGCCACTTACCGCTGCCGTTTGCCGTCCTTGACATGAAAAACGGCGCTAGCACACTTCTGGTAGCCAATCCTCTTCCGTCTCCCGCTATGTTGATCGAAGGGGAGTGCCTCGGCCGCATCGAGCCCGTGGACCTTCTGTTCACCTTTGATGATGTGTCATTCCCTGTTTGCCAAGTTGACGCCTTGACTCCAACTCGTGTGGCTTCAGATCCGCTGCAGCGGGACCTTTTTGACCATTCCGTGGACAGCGCTCTAGAACCGCGCCACCGCGAGCAACTTCTCGACCTTCTACACCAATTCCGCGCCTCCTTCGACATTCCGCAATCTTCCTTGGGCCGCACGACGACCGTTTCCCACCTCATCGACACTGGCGCTCACCCACCTCTCCATCAGCGGCCGTATCGGGTGTCCCCGACTGAGCGCCGTGTTATTGCCCAACAAGTCGATGACATGCTGCAACGCGGAGTAATTAGAGAATCCTGTAGCCCATGGTCGTCTCCTGTGGTCCTAGTTAAAAAAAAGGATGGCTCCATACGATTTTGTGTTGATTATCGCCGCCTCAACAAAGTCACTCGTCGTGATGTGTACCCCCTCCCACGAATCGACGATGCCCTAGACTGTTTGCAAGGCGCAGAATTCTTTTCCTCACTCGATTTACGCTCCGGGTATTGGCAGGTGCCCATGGCAGAGGCGGATCGTCCTAAGACCGCCGTTATTACTCCAGACGGACTATACGAATTTAATGTTATGTCATTCGGACTCTGTAACGCCCCTGCCACATTTGAAAGAATGATGGACACTGTACTGCGCGGCCTGAAATGGAACATCTGTTTATGCTACCTCGATGATATCGTCGTCTTTTCAACCGACTTCCCGACCCACCTGACTCGACTTCGCCAGGTCCTCACCTGCCTAACCCGCGCCGGTCTTCAACTGAACCTCAAAAAGTGCAGCTTTGGTGCCCGCCAGCTCACAATACTCGGACATGTTGTGTGTAAAGACGGCGTTCTGCCTGATCCTGAGAAGCTGCGCGCCGTCGCTGACTTTCCGAAACCGACCACTTTGAAACAACTGCGAAGCTTCGTGGGCCTCTGCTCGTACTTTCGTCGTTTTGTTCGGAATTTCGCAACCATCATAGCCCCCCTTACACAGCTCTTGAAAGGCACCCCTAACCTCTCCTCTTGGTCGCCAGCCTGCGATGATGCATTCGCGACACTGCAAATGTTCTGACGTCACCACCAATCCTTCGCCATTACGACCCTACTGCACCTACAGAACTTCACACCGATGCCAGTGGTGTCGGCCTCGGCGCCGTCCTCGCCCAGCGCAAGCCTGGCTTCTCCGAATACGTTGTCGCCTACGCAAGCCGTGCTCTCACCAAAGCCGAGTCCAACTACTCCGTTACCGAAAAGGAGTGCTTAGCAATCTTGTGGGCTGTAACGAAGTTCCGCCCTTACTTATACGGCCACTCCTTCGAGGTAGTTACAGATCATCACGCTCTCTGCTGGCTCGCGTCTCTCAAGGATCCGTCTGGCCGTCTCGGGCGCTGGGCTCTCAGGCTTCAGGAATACGACATCCGTGTAGTGTACCGCTCTGGCCGCAAGCACTCTGACGCCGACGCTCTTTCTCGGTCACCGGTGCG
The DNA here is from genome assembly GCF_055883805.1 of Amblyomma maculatum. Taxonomy (NCBI): domain Eukaryota; kingdom Metazoa; phylum Arthropoda; class Arachnida; order Ixodida; family Ixodidae; genus Amblyomma; species Amblyomma maculatum. The sequence goes on from NC_139345.1 coordinate 5,400,517, forward strand.
CTCGCCTAACTCATCGTCCCCTCCTCAAGCATTCTTGTCAGCACTCACCATTGAGGATATGCCTTTCGAGCAACGACAAGATCCTTGGGTTTCTAACCTGCTGGATATCCTTGGCACTACTTCCGCCGCTACGCATCCTCGGGCACTCCGCCGACAGGCCTCCCATTTCGCCATTCGGGACGGCCTTCTCTACCGCAGGAACTACAACTCGGACGGCAGAACGTGGCTTCTTGTCATTCCGCGCCACCTCCGCTCCGAGGTTTGTGCCCACCATCACATTGACCCTCAAAGCGCTCATGCCGGCGTCCTCAAAACCTATGATCGAATTCGTCAGATGTACTACTGGCGGGGAATGTACAATTTCGTACGGCGCTACATTCGCTCTTGTACCGCCTGTCAACAACGCAAGATTCCTCGCCACCCCGCTGGCCCTCTCCAGCCTTTACCTTGTCCAGCTCGCCCGCTTGATCGCGTGGGAATCGACCTTTATGGTCCGCTACCATGCACTGCCGCTGGTAATCGATGGGTCATCGTCGCAGTCGATCACCTGACCCGTTACGCCGAGACTGCTGCACTTTCCGCGGCGACAGCCCGAGAGGTAGCCCATTTTCTTCTGCACCACTTCATTCTTCGACACGGCGCCCCTCGCGAGCTACTGAGTGACAGAGGTCGTGTCTTTCTTTCCGAAGTAGTTCAAGAGCTCCTGTCGTCTTGCAAATCGATACATCGGGCTACAACCGCGTATCACCCGCAAACAAACGGCCTCACGGAGCGCTTCAACCGTACGCTTGGGGACATGCTCGCAATGTATGTTACATCTGAATCGGGAAGCTCCAACTGGGACCAGGTACTGCCATTCGTAACGTTCGCGTACAACACTGCCACCCAAGCAACAACTGGGTTTTCGCCCTTCTTTCTCTTATATGGCCGTGAACCATCTTGTACTCTGGACACAATTTTGCCATACCATCCAGATGCCTCTGAGTACAGTGCTTTGTCAGATATTGCACAGAAGGCCGAGGAATGCCGTCAGCTAGCTCGCACGTTTACCTCCAACACTCAAGGCTATCGCAAAGATCAGCATGATACCGATACCCCTGCTCCCACGTTCCTGGCCGACAGCTTCGTTTGGCTATGCGTTCCTGCCACCAACAAACTAGACACCAAATACCACGGACCTTATCGCGTCTTGGAACGCACATCCCCTGTGAACTACGTCATCGAGCCAGTCACCCCTTCTTCCGACCACCGCCGTCGCGGCCGCAAGGTTGTCCACGTTAGCCACCTCAAGCCATATTACAACCCTCTGGTCGTCTCTTCTCCCTGAGTCGCCAGGATGGCGACTTCTTCACGCGGGGGAAATGTAAAGAAGACAAAGAACAGAAAAAACGCTGCGGCATCGCCATCACCATCGCTTGTCTCCGGCGCCCATCTCGCTCGCGCTGAAGCTGTGCCCTGCGGCTGGTAATTCGACCCTGCTGTGCCCGAAGTACTGCCAGTGCTAGACGTTCCAGCTAACCATTAAATCCACATTTCACTACCAAGAAGGGAAAAGAGAAGAAAGACCAAGTTGGGGGTTTACAGGCAAAGTCAGGATGTGTGGCCATTACGACTTGGGACACCATCATCACCATCACAATCGGAGAAAGATTAAGGAACATATATGTGCACATGCACACATACATAATCACATCTTCTTCACTTGTTTGTAACTTCTCTCTCCATTACCGTTCCGGACAAAATCCCATGTATTGTTTGCTCTTACGTACAAGTAAAATGCACCTGCAGCAACTGCACGCAGGTTTGCAGAGGCTGCTAACTTCAAACATAACGCCGGCAGTGAGATCACTGATTTTCTGAGTTTAAGCTTTAGTAGATGGCCAAGACTCAAGATTGAGTTCGAGTTTGGGGTCAATCAGTGAGCTTTGTACCCTAACAGCAATACGGGCACTTCTGGGCCTGACATCACATTGCTCTCTTCTTTTCCTTCCTTTCCCTATATTTCCTTCTCCACGTTTATCGCAGTGAGCTGGGCGTCACCTACAGCTAACCACCTCGCCTTTACTTTGTTTATTTCCTTCTCTCGGTGTCTAGAAAATCATGGGAAGCATGCATCAGCGCAAAAAAAAAAAAAAAAAAAAAAGATGTGCTAAGTGAGGCTGATATCAGGAGACTGCTCCTCTAAATTCAGCGCGGCCGATTATCTACATGCAAAAAGCTTTTGATTCAACTGGAATTATTTTCGAGTATTATTAAGTGTTTGACCACGACGATTACTGAGAAATTTACGACCTCAGTAAAGTAACGGAGATGAGAAGGACGCAAGAAAATGGCCGCACCAATGCTATCGCTCCCTCATTCCGGTACCCACGCAGTACGCAAGAAACGAAAGCCTCCGTGTGAAGGTTGAGATTTCATTCCCCCGCTGAGAAAGCGGAGCTGAGCAGAGACTGAACTGCCAGGTGTCGGCCGAATACGCCCCGGGAGCGAATGAGGGAAGGGCGCCTCTGAACTGCATCATGAAAAGACACCATGCACAGCGTGCCGTTTACAGACATTTCTCCTACTGTCCGACCATGGCACAACTATCGGGGTGTAGCTTTGCACAAAGCCGACCTCGGATGAAGTCAGGGTGGCGAGTAGAGAGTGAGAGTATGCCGAAGGGGAGCAGACACTTCTTATTGGCGTGAGCGGCCATCCGAATGGACTCATTGATTTTGTAATCCCGCAGGGGTAAGGAATATGCAGGTCATGCAATGCTGCCCACCGTCTACGGCCTTCGTCAACGCAGTAATCCGATTCTTTCGCACTTTCGGGCGCGCCTTTTCCTACTTCATTTTCATTTTCGTATTTTCCTGTCCCAGAGTGCTCCCGATTGAATTCCAAGTGCTTTCTTTAAAGCTTTCTTGGCTCGGTTGCTTCCATATTCTTTCTTTTCACACTACTAACTTTGCAGTCCTCCTTTTTCTTATTCCTGTCTAGCACTAAGGGGGTGAGGCGTTATCATTTTCCTATGCCTCGTTGTCATTTATATGCGGCTTGCCTGTTCAGAGTCACCCCAGTCATGAATTCGGCATAGAGGAAGCAAAGAGATGGATGAAGGCTCCAAAGCAACGACGTTAACGGCCCCGTTCTCCTGAAACTCCGCCGTCATCGTCGGCGTTCTCAGTGTTGTGAGCGGAAACTTACGATCATGGTTCTGGCAAGTGCACGGTGGATGGCAGGTGACATGGCACAAATATTTATTGGTCGCCGGGTTGTGTGACGTCGCAATACCAAACACCATGTCGGAGTTGGCACAAACTGGCAACCCAGAGCGCTCCTTCGAGACAGGAGGTTGAAATGGGAATCAACACATCCTGGATTCTTGTAACCTAGATCTGATTAGCTAATCATACGTCACACAGGCACCTATGTACGGCTCGGTTAAAGCGGGGCTTCGTATTATGATAGTCGCTATTTTATGTAATGTCCTAGCTTACCAAAGTATCTTGAGATAACAGGGGCAATTTGAAAGATTGGTAATTAGCCGAATAGCAAAGTGCATTACGTGAAAGAGGGTGCACCAGGAGAGCAGCAGAGAGGAACCATTAATGCCATCGCATTATATCCTTGAAGGCGGAGCCGAAGTATCCCCCAAGTTTTAGCGACAGCGCATTGGATTCGTGTCGGAGCCGTCGCCTTCTAAGACTGCTTTGACAAGCGTGTCTGAAAAATCGCGCACGTGCCGAAATTGTGCCGCAGCCATCCTTTGCGCAGCATTTAGAGCGACGTCGTACGATTCCGCTTCCCATTTATCATCAACCTGCTGGTCATGCTGGATGCTGATTCGAACCGAAAACATATGTGCCTCCAACTAAGTGCCGTTCACTGTAAGAGCGTTTTTCCTTTACCCCAAGACCAAAAACAAACCAAATACGTTTAGCCCTTTGCCAAATTCTGCGCCGACCTATCTAGCCCAGAAATTCGCGGAATGAAAATACGGTGCTAAAGGCGCTATCACGCCAACTCTTAAGGCAAAACTTAAGCGTCCGCCTAATTTTTCCCTTCGCTTTCTTTTAGCAAATGTATATTCGCCTCCCCCGATGCTGTCACTGCGTCGCGGTACTACTGCCACGGTAAGCTCATGCATCACTTACATCCCTACCATTACCGCTCGCTCACACTCTCCCCACGAATGTGGTCGCTCCAACCCCTGGGCCATCTGGCATCCGTATATTTCCATCCCCACATAGGCAGGGCGCCCCCCCCCCCCCCCCTCCCCCCCCTTGGCGGCGTAATATGCCGCCCTGCGCGCACGCATTTTTCCTGCCCTCTCGCGTCCCGTCGAATTGTGAGGTCGGGCATTGAAACGGTGTGCGCCCTTTTGGCACATAATGAAAATGCGACCTGCACGGCAGGCACCCCTCGCACTCGTATGCATGCGGCAAAAAATAAAAAAATATGAAGGAATGGAGAAGCGCCCAAATGAAATGAAAACAAAAACTCAACAAAGAAATACAGGAGGCGTAGAGTCTGGGGAACTAACAAAAATAGAGTATATGAAACATGTAAAGACAGAACTACGGGTAGACAGAAAGCAAAGACGGGGAAAAAGTTAACAAAGGAGTGTCGCGTGAACGCCTTGCCATCCTTTTTTTTTCCCCTCATGCTCCTTCTTCCCTCTTCATACAAAGGCGATGATTACGTTCGTCCCCCTGCGTTGCTGGTCGGTGCATGTCTACCGGCGGTACGCGCATCAAGATCGGAATCAATCGCGCCGGATGCGAGTGTTGTAGTTTGGCGAAAGGTGGCGACAAACAGCGGAAGGGGTCGAGGAGGAGGCGGCATCGACTCTACGGACGCCGTGAGAAGGCGGCGTCAACCAAAGGCGTTGGCTGCCAAGACGGCGGCGTTGACGGAAGCCGGCGTGGCGCGCGCTTTGAAGACTGGACGCAGTACCACATTTATGGGGAAAGCAGAAATCGCTATTCGAAAGACCCTGACTGCCTGCTATCTTTTTATTACCAATCTTTTTGTCACGTTTTCGCATTGTGCCGCAAATACCGCGCGCCTCCATTTCTGTTGTGGCAACGTGCACGTGGGGATGCACTGAGCTGAGCTGGGCGATCGCCTTCGTCGGCGTTTCTCTTCAATTCTTACTCCGCAGTGTGTATGGTGCACCCAGAAAGAAAGAAAAAAAAAGAAACATCGTTCACAAGGCGGTTTGTTTCTATAAGGTTTTTCTTTTTTTTTTTTGAATAACAGCGCGAAGGACGAGGACGAAGATCAGAAGGACACAAACACAGCGCTGACTGACAACTGATTTTATTTCCAGAAGTTGGCAAGCATATATACACGGCTTGAAGCGCGACAGAAAAACAGATAAAACAGATGCAATGCGCATGCCGAAACCAAAGCCAATTATCTCTTTTTACGCATTGCCAGGAACGCAAGCTCTTTGTCCGACAACGCAAGGGAAGGAGTGCTAATGCATCGGTCCCCAAGCTCCAAAATTCTTTCGGCTTCAGTAATTTCTCTTGTGGTGCGGTCTTTATTTTTCTGGTAAGGTTTGCATTTATTGAAAAGGGGTTTACATTCTGTTTTACGTTGCTTAGTGCATGTGAGACAGTGAACAGGCAGGTTACGGTCCTTGGAATTTTCCACATCCTTTTTATATTCTCTTAATCTTTCATTAAGGCATCGCCCCGTTTGCCCTACATAAACTTTCCCACATGACAGAGGAATCTCGTGAACTAGTTCCTCAGTACATTCAACAAATCTGTTCTTATGTTTAGTTTTGCAAGCACCAGTTGGCTCGGTCACAGGATGACTGACGCGACTGAGCATTGACAGCTTACACGGAGCGCAGAAGGCTACTCTTACCTGAGAACGTTGTGCGATCTTTTTCAGATTATGCGACAGAATATGAATGTACGGGATTACAACTGTCTTTTTCTGCTTGTTGAAGTCATCAGGTTGTTGGTTATTTTTGTTTTTCTTTTCCTGCCTTAGCAAGCCTTCAGCAACGGAAACCAGCATATGGATCGGGTAGCCAACGGCCGCTAATCTAGATGATTGCTGGGCGAAACTAAAGTCAGTGAGGTGCTCACAGGATTTTTTTAGGGCATTCTTAAAACAACAGGTAACTACGGCTATTTTTACCAGCTTAGAATGAGCCGAATGAACCTGCAGTAGTGGCTTCTTAGAACGGGGTTCATACGCCCAACACACATGATTATCAGAAAATATAATTTTTAAGTCTAAAAACCGAATTGCCCCACCTTCTGGAAGTTCGTGAGTCAAAGTTAATGGATTAAGACACTTACTAAAAATGGTGAGTGTATTAGTGTGAGTGTGGGAAAGTTTATGTAGGGCAAACGGGGCGATGCCTTAATGAAAGATTAAAAGAACATAAAAAGGATGTGGAAAATTCCAAGGACCGTAACCTGCCTGTTCACTGTCTCACATGCACTAAGCAATGTAAAACAGAATGTAAATCCCTTTTCAATAAATGCAAATCTTACCAGAAAAATAAAGACCGCACCACAAGAGAAATTATTGAAGCCGAAAGAATTTTGGAGCTTGGGGACCGATGCATTAGCACTCCTTCCGTTGCGTTATCGGACAAAGAGCTTGCGTTTCTGGCAATGCGTAAAAAGAGATAATTGGCTTTGGTTTCGGCATGCGCATTGCATCTGTTTTATCTGTTTTTCTGTCGCGCTTCAAGCCGTGTATATATGCTTGCCAACTTCTGGAAATAAAATCAGTTGTCAGTCAGCGCTGTGTTTGTATCCTTCTGATCTTCGTCCTCGTCCTTCGCGCTGTTATTCCAAAATGTATTACCAACTAGCAGGCACCTCAACGCTTGTTACCTTTTTTTTTTTTTGATGCTTTTCTTAACGCGACATCGTTTAAAGCCCCGTTCCATAGAAAACCTGGCACAAGTGTATAGGTGCAGTGCGCGAAAATCTCGAATATGCCGCTCGCATGTTGCAGTTAGCAGGTCATACGGCCCAGCACTGATTGAAAGTGGGGTTATGTGGCGAGACGAGAACACATAACATGTCCGAGAACACTTGCCCGGCTAACTCGCTAACTCAGGCAGTTCCTTTGAGATGGAAAGGTGAGACGGAAGTCTAATTAACACTACGAGAACCGAAACAGACAAGGTGTACGCATAGAAAATGCAGGCACATTCGCAAGGCTTGGTTAAAGCGGTGCATATATCGGGTATCCTGGCGAACGTTAGCCAAGGGCTACAAAATTAAACATTTGAGGAAGGTGATGGAAACCAGATGCATACAGCTGCCAGTCATCTCTCGCACCAAAAGAAATTTTTGTTTAGCAATTAAATAAATAATAAATAATTGGTAATGTTATTCTAACTAAATTACATAACGTTTAGACTATAACTATAATTATCTGTTATTACATTTAAAACAATAATAATAATAAATATAATAGTAGTGAGAAATAATTATATTGTAATTATAGTTATAATTATTGTTCAGAACACATTCAAAAACCCCTTTTCTGTTGTTTGCGATAAGGAAAACCTCACGTGTATCATTTTTTCCGGGATCGAAAGAAAGCCCGCAGGATTTTTAAAAATATGACTTGACAAACGCATTTTGCGTGCCAGGATTTCGCTTCTATCAATTGCGGTACGAGTGAATGAAATTAGCCGCGACAGTGGCTCCAGTGGTCCTGATATGTTTGCGATGGTCTCTTCGCCCACGTCAGTAGTTAGCGCACGTTAAGGTGCAACTTGCAGCAAGCGCAGTGAAGTCGCTTCGACAGTCGTCAGCATATAAGCCTATCACTGCAAGAGAGCCGCTGAGTCACGGCCGCAGTTGATTTTGTTCGCCCGGCCTCGATTGAGAGCAGCACAATCGCGGCGCGCGGGTATGCTAGACACATATCTTTTTTTCTTTTTTTTTTTTCGCGGGCTTTCTTTACAGCCCGACAGTCAACCCATGAGGATTTGTTTATCGCAAATAATGAACGGGGGGTTTCTGAACATGCACTCCAGCACTTCAAACATGGCGGAAGGAAAAACTAGGAGGGAGCGCGTGGCAATATCCGTGAAGCCTAGTCATAAAAAATAAAAGGGAGCGAGTCGGCCCCTACGTATTAGACCACGTGATAGCGTGCGGTGATATCTACTACCGCGCGCATGCGCGAATCGGCGCCGCGCGGGTAGCGCGGTCCAATGTTACTAGACTAGGTTACTAGACATTGGCGCGGGCAGCCGACACAGCAGACAGCCGCGCGTCGGCGCCATGGCAGACGCGCGCACTAAAACGCACCGACATCAAAGCATAGGGTCTAACTAGGAGAGCGAAAAAACGGGGGAGGGAGCGGCTTCATCGGCACTTGGCTTGCGAAGGTTGGCCGCGTGACGTCACACCGTAGTAGAGCACTCCGGAAATTTCGACCACCTGGGGTTTTTTAACGTGCATTGACATCGTACAGCACACGGGCGCCTCGCTTTTCGCCTCCACCGAAAAGCGGCCGCCAAGGCCGGGATTCGATCCCGCGTCTTTGGGAACAGTAGTCAAGCGCCGTAACCACTGCGCCACCCCGGCTTTTTTTTTTTCTTTATTGCATGAATTGGTACAAATACATCAGTAAAAGATCGTGGTTGCCATGCCCCTTGGCTGACAACCGTGTCTAATGGACTTTCATTACCACAAGTTCGCCCATCAGACTCAAGACCTCCTCCGCAGCGTCTTTCTGCTTCAAAATTTCTTTTAGTTTATATACTTGTTCAACAAAATAATCACATACAGATCGTGCATCGACATCACAGTGTCTATAAGCCATCCTACCCCTCCAAAAAGGGCCTTTTTCTACCTTGGGGCTCAAACTTTCTACTATGTAGGAAACCTGAAACAGTTGAGCACGTGTTCCTGGATTGTTGGGATGCGGTGTTTTACTGGGATATGTTACAAAGGACACTTAAAAAAGACCTGCCATTGACGCCGCGTGGAATTCGGTGCTTGACAACTGTTAATGATGATTTTCAGTATGACCTCGTCATGCTATTGGGCCTTCACACTGCGCCACCCCGGCGAGTTGAAGAATGAAGAGAATTTGAAGTGTCATCATTGGAACAACTTAAGTTCCATCTTCCAAAACAAATGAGTTGACCTCGCGATCAGCGAAGGCCAAGGCCAACGCTATATATATATATATATATATATATATATATATATATATATATATATATATATATATATATATATATATATATATATATATATATATATATATATATATATATATATATATATATATACATATATATATAACAATTGGCTCGGCCCCACTAAGTGCACCTTTCCTCTGGGTCTTTCTAACCTTGTAACGCCTAACAATACTTGACTTACCTGGTTGTTAGGCGTGTGGTTGTGAATAACACTCCGCTCGAGTGCCTCAACAAAAAATTAAGGACAAGCACAAGCTTCCCGTTAAGAGCAGACGCGATACCACCTTTAACACTGCCTTTAACACCTGCTTTTAATTCCGTGAATATTCCTTTATTTTTTGTTTAGGTTGGTGTTTCAGGAACTGACGGCACGGTATACCTGTCTCAGTTCTAAGTGGATAACTTCACTTTTTTTGAGATAGTATGTCCACGGCTCTCCAACTCGATTCCAACTCGATTCCAACTCGACTAGAAGATGGGTACTAAATGGGAAGTGACGTGACGCAACACAATGAACGCTGTAGGAAGAAATGATATGACATAATTTTGATTTCTAGCAACGTGCGTATTTTTTCCGGCACCGTTTTTTTTTTTTTTTTTTTTTTGTCAATTTGGGTTAGGGCGATGATGACGGGTTTTTTGTCCGAACGAACTGTGGCGCTTCTCATAAAAAATCGAACGCAACGAGACGTCTCCATGGTCTACATGACCGGCGTCTCGAAGGCTCCTTGAGTCAACAAAGCAGGGGCACAAAGGCCCCGCGGCTCTCCGCCGCTTTCCCGGCCAACAGACACAAAACGGTGCCGCGTGGTAGACCTCTTCGCGTTCCATGGCGCGACCTTTTGTCTTCTTTCTTTTCTGTGCTGCCTGCGTCGTTCTGACAAGCTGGCGGCGAAGGGCTGAAATACAGGCACTGCGGCGAGTATGCCTTTCGCTCGTGTTGGCGTCGAGCGTGGAAGTCACGACGACGATGGGGTCTGGTCGTGTTTGCTCCTCGAACTCGCCTCCTTCCCTGCTAAACCTCTTCTTTCCCCGACTTCCCAACGACGCGCTTGTGCGCGTGTCGGCAGCGCAAACAACTGCCAGCAGAGCCGCTGGTGCTGCGAACTTTATGGGCCGAGCTTGGGAGGCCGAACACTTGCCATGCTGGCGGCTTTGTCCTAACTCACTGCTGGCAGGTTCTCTCTCTCTCTATTTGTGTGTGATGGCGCGATGTGTGTACACTTTGCCTTTTGTTGCGGCGAGTGCTGTTGCAGCGAGGAGGCTGGCGGGATGATTCTGCGCAGGTCACCCGAGTAAGCTGCCCCATCAGTTGCGGTGAACCTGACAGATATTTGTTTAGCAGCACCAGGACGGGTCGCTTCTGGGTCAACAGATACAGTATCAACGATGACATTATCCTGCGGTTAAATTATAGGTCGAATGTTATAACGATGTCACAAAGCGACCTTTCTGAGTAGGGCAATATCGCAACGAGAAAGTACAAGTGGGTACTTATGAAGTTCAGAATACAGGTTCGAAATTAAAAAAGAAAAAAAATTAAGATACGCTGGCAAGGCGAACAAGTACGTCGAATGGAAGCATATTCTAGACATTTGGGCAATGATACATAAGTATGCGCTTCAGCAGTTTGACGAAACAGTATTGGATAAAACAAACAGGATAAAAACAGTGCAAGTTTCATTTAGCTATCGCTCACATCAAGTTGCCAGTTTTGTGAGAGATAGCTTAGAAATTTAAATCTATTCATATGGAAAGATAGTGAAGTCCAAATTTTGTATGCTCCTTTGCGTTGCGCTACTACTACGTTAATAGCCGACCGCATACAATGTATATGAGGTAACAGCGTTTCTGAGGAGAAAAAAAAAATTATTTGGATGAGAAAGGGCCATTTACCGCAGAATTCTTTGTGTGAGCGCTTCGAAACATCCTGGACGGAATGGAGAGCACGCGAAATTCCGAATCCCCTTTCCCAAACAGTTTTTTCTCCTTTTCAACAAACGTATCGAGACGTTTACACTATTTCGGCGTTTTCATGTCCTTGTATGCTTTCTGGGCAGCGTAGAACGTTTGTGCCGGCGGGTGTGTGTCTCTCTCCATCGCTCTGTGTGTGCGGGCGTGTAAAATATGAGCAATGCGCAACACTTCCCACACTGAACCCAACGGCGACGCTAGTCAAAGCGAATTCTCGTTAACAAGAAAGACTGAAGTGCGCGCGCTCGGAGACGCCAGCACAGTAAGACCGTGACTCAGATGAATCGAGGCTATCACTAGCAAAACTAACAGCAGAGAGAAAGAACCAGCCATCCCTCGGCGTCCGCAAGCATTCACTACCCCCCCCCCCCCCTTCCCACGTCAACACTGATACAGAGGGGAGGGGAAATGAGATAGTCGCGGGAGATATCAACAAGGTATAAAAAAAAAAGGGGGGGGGGGGGGGGACTGTACACGAATTTCGAGCCACACAACCTGCTGACCAGAAAAAATGCCAGCAAATGCCAACGCTTCACACTGGAGCGCACAATACGAAGCAATAGCCGGAGGTGTTTCCAGTCGACTAACAATAAAAAAAAAAAAAATAATAATTAAAGAAAGCATATACGAAGTATGGAGGGGAGGTAGGTAAGAAGTGGGAGATCGATGTGGAGCTCTCCCAATGAAGAGAGAGGCTTTTTTCTCGCAACGCGGAGCAGAAGCACCCGACAAGATTTGCAGGGAAACATCGATTCCTCGCTGATGCAGGAACAGCGTTAGAAAGAGCGGCAGCAGCTGCTGTTGATGCGTCGGTGCTGGTATAGCAATAGAAGTAGAAGAAACAAAGAGAACGCAAGCAGGGTAGCAACAATTTATGCACCGACTCGACTCCATGCTTTTCTTTGGTGCGGCTGTGCGAGGAGGTTGGTGATGTCGCTAGTAGTGAAAACGCATTCATCCCTGAGCATCTCCTTATCGGCTCATTGAACAGGTGCACATTCGTTTCGATGTGGACATATTTGCTAACAACGTTTTCCGAAAAGGTCAAGATCCGTTACGGGTGCTAGTGGGAATAATGTCATTACGATCACATGCACAAGAGTCGGTCTTTTTCATTTTTGATAGTGAGATATACAGAATGATGTTCATATTTTTCTCTGGTGCTGGCGCTACGCACAACTATGGTACTGACTATTCTGTTTCTTGTCGAAGAAAAAAAAAAATGACGGACAATTCAGCTTGGTCCCACCAAAAGCGAGGTTATATGCACCAGCACATCGGGTTTGACTTCGGTTTAGGTTTCAATTCAAGGCTCAATTTCTTAGGCCAGGGTTCAGACAAAGATCGAACGGTTCAGTTAATGGGGACCTTAGTGGTAATGTATTATAGAAATTTGGAGCCACCTAACGCACATTAGGACGAAATGAGAGGAATGTGCATGCACATTTTTACGTTAACCAAATACAATAGCTCGGCATCTTGTCTTTGTTATCGCTGCTACATCAGCAACAGACGCATTTATTGTGGAGATATTAAGCATGAAATGATTTTAGCTCCCATAGTCTGCGATATTGATGCGACATCGAGCCAGAACAGGCAGCCGTCATCCGGACATCGAAACGGCAACAACCGAGCATCGAACGAGATTTAACGATCATAGCTCTCTATCCTCGTACAGAATCGGCATACAAACGCTAGGTGCTGCTCAAGCGAGTTACAAAAAATGAGAAGGGTTCAACGCTGTGAACCGAATATGGAACGAAAGCATTAGCTGCCGGTGACCGAGTTTTCTTCTTCTTCTTCTTTTTCTTCTTCTTGTTCTTTTTCTTCTTGCAGCAGGGTCCAGGGGCCACGGACCATGCGACGAGCGGTTAAACCTGGCGTAGTTTTGCTTTCGCAATAAAATCATTGTTTCGCAAATCACGTTCTTATGAATGCTCTTTGAGACATCACTCAAGTTTTACATTTAAAGTATAATAAATTTTAAAGTGTAATTTCTACAAACGTTGTGTAAATGGCAGACACATTCTACCATACACTTCGTTATCATTTATTGGCTGCTAGGGACCTTTGAGAGAGGGTCGCTCCAGGTTTTAGGAAGGGTTGGGGGGGGGGGGGGGGGGTATAGTTGCTGTGCAGTCATTTATAGTTAGATTCCAGTACTTTCACTATACGGCTCATATACACCGTTTTTTTGCAATGCCTGCACAGCTGCCTTGGTTTCGACTGAGTCAAATGCTTTTTTTTTTTTTTTTTTGTGATCAATGAGTGCTATGCATAAAGACTGGTTATATTTCAAGCCTTTTTCTATCATCATGTTGGCAGTATAGATATTTCCGATAGTAGAGTACCCTTTCTGGAAACCTGCTTAATCATTTGGTTGATTGAAGCTTAACGTTGTTCTGCTTCTGTTAGCGATTAACTTGGTAAACAGCTTGTACGTAACGAATAGTAAGCAGATTGGTGAGTAAATTTTCAAGTCCTTAGCGTCCCCTTTCCTGTGATTTAAGGTAATGTTATCGTTCTTTTATGATTCCGACACCGTCGATGTCACCAGGAAAAATACTTAAACGCATAGTAATTAATGCGCTAATACTAAATGAACTAACTCTTATTAGCAAATACCCTATTGTGTGAAAGGCAAGTAGTTAACTCTTCATTACACTAATAAAATACAGTGGAACGGACTGATACTGCATTTGTACACTTAGAAACGCCAGCAGTAAGTTATGGAAAACTCAAGTAATAAAGAGCCTAATTTCTAGTAAATTTAAACACGAGCCAAGAAATTAGAGGGTCTTGCCATAGTGGCTTGGTGTTTGGGCCACTCGAGAGTTCGACTCGAAGATGCGGGTTCGATATCAGCCACGGCAACTGCGTTTCCACGGAAGCGAAATGTCATGCCCCCGTGTATATACGTAGCGATGTCAATATACTGTGTACATGAGAAAGACCCCCCCGTGATCCAAATTTCCCCGGCCCTCTAATATTGCGACTTCATAGCCAAACAAAACCCGACACGAAATTAAAAGCCAATTCTTCTGAGTACGACATGAAGTTCCCAGCTATTGACGAGAGCAGATTATTACTATTCTGGGCTTCCCATTTCAGTAGACTTTTGCGGGCATCTGTACAGACCCTCCTTTAACTAAACATACATTTACTCTCCTCGGTGGCTTCGTTCGGGAGTTCGGTTGATGCGTTCACGGTCACACGTTCGAAATACTCTGCGGTAGTATCATTTTGACTAAATCGGAAGACAAGGAGTTCACCCTTCTCCAACACGGTTTGCCCCGAAATTTGCAACTGTTTTAACGAGTATAAATCCAACGATCGGTCAATAAACTTGCCTTCAATTCTTAACCAATGAAAAAGCCTAGAAGAGAAGCCTGCAAAGGCCTGTTTCCAAGCAAAGCTCTCAAATGTTTGCATCGATACTCATGTTTCGTCAATACTCAGCCTGTTGCTGTTGGAGCTTTGAATACTTCTGTATTGCGAGTATTGCAACACGGGGGAGGGCGCACACGCCCGAAAACGCCGTAGTTACAAAATGCATGTCGTCATCACATCACTGAAAACGGCAGCCTGCACTCATTCTGTCTCACAGCTAAGGAAAAAAAAAACGGGCAAGACAAAGGAAAATGATGAGTGGGACAGTGTAGGGCAGATCCTATATCAGCGTAATGGGACGAAGACGAATGGAGTCGTCAATGGCGCCGAGCAGGCTGCTCTTGTCAGCTGACGAATCGTCTTGCCTATGCTCCCCTCTCTTTGACCTCAATAGATTGAGCGATCAACAATTTGCATAATATTGATGGAAATCACGCATGTTCGCGTGCCTCGGCCACTTCTATCACGCTCTGGTGGCCACTGCTCACTCGGGCCCCTCTCGCAACGACGCAACGACGCCACGCCGCCACGCGGATCCGTACCTCTCGCAGCAATAAAAACCGCGGTTACAATGGCAATAAAACTGGCATGCGGCAGGTCAGTAACTTTATCTGAACGTTTCAGTTAGATCGATACAAAAGAAAGAGCATTTAGCGGGGTTTTAGGTTGAATTGTCAGCTAGCGTATTAGAATGAACCGTAATGCCTTTGTAGGATTCCAGGACATTATATCGCTCACATGAACCCTTGGAGAAACAGTATGCGATTAGAACCAGCGTTTGTGAGTACAGGCAACATATCGTGACCTTACACGGGAGCTCAAAAATATGAAAATATTGTAATACAGGGACAATGTATTCTCGCATAGAAACGCTTTGGTCATTGTACTTCGGCTTGAATCTGTGGCGATAATATTTCGATGTGGAGTTTTTGTGAACTGCGCAACGTGTCCGTTAGGAAAAACCAAGGACTGTAGTGTGAGAACTTGGATCCATTTGCATGAAAATGAAGCAGTTTCTGATCTACTTATCGGAGACATGAGGAAATTTGGTCAGTTCCACTCATGTCCGAAGATTTTAAACGGGGGTATTTTCCTCTATATCCCAGGCGTATTTGGTTTAGTTTTGTTTGCTTATGCGGATTAACGTCCCAAAATGACTCGGGCTTTGAGAGATGTCGCAGTGGCGAGTTCCCGAAACGCCGACTACCTTAGATTCTTTAACGTGCACTGACATCGTGCAGCACACCGGCGCCTAGATTTTCGTCTCTATCGAAGAGCGGCCGCCGTTGCCGAAATTACGATTCACAGCGATCGAGCTCCCTAACTGCTTCATCACCACGCTGGGTTCCAGGCGTCCCTGTTATATACGTGTTTATCGTGCATAGGTGTCTTCTCGGTATTTTGTGATGGGCTCTGGTATTTCCTGCACCATGTACGCCTCTTGCCACCGTAGGCAGGAGCTTTGATGTGTTGCCTTTTTTTGCCCTATTGGAATGTATTTTCTCGTGTATGATGTATTGTATCTGTCGAACCACTGTGTTGTTACATCATATATCATTATTTTTGTGTTTGTGCGCGTCTAAAGGAAGGAATGACCAGCGGGAATTTCAGACATACACTGACTTTATGTTTACAAAGAATCTTTAGTTATCATAGCAAAGTGAAATTCGACTGGGAAAAAAAAAAAAACTTAAATATGTTATGGGATATATAGCTCTATGTTGTTATATTTCGTTACAGGAAGCCATATTAATGTTTATATTTACTCTAATGCATCTGCTAGAAATCAACACGTAGATATGGAGAAGTCAAGGCCGCTTTAGTTATGGGAATTAAAGCTCCGTGCTTTAGATTTTATGGAAGTATCGATCGTTAGCAAGGACGTTGATTGCCTCAGTTACTACAATATCTAATAACATAATTGAATAGGAACTTACAAGTTATCTTTGACAGATAGTTTATTTTGCACAAACAAGAATGTATAAAACCTTCCTGCTTAACGTGAGCCTCAGACATAAAGCACAAGCAATGTCGAGAAAAATTTAGACAGATATAGACGGCACAAGGTCATCGATTTTAGCTAACTGCGGCCACAAAGCCCCAAGTCCTGATGCCAAGGGAACTTCAAGGATAATTACATGAACGCCCTCCAAACACCTACGAAGGACACATCCATGGCGTAATTTTATAGAGTATCTTCCCAACCAGAGTTTTGTAAGCTGAAAAACAAAATCAGCATGAAACCTTTACCGCATTGCACTTATGGCCAGAATGCTTCAAAACGAACATGAATCGAACCTAGCAGCAGAACCTATTGGGATAATTTAGATGGCGCGGTTGCTTGTTCAATAACAGTAGTGAAATTACTCAAGCCATAACGGTAGTGATTGGAGTCTCACAAGTATTCCCTGCACTTGTGTTAAATATGCCGAAAATCTTATGCCACAAAAGAACATACAACTGCAATCACATACACCGTTTCATGTGAGCTGCCATTTTTGCTTAGATATGCCATAATGTGATTTAAATTATTCCAACTCTATTATTTGCTCCACCTGTATTATTGTCTTTTATTTTGTACGTCTACCGCTGTTTGAGGAGTAAAGAGTAGCTTGAACACATCAACACGAACCGTAGCAAGAAAACGAAGGAAAACCGAAATAATGTTCTGCCTTCGATCACCCAAGAGGAAATAAAGAGCAAAAGAAAAAAAAAAAAGACAAGACGGCACTCTCAATTCACACTAAAACTAAAATACGATTGCACTAAACGCAATGTTGCTGCTACATGTGTTTTTCGATGCAACCATGCGAATTGTTTGACGTCTTTTTTTTTTTTTTTTTTTTTTTTTTTTACACGACAGTATTTTACCGGCATGCCAGAAAAAAATAAAATGCCATGTGGCGTTGGCGTCGGTCGTTTGATGTCACCCAGGCTCGAAATATCACGAACATGCTCTGGCAGGCTGTAGCTCGCAAATTACATGGTTTTGGGCTGATTGGTCGGAGGCGCACGGGCCGCCAGCGATCATTTCTCTTTTGCTCACAAAAGACGTCGGACCTGTTATTGGTTGGCCGGTTGTGTGCGTCGGGCTACTAGAAGGTATGATGGCTGAGTAGCAAGGCGCTGCCAACTCGGGCAGGTCCTTTCTTATGGAAAGGTGATATGACAACCGAACACACCAGCACCCCTGCACCCCGGTGTGAAACGTCAAAACCTCGAAACATTGCTGTCACGTCACTGACAGGTGACAGGGGAGCGTTCACTCCCTTGACGACAAGTGTATGATGATCCCGTACGAAAGAAATCTTCATCTGAAAGAAATTTTAATGGCTATTGAACATTGTTATAACCTATGTCACCTAAAGGTAAATCGCCGGTGGTAAATCGCAATATAGTACATGAACCAAAAATGAGCATCATTCTACCCCTCATTTCTTTACATAGGCGATGCATAAGCATAGAGCAAGCTGTAGAAAAGTAACGTTAACTCGAATATGTCTCTCACTGTTTATTTTTTAGTCTTGTTGTGAATCCAGTTTTTTAACATCACGTCTTTCGAGCATGACCTGTGATGATAACATATCGCAATGGTCAGATTTGCCTGCAAAATGGGCCATGTCATGGGGCCTCATGGCGACACACGGGTCAGTTACCTTGAGTGCTCCTGCGAACTCAGACATGTCATAAAGCCCACCCAACATTCAACTCTCCCCCGAAAATATGTCATTTGCCAACGGCAACCTTCCAGAACACTGGCCATGCCCGACAGGCGCCAGGATTTTATACTGGCACAGACCCTTCTAAAGATAACGCATTACAAGTACATCTCTCATTCATCAGTTAAAAAAATTTAATTTTCAGCGAACTAAAACAAGAATAGTTGAAGGCTCGATACCAACAGTCCCACAACTACACTGCACTGGCGCACAAACAATGGCGATTTTTTAATGAGAAAATATTATTAGCCCTATTAGGCGAACATCCATCAGTCACTCTCTCTCTTTCTCTGTTAGCGTGTCTGTCTGCCTGTACTAAATAATTACAAGGGTGCACTTAAGTGTTCATAGGTGCGAAATAACTAAAGTATTGCGAGTTCTGTCGCTCAACCTGGTTAATTCACCCGACACTACTCTCGCGGACTTCGCCCGCTCTCGATAAGGTACCGGCGTATGTGCATTGTGTATCTGCCCAGATTGAAAGAAGGAGCGGCGCAGATGGAACTTGATGAAGGCGGCGAAGTTTACTGCACAGCACGAGAGTACTTTGAAGCTTTTTACGATGCGTGATCGACTAAATAACAAAGACGTTTCTCCATCGTATTTTGTGCAATTGATACCTTGTAGTTACTCACCATGGTTACGAACCCTATGGTACGATTCTCCCCACTGATTCCATACTTGCCGAAGTATGGAATCCCGAACGTGTTGCGCCACCCAGAATTCATTCTATCTGAATTATGCTTCAAATGAAGGACATTTAAGAGGAAAATTGCTTTCAATCAGTCTGGCTTCCGCCGGTGGCACGGTGTATATCCTTGTATTTACTGTGAAGGTGGCGTTCCGCAATGCCTGAGCGCTTTGTAAATAGTCTTTACATAGACGCTTTTTGTGCATAACCGCATGTAATAAATATCATGCGTGGAAAACAAATGCGGCTATGGTATAGCGTTCTCGAGCTTGGCGCAAGGAAACTCATCTGTTTGTTCTGCGCGGAATCGAAACCTAGTCGCGACAATGTTTTGCTAAGTCCACAATGGTCACAATTCTTGTGCACGCCACTGATGAGGCAAGAAATGCTTTCGCACTAGGCATAGGCAGGTGGCATTGCCAGGCACCAATCTATCGTGGGCTTGCGTCCGCAGGAGACACATAAGAAGTCCTATATATATAAAGTAGAGCGTTACGACAGACGCGACTGTTCGTTTTCACAGTTTATTTTGTCGACAGTTTCGGGAATTGTATTCCCTTCGTAAGGACAAGTTTATAATAAGTTTACAATACACTATTGTAAACTTGTCCTGACGAAGGGAATTACCATTCCCGAAGCTGTCGACAAAATAAACTGTGAAAACGAACAGTCGCGTCTGTCGTAACGCTCTATACTGTATATATATATATATATATATATATATATATATATATATATATATACATAGGACTTCTTATGTGTCTCCTGCGGATGCGAGCCCACGATAGATTGGTGCCTGGCAATGTCACCTGCCTAGTGCGAAAGCATTTCTTGCCTCATCAGTGGCGTGCACAAGAGTTGTGACCATTGTGGACTTAGCAAAACATTGTCGCGACTAGGTTTCGATTCCGCGCAGAACAAACAGATGAGTTTCCCTGCGCCAAGCTCGAGAACGCTATACCATAGCCGCATTTGTTTTCCACGCATGATATTTATTAGATGCGGTTATGCAATAATAACACATGTAATAACAATTCCCTTCGTAAGGACAAGTTTACAATAAGTTTACAATGCAGTTTTGTAAACTTGTCCTGATGAAGGGAATACCATTCCCGAAGCTGTCAACAAACTAAACTGTGAAAACGAACAGTCGCGTCTGTCATAACGCTCTACTTTATTCAGTAAACTGGCCCATTGAAACCCACTGGATCTCTCTCTCTCTCTCTCTCTCTCTCTCTATATATATATATATATATATATATATATATATATATATATATATATATATATATATATATATATATATATATATATATATATATAGACATGGTTTGCTTGTTACTAATGGGCCAGAGTTAAATTCAAACAGGATGTCACACAACTTTCCCGATTATCTAGATAATCGGGAAAGTTGTGTGACATCCTGTTTATATATATATATATATATATATATATATATATATATATATATTCATTTATTTGCCTCTCCCTGCCCTGGTTAATATTGTGATGTGCGTGTGTCTGAATGTGTACGCTTTACACATACGCTCTTGAGCGCTTTCCAAATATGCAAGCCCACTGTTTAGATATCGAATACCAGAGGGAGGAAGCAAGGGTGGTGGGAACTAAAACGTACATAATTTTTAGACCTTTTTTTTCTTTACTTTCTTTCTCTTCCTGCGTGCTTCCTCATTTTCTAAACCCATAAGCGCGGAAGCGCTGGCTGCAGCGGCAACAGCAAGTGCTGCGGCTTCGCCAATCGATCGGCCATCAGGGATCGGTCGGTGCGGTTGGACGTTGATAGGACTGAGCGCGACTTGCGGAGCTGCACGCGGAGAACGCTTACTGCTTTAAATATTAATATCACGCAAAAACGGGTAAATGTAGAGATTTTAAAGCGCACAAACACTCACAAAAGAAAAAAAAAGCTCTTCCAGTGCACCAAAATCATAGGAAAAGTGAAAATAGGGGGCGCGTTTGGAGATAAACTACAAAGCCTCGAAAGGCCCGGCGTGCCGATCGAGCCCATGGCCTGCTCGCGTGGGTCAATGGTATTCATTTCCGCTTGTTCCTCTGGGGCCCTCCGTTATTCGAACGTGGCCTCCGTGGCTGATAAGCTCAAGCAAGATCGCGTGTGCGCATACACGCACCGGTCTGGTTTCTGTGCTAGTGATCTCTCCATTATTTCAAAATAAAAGGAGTAGAAGAAAACGTGGGAGCCAGGCTGACGAGTGAGCGTGATGAGCAACGGCGAGAGCAGCAAGAACCATAGGATGCCAGCTTGAAATGATCAGACCTGCTGCGAACGGGTACGTCAGTGGAAACGGGAAAAGGGTAGAGAGCGGGCACGTGGCTTTTGAATGGGGAAGAAAGAAAAAGAGGAGACGGAGGTGAGGACCTTAACAATGAACTGCCTATCTCTCTCCCCCTCTTTCTCTCTTTTTTTCTGTTCATCTATCTTCGATACAGCGGGAGGAAAACTTTTGAGGTTCCATCGAAAATGACTGACGACTTGAAACCGACCACCCAGCTCTTTTCCTCCCTAACTCTTCTTCCACCCGCAAGTGTGCCCGTGATTCATTCTTTGTTCACCGGAGATGTTTATTTTTGATGGTCTGTGTTCCACTTAGGCTGTATATTATTCAGTGGCTGCTGTTGTGACACTGGCCCAACTTTCACTTTTGGGGCTTGGGTCGGCGGGTGGAACAGATGAATACGCAAAGCCGCTACTTTCCAAAAGACGATGTCAAGTTGTTGTGTTTTCTTTTTCCTGAGGAGTTCAACAATGTACTAAAGAGAAAGGCTTGGGCTTACATTGAGTTATGGAGTGCAGTGCATTTTTAATTTCAGTTTATGTTTATAGCTGCAGATGAGCAGAATACGAACGCTTCAAAAGTCCAAGATACGGCCATGATGTTCCAGCTGTTATAAATATGTAAAAATAAATACTAAATCTGTCAGGCAAAGGTGACAGACATTCTCTTTTATTCTTCTTGGGGCTTTTAAAAGAGCCACGATTTCAACACTATCACATTGAAGGCCTCGTTGCTCAAAAAATCTGGAGTTGTCAGCGTTGGGAGCGAAAAATCTCGGACCGGGAGTAGTTGGCAACTGACATGGCCGAGCAATGATTCTTCGATGCTTTGTGCGACTTAACGAGACGACATGATATCAGAAAGTTGGAAGGAGCTTCGAGCTCTGGTTGCTGAAGAGAATATCGACTCGGGCTAGATAGTGCATGCTTAAGAAAGCAGATTTTGCTCATTTCAGGAGGGAAGGTCGACTAAAAGTCAACCTTGCAATGCTCTTGAATGCCGTGTCAAGCACTGTACGTCTAGGCCACACAGGCACATTCATCCGGCTTCGTTAAAGCGGTGCTTTATGTGACGAGTGGTTGCCTATGCTATCGAGTCGTGCACTTAGGAGGAGCTGAAGTGTCCCCATGATGATTTTTTTTCTTTTTTTTTTCTTTTTTTTAGCGGCAATGAATAACTCAACCTTTATCGCCACGGGCACGGAGGGGCACTAATGATTGACGATGCATAGAATAATGAGCAGTTAGCTTTAAGAGTGATGCCCCATTTATGCAATTTTTACTCTAACGCACACGCGTTAAAGGCCTCGCTTTCCGGGAATTCTGACGTCGACTTGTTAGCGTCAGCGTTGGTGTTGCGAGCTAAGAATCATGACTCTGGCAGTGCATGGTAGTCGGCAGCTGGCATGGGTGAACGCTGATTGCTCGGTGGGTTGTGTGACGTCACGGGACCACGTGATACGGTAGAGCCGATACGAGCTGTCCTCGAGCAGCAAGCCTGACATGTGAGGGTGAGATGGGAATCGCACCATACAGGATCCTAGTGCCCCGAGTCACGCAAGCTACCCCACGGCTACACAAGTAATTTCGTACGCCTTTGTTAAAACTGGGCATTAGAGATGTGGCAGGCGGTTTTTCACGTTATGCGGTAGCCTACGGCTGCATAATAATGTCTGTGTGAACTAACAGAGACACAGTTCGAGATTGGATGAGTAGGAAAGCGTATTTACGCAAACAAAGGTCTGCAAGGGGATTCACAAAAGGGAGCCATTAACGCTGTGGCATCTACCTTTAAAAGTAGAGCATAAGAGTACCACAAATTTGTTTCAGGAAATTTTTAGGTCAAATTGGTTCCTCTACGGTTCCGTAATCTAGGTGACACGTACCACGTCAATTTTGAACACACTTCTTAAGTTTTGGTTCAACCATTCAAAAGAACAATCGGTGTCACATTCTTTTTTTTTTTTTTTTTGCCATAGAAAAGCGGAAACTCAATTTCTTTGGAGTAAAGATCAGCCCATCCTTCTCTGAATAGACCCCAAAAAGCTACGACTTCTTTAAGGGAATGATGTACATAATATAGATATGCCTTATAGAGAGAAACTCCCGTGCGCCATGAATACATCGTGGGGAAAATTCTGTCAAGAGAAAACAAAAGGGCGAGGAATAAGGAAAGCAGCAATTATATAGGCAGCCGCCAATTACCCTCAATGACACGTGCATCTGTCCTCCACGAGCTGCGCGAAATGCCGCATCGTCTGCTGCGGGATAAATTTCGAGCGTCAGCTTTCTCCTCGCAACCTCCCGTACAATTGCAAGCCGAGTCATGCGCCCGCCGCAGCTTTTCAAGTCACCTCGCATGCATTGCGCAGCTGGTCGATATGGCACCGCCAACTGGCCACAAAGCACTTCCTTCCTCACGAAACAAAACAAGGCGTAAATGCGCAGCTCGCCCGAAAGGTATAACGAAGTTAGAAGAAGCCTTTTCCTTTTCCCTTCGTGCATCTCAATCCCGCCAGGCATAAATCTGGCCTAGCGATTGGCGGGACAACAGTGGGGCAATTAGGCACGAGTCAGCGGGCGCGATAAGGGAGACGCAGAAAGAGAGGAAATGCGACGAAGAAAATAACGCCTGTATTTGGCTCTCGATTTCGGCCGAGAGGTGCAATATTCTGCTGACAAGAATAATCCCATTTGACAACTCGCAGGCGCGAGCCAGGGAAGCCAGTTGGCAGCCGTGCGCGACGCGGAAAGCGGCTCCAAGATTGCGCGCATAAATTAACAACGCGTATCGTGTGGGTATAGCCTCCCCTTTCCTCTCCCAGCACTTTGCTCCGTATTCGCTTGAGCGCGTCCGAGAGTGCGCTATTGCGGAAATAACTCTGTCGGAAGTGAAAGGCGAGATAAAAACGCCAGTGAAAACAATAAGGCGTAAAAAATTATAGTAACAAAGGAAAGGGTAAAGGAAAGCAAGAGGAGATGGGTTTTCATTCAGCCGGACCGGGCACCTCACTGAGGGCGCAAGACAGTAGAAAGAGTTGTAATTATATTGGTAATTTGAATTACAGCGCTGCCTGAAGTCCGCCGGGTGCGGTACAGTTTAATTCGTTCTTTCAAACATTACCAAAATCAAATATGCCCGTTCCAACTAATTTATCTTCGTACTGTGGACAAATGAATGTAGTTATTAACGACAATCATAGAACTTTTTTAACCAGTGTAAGGACAAAAAGAGGCTAGAAATTTGAAGAAAAGAGTAACTATAGTTTATACTTTCCATTTTATTCTTCATTCGGGTTCCCGATTAATAAATCAATGTGTCATAAATTACAAATGAAACATATACTTGATATTGAAAATTCGTTAGTTCATTCTTCCTCAGGAAAGAGCGAAAAAAAAAAAAAAAACATTGTCTCAAAAGTGATGTGAATGGGATACTGAGGTAGCTGGGCGAGTAAAATCATCACAATGAGCGTGTTAAACGTATGCGACGGCGCTGAATTATCTTCCTTTGAGAGAGAAACAGACAGATTAAACCTTCATATTTTCCTTCCTCTAAAAGTTACCTCTTGTTTACAGTTTATATGGTGCTTCGACACAGTTTCGCCTCCCGAGTTCTTAGGCTCACGAGTTCTCCTGAGAATGCCGATAACGCTATTTCGAACAAGAACTGGAGGCACACCTGAGCTGCGTCTTTAAGAGCTTCACAAGAAAGTTAATGGCTTCCATCTGCCGCTTTTCTTGCGGATCTTTGTTTTCTCTATATACACTTGGCGACATCGCTTAATCTCTGGCACCTTCGTTTGTGCTTCTGTTATCTCACACATTAGAATACAGTCGTAAACTACGTAATTGTAATAAAGACTACAAACATGAATGCCTATAAAGCCCGCTTTAAGCGATCCATACGAACGTATACCTGCGAGGCCAGGGGGAGCGTGCCTAACTTTGGATCCATGGGTCCCAAGTTCGATTCCCAGCTCATCCTTCTATCTCACAGGAGCCATACGCGACTTCGCAGCTCCCGCCAACCCGGCCACCGCATGTGGGCTCATGGCGTCGGACAACACGCCGACCAGGTAATGAACGGTAACGTTGCCATCTACAGCCTGCCAGAGGCATGCTCAGGATTCGTCGTGAAAAACGCCGACAGCGCCGACGCTGGGTTTTCAGCTGACTGAAGCCCTTAATGCTCTTAGAAAATACTCTTCTGTCGAGCATGTGCCGTACTCTGGAGAAGAGCAATGTAATAAACAGACGTTCGCTATAATGAATTATGACTACAACGTCAAACATTCGGTGCGTGAGGATATCATACCGCCGCCTTTGTTTGACGATGCGGAGTCTCGCTCCTCCTTAGTATTTGCTCCTCCTTATGCAGATTAGGTTAGAGAGCTGAGATTATATTATGTATGCGGTGGAAAGATTACGATGAAATATGTATGCGAGTAGACGGCGCGAACCGTGAAACGTAGTCGGTTGACTTATGCAAGGATCGGGAATAAATGAAGCAAGAAAACTTTACAGATTTGAAATAGCCAGGCACGCATGAACAGGGTGCTCAGCTCAGGCTTACCGCATTTGTTTTGCGGTCATTCAATTGCCTTCGTGCTCTCGACCTTTTATACTTGCGCAGGAATGTCGTGGGGAGTATTAGTGCGGTCGATGACCGAACTCTACAATTCAATATTTATGAGATTTCATCGGTACAGTCTCCCTCTACGAAACTTCAGGAAAAAGAAACATAGGATATCTACAAAACCTTTAATTTAAAGTTTTCCGGAATTGACTAGGATTACCAAACTGGCTCTGCAGTCGCAGCCTTACTCATCGCCCAAGAGAATTCAGTTGACTGCATACCTATCTGACAGTTGATTCTCTCAAAAACGCCTATTTGCCACCTCTCTCGGATTTGTTTTTTTTTTCTTTTTTCACCATCTTTTCAGCCCAACGACTGTTAAGCCGCGTACATCATTCACAAAGACCATTGTTGCCTATCATGATTTTTTGTCATTCCAACTGACACGCGCCTCTTGGCCGCCCTCTCAGTTGTGTAGTTTTCACCACTCTCTTGGAGTCCTCTCCATACTAGACATTACGAAGAAAGCCGATGGCTTACCGCCTGAATTACAACAGATCACTCTATAATACACTCGTATGCATCAGAAGCATGGACACTAGTTACACGTAAACACCGACCACGTAGTGAACCCCGACAATTCTGCCGCCTCCTTTGTCGTCTCGGTAAGGAACACTGTACTAAGAGTTAAGACATCATCGACTGGTGCGGAACGTATCTCACTTCGTGCGCGTCATTGAATACCTTCATCATGAAAATCCCCAGCAGTTCTCTATTTTCCCTGACATTAAAGATGTCCTTCAGGGCTTTAAAAATTTCGCCGTGGCCGCCATGAACAATTGGCAACTGAAATCCGTGAGCCAGACCAATCAACCGCCAATAAAAGGCACGACATCATTTACCAGGGGCTGCCTGGACACTGCGACATCAGAATCAATCACAGCGCGGACAAGGCAGCGAGAACAGCCGACAAGGAAGACGTTTGTGTGTCCATCCCCTTTTCAAGAGCAGATGCAGCGAGTAGACTTCGAACGCTGGCACGAGACATCACAATTTTCTCGTCGAATTCCGGCAACTTTTCTAACCGACATCTCCTATCCCTTGAATCCTGATCTAAAGCTCCGAATTTTACCTGGCCTACCACGATGTAAAAAGAAAAATTGCTGCGTCGCTTCACGGCGTCGGCGTTTCCGACGTTGTGAACGAAAGTTATCGGACTCGTAGGTGCCGGTGACCATGCACTAAAAGGTCGCCGTGTTGTGTGGCTTTATGAGGACACGTGGGGTACACCATTTGGCACGCGCTACCAATTCGAGGTTCACCTATGAGATGGGAGGGTAGCAACAGAATGGAGAAATCAATCGTCCTTGCACTCGAGTTCAACACTGTGCCCCTAGGTCGCGTAGGCACGTTCGTACGGCTTTGTTAAAGCGAGGCTTTACTATATCTGCGTCAGATGGCCTTTCTTGTAGTATGGTAGTTCACGACTGTATGCTCAATAGTATGTGAGAGATAGCAGAGGCAGAAATTAAATGATCAGTGGCTTACGAGCAGCGAAGTGTACGGAAACGAGCGATGATACGCAGGAGAAGCCGGCAAACGGGAGCCGTTTTCACTGTCGTCTCATTGCCCTAGTTTTAGTGTCCCCCAACTTTTCTTTTTTTTTTCAAATCTCCGGTGCACTGACTCACGACTACGTTCTCATCGCCGCTTGAGCTTCCAAGGGAGATCGAGCGAGTGCGCTGCGCCGCAAGTGATAGCAAAAGTTTCATTTCGTCTGCTGCAGCGCCCGTGACTCTGACTCGCGATGAAGGATCAGTGGAGTAGAAACGTATGGCGAGGCAATAACCGCACATGTAACCAAATTATGGCATCAGGGTTGGAAGAGAAAGAAGATGGCTACGCAGTATGAAATAGCACTGAACAAGAGTGGAGCCTCAGTGTGGCAAGTCGGGCCAACGTATCGACAAGTGGTTTTGTCTTCATTTTATGGCTTGCAATTTCGCGAAATAGACTGTGATTCTAAACATGATTTGTCCTGGAGCTCTCTTTTAAAAGGGAACAGGGCGGGCACTGGTTATTAATGCAGATAATATGATGAAATGAATGCACGGAATTGTGCGGCGAACCAGTTTACTTGCGTGTATCGCCTGACTTCCGCGTAATTTTCTAAATTAAACAAAATTAATTTGAAAAGCAGTGCTTCACGAGGTCTAACAGGTTCACTATTCCCTATGTCATCGGCCTGTTGACCTCAATAAAGAAAACGAGCAGTGGGAGCGGGGCCGTTTCGAACCGAGAACTTCTCGTCGGAAGCAAGCAGGGATCCTCGTAGCCATCAGCAGAGATATTCAGCGCCCGTGTTTTGTGACGTCTCTGTCTAGCTGTGCGCTGCACGTCTTTTTCATCAACTCCTATCCTTTCATGGTAGGTTCAAAACACAGCGCTATCGCATTGCCCTCATAGGGTCCGAAAGATGAGGACGGCTTGACTAATGAACTTGGCGAGCCCGCAAGTTTTGGCCGTCCGTCCTCAAAATTTATTTTGCCCAATTCAGAAATTGCGTTGATTCACGTTCAAAATAGCCGTTGGCCCACCCCCGATATATGGGTAGCCAACACCAGAGTTAGGTTGCAAGGTCTCAACTATTGGTTGGACACTCGAAATTTGGACGCTTTCGCATGGTACTCCGCTGCTTGGCGTAATCCGATCTTCTGTTCATATTTATGTGCTCTTTTAAATGATACCTAGTGCAATATTTAATACACTTAATGATATAGAATAGAAAATTAGCAGAGTGAGTATAGCTTCATATTTTTAGAAGCACAAAAATAAAAAACAAAGCGACTAGGAGGGTGGATGAAATCTTCACGAACAGTTTTAATTTCCCGACGGACAATCCAAGAAAACACAGCCACAGAAGCGTGTCAAAAGTATGACAAACTATTGCGCAATTCTGTCGTAGCATCCGACTTTTCTGTAGTTCTATAGTACTTCTGTGCAGGTCTTTAGCTTTTTCTCTGTAATTCTTAGTTGTTCTAAACTACTTTTTTTTCTTATTACATAAAATTTTGATGTAATTACTACAAAAATCTCTATTTTCACACCAGGTCCACTGCCCAAAATCGCACTGAAACTTTTTTTGTGGCAACAGAAACTTTTCTGTCGTGGTTTTCGCCTGGAAATCACGTCATTAAATAACCTGACGTACATTGTGAACGTTGAGGTTGCCCCTAAGAAATGATTAGTTGTAATTTGGCTCTCTCCAGCCATAATTTCAGCTAGTAAACGCATTTGTTTGAAAGAAAATAAGAAACTCGCGTTTCTCCTAGGTGCAGGGTGCTGCTGGTCAGAAAAGTTACTTTCTATTACATCGGCCATAATTCTGCAGTGTTTGCTTTACGCGTTTTGCACAGTAATATATGGGTATCTACACTTCTCACTTTTCAATGCTCTCTATCTGGTGTAGAATACCACTTGAACGAACGTCATTTAAACGAAGTATTTTGTTAACCCTGATCTGCTGAATCTGATGATCTGTTGGATAAAATGATAGCCTTTGCTGGCCAGCAGATTAGTGTGCTGGACAAGGTTCAGGAGCCTGCACAAAGACTGAGTTCAAGACAACTGCTTTTCTAAGTTCAAAAGTGCTGCAAAAGGTTCTGCATTCGTTGCTCGCAAATGAGCGCAATGAGAAATAAATGGGTTTAGATGTGATTCCAACACCCGATATTTCTTGCGGCTGATAGAAACAATCTTCTACAACATTATTTTAGCTCAACGAACTTTCGTTTGAACAAACTTTTTCCTAGCATCCCTAGAAGTTCGTTCAAATGAAGTTTAGCTGCACCGTGCTCTGATGCAGCTCCCTTAGAGTGTGTGTTCAGACCAGGATTTTGGCTACTTGGAAAGCACTGTTTGTTTTTGCGCTCAGCTAAAACTAGGATGGAACCGCCCCCGGCCTCAGCGGCTTGCACTTGGCTCCTTCCCTGTTATCTTTCTGTCTTCCTCTTTGAATTATAGGGCACATAAAAGTGGCAGAGTGCTGCTGCCAGAGGCTGCCCTTGCTGCTTTCTTGCCGCGAAATGTTGCGCAGCCACAATTGCGATCATTTTCGTTGGACGGCAGTTTATGATAGCACATTTCACTGTTTATTCAAGCAATAGACATGTAACACAGCACGCAGCAATTTCTGGTCCTCGAAAATCGCGCGAAAGATTCAGATATAGGACATAAACAAATGTTTTTGAGCAGAAATTTTCAATTCACAGTCCTATGTGAAGGCCATAATTTTGTTAGTATCTTCATGAAGAAAAATGAAATTTTTTGTGTGGAACTATTCTTTCCTCGCTTTTAAGGGTCCGATGCGGGCAGGCTAGCTTTTAAATGCACTCTTGTTCACTTGTTGACTAGCGCTCTTCCTGTTTATCTCCTTGCTCTGCCTTATCATGTCCCACCAATTGACCTACAACCGCGCCTTTTTTAGATTCTAAAATTGAAAAAGTAGGCACTAAACAAGCGGACGGGGAATCACTAGCACTGTCGCAGCTTTCGCAGCTTCCGCCGCACCCGCCTATTGGAAGTTTCGCCGACACGTGGTGCCTCTTGCGGCCGCGACTGGAAACATGAGTGTCACCACGGCCGGTCTCGAGGCGAACACATTCCCCCTCAAGGCCGGCCGGGGTCACATGCTCCCCTTGCCGCTTTGCGACTCGGCAGGTCGTTCCTGCGGGAGCTTCAACAATCGTGGCATCGCCTTATGACTGATTTCCTTCTCTGAAACGGCTTGCTTATTCTGCTTTCACTGCTCTTATTTTTTTTTCTCTCCGTTTGAATCGAGTTCTTGCTGAGTTGCTTCGCAAAAACGATACGAGCAGGCACTTTTTTCTCCTCAGTTCCAAAATGCTTCGCATAAGCTTGCGATCATAATTCAGTGAACTGTTGAACTAGTTTATCACATATGATGAAGAACAGATCAGAGCACACAACGGCATAAAAGAAACACGCAGAGAGAATCAAGGACGGTGCTGTATTCACCATCACATTTGCCTTGAGGCTTGGGTGATGTCAGCCTTAATTTGCCAATAGTGGGAACCAAAACCATCTGATGCCTGACTCGTTTGGTTCATATGCCACGATTTGCAGCGTCGGTTATTATTCGTATTGAGTCAATTGGTCCCGTAAGCGTAAAATGGTCGTGGCCAAGTCCCCTTTTAAAAGTCGCAGTTTAGCTCGATTACGTGAGCTATCAACATGGTACATCATTCAAGTGACCGTGATAATGCTAATGAGTATGTGTAAAATATTATAGGGACAATTGAGTAAATATAGCTGATAAAGCAGAAACAAAAGCGAAAGGACACGAACGAGGTTCTGCAAGGTGAGCCGCTGATGGAAGTTATTTACAATATCGGGTCATACTGCTATACTCGGCGCTGTAGTGTAGTGTAGTGTAGCTTCCACAACCCTCGTCGGTTAATCGATTAAGTGATAAAAAATTTGGAAGGGTCCACAATATCCACAGCAACTATGGCGCAGCAGTTGCTGCTGTAAACGCACTTTGGCAACGTTTACTACAAATGTGCCGGAGACCCGCAGTACCATTTCCGGTAGCACATTATATCCACACTGACGCGTAAGTCTATATATGTGGGCTACTCACAGTACAGGTCCAGGGTGACGGCACTGGTGACCACGTAGGTGCCGTTGTGGTTCGAAGCCCTGCACACCAGCGAGGCGTTGAGGTCGTGCCGGTGCAGCTGGGGCAGTTCGAGCGTGGATCGGGTGACACCGTGCGATGAGCTGTCCACCGTGTGGTGCAGTTGCTCGGTGCCATTGCGCCACCACGTCACAGTCGGCTCCGGAACGCCTGAGAAAGGGTAATAGAGGAAGAAAAATGAAGAAACACGTGTTTTTTTTTTTTTTTTTTTTTTTTTTTTTTTTTTTTTTTTAGCGTGAAGTTGCATATCGTGTGGTTTAAAAGGTTTTCCTGGGAAAACCGGTGTAGCAAAGAAAATGTCGGCTTGATGGCCGAGGTCACTCCATAGCGAGAAGGGGAGTGTACAAGAACTCAAGATACATGTAGACACGTAACGTTTTAACGCTTAGTGTGTCAGTAGTTTAAAACAAGCCCTGTGGGGCAAATTTCTCCTTTCCCGTCTTTCCCGTGCTTCTCCTGACGTTTTCACGACCGCGAGCGTGAGGCTGCGTTGCGAGCGTTTATTGATTTTCACTCATAGTAAGCTAGTGAAAGCGCCATCTCGCAATATACACCCAATCAGGAAGGATAGGAGAAGAGGGTGCCAGCATCAGGCGCGAACGATACGTGCCTATCGCTTAAAAGAGAAGAAGCAACTCTATTTACACATATTTACATGTAGCAAAAGTTGAAACATGGTTGTAGAGCGCAGACAACAGAACCGGCCTGCTTCTTCAATAGAGCAAAAATTGCTTCCCGAACACGGCTGTGGCCTCTTCGCTTCCCTCGCTCCCGTTTTCACACCTCAGGGAAGTGAATTCCTGGAATCACTTCTCGAAACCGGACCGCCAGCGCTGACCGCTGATAACTTTGTAACACTGACTGGCAATGCAGCGGGATAGCGTGCGGGACTCCATATCTGCTCACGCTGACTGGCACGCTAAGACAATCAACTTAACTCTAGACATTCCTTAAAATCACGCCTGCATCCGGTGCACATTCTTACTATAGCACAATCGCAATGCAACGCCGCACATTATAAAACACGGTAGCAAATTTCGACGTCACAAACTAGCACCAACGCAGGCACAAGCGTCCATGTCGAACAAAAGTTCCATTCGTGCACCATCCCGTCCTGCATATTATTTTTCTGTTACGAGTAAGATAACAAAAAATAAAATAAAAACATGAGAAAGAAAGCTAAAGTTGCGACAGATGATACTCGATGTTCACGTTTAACTAATTGTAAGCGATACGCACGAGGGTGGATAATCATACACAATTACTTTCAATGATTGCCGCTTTAGCTATTTGGCGAAGTAAAGCAAAGTGTCGTCCGAGTATTCGCGCATTTCTTGCATGACTGAGCATTCATGACTGTGAATTCAATATGGTCAGTGCATCGCCTTCTTTCCCAGCAGCGAACATCACAATTACTGGACGGTCGATAAAGGATCAAACAAATAAATCTGAGCGCACGGGTGTGAGTAAACTGGCGAGGGAACACCACGTAACTCAAATCAGATCTGCGCTCGTAGCTTCGTTTGTTGGCTCTTTATCACCCATTCGTAGTTGCAACCTGGGCTGCCGGAGTAGACTGGTCATGTCAAAATCTCGCTTCGTGCCAGCCTATAATCCGCGGGCGCACAACTCCCCGTCTTCACCAGCATGGGTGCTGGGGGCGGGTACGAGCACGCCCATTTCCGATGGAAGTAAAAGTTGTCCAGCCAACCAATTAATCGGTGGTGAAGACTGAGCGCGTGAACGTGGTTTCGACTTATAATTAAGAAGGGGAGATAAGTGTCATGCAATCGTAACACTCGAAACCACCGCCTTGAATCGCAGATAGAATTCGTTGAACAGCTCTGTTGGCCTCAGCACGACAGAATCACTGATAAATTTCTACCACAATGGTCCCCACCCCCCCACCCCCCTATCAAATTTTATTTCTAATATCAAGCTATAAATAAAGACTAAACATCACATAGCGAACACTATATCAACCTTCTCCGTCCCTCTCTGAAAAAAAAAAATGATAACTGGCACATTTGAACACCTTACGGAATAATATTTATTTCTAGTAAATAAATTGTAGTGTTTCCTGAAGACCCATATCGGATACTTCACTTTTCAGAAAAAAACTACGGTGTTACGTCGTCTTGATAAGATATTTTTAAGGCGACAGCTTTTCTAGGCTCATAGGTGGATGCACAGTTTGCGCCCGCGTGAGGTGTCCACCCCTACCAGCACTTGAACGAATAAAAACAGAAAAACGGCTGATTTTATGGGATAGGGGAGCAAAAATGAACCTAGAAGCAATGTCTGATCTCTTTAAAGTAATAAGTATTTAATCAGAGCCGCTAATGTCAAATTTTCGTCGAAATAACTTGGGAGGTCGATATAGTCAGGAGACATGAAAAAACCTCGGAGAGTGCAATAGTGCAAAAATCGTCAAAATTGGGTAAGGAACACCACGTTTGTGTCGAATTAGGTTAAGAACGTGTAATTAAGAGTAATTAATGCTTATGACCACTTAAGGGCCTATAATGTGGGTAAAAATGAAGTAGTTAGTATGATAACGTCACATCCGATGGAAAGATGTCCAGGTAGTGTAAGATCTCACAGCATGAGTAAAAAACACAGGATCTGTGCCGAAATAGATAAAAACCGCCTAAGTAAGCTTAATATATATGATCAATGAAGGACTTATAATTGGGGTAAATTTGGAT
>NC_139345.1:5439803-5537303 GCF_055883805.1 Amblyomma maculatum
AGCTAAGCTCGAACGCCGTATTCGTTCCCCTGTGTTCGTTCCACGGTAGTTAATATGCATCCAAAAGATCATCTGCTTCGACCTAGTTCTCTTCCACCCTTGTTTCTCTTGATATATAATGTATATATACACCAAGGGAAACCAGAGTGGAAGAGAAATCAGTCGAAGCAGATGAGCTTTTGGATGCATATTAACCACCGTGGAACAAACACAGGAGATAGTAAGAAAGACTTTGGTTACTCATTCTTTTAGGAGAAGGGTGAATGTGTAAACGTCACAGGTTTCAAAAAACACGTCTCGTTTCTTATTAATATTCCTGGAAGAGGAGTTTTGGTCACGTCACACGCCCACAAAGCGGAACAACACTTTCATTTAAGCGATACCGATCCGGCTCTTCCGTTGCTACATATGTATGAGGAGGGCGCGTGCACGCTGCCATCGTCCAATATTACGCTGCAAACCAATATTACACATGACTGAAACTGTAGGCAAGCAATAGAAATAATCGAAAATGAAATCGTTGAAGCTTTTTGAAATGAATAAGTCGAAAAAGAAACATGTGTCAGGGCACCATTTATGGCTCTCACGAAGGAAGAGCTAGATATGACAGCAGTGCAGATGCAGAGTTGTGGTCATGATCACGCGCATGAATGATTATGGGGTTGCGATATGCCAAGAATGATCTATGTATATATGTACTTCTTTCCGATAAGAATTAAACACTTGTAAGTTAGATCTTGTGTCGTGTGTTGTATTTCATCCGTCCCCTCGTGTAGCAATCAGCGCGTAAGTCTCCAAATTAGCTGAAGGTCAGAAGTCAATGTATACATTCATCATCATCATCATCAGCCTGATTATACCCACTGCAGGGCGAAGGCCTCTCCCATATCTCTCCACTTAACCCGGTTCTGTGCTAGCTGCATCCACTTGACCCCTGCGAACTTCTTAATCTCATCCGCCCACCTAACTTTCTGCCGCCCCCTGCTACGCTTTCCTTCCCTTGGAATCCAGTTTGTTACCCTCAGCGACCATCGGTTATCCTCACTTCGCACTACATGTCCTGCCCATGTCCATTTCTTCTTCTTAATTTCCACTAGAATGTCGTTAACTTGAGTTATTTCTCTGACCCACTCTGCACGCTTTCTATCTCTTAATGTTACCCCTACCATTTTTCGTTCCATAGCCCTCTGGGTTGTCCTCAACTTAAGTAGAACTCTCTTGGTTAGCCTCCACGTTTCAGCCCCATAGGTGAGTACAGGCAAGATGCAACTGTTGTATACTTTCCTCTTGAGCGATACCGGTAAGCTGCTAGTCATAATCTGCGAGTGCTTGCCAAATGCGCTCCATCCCAATCTTATTCTTCTCGTTATTTCCTTTTCATGGTCTGGATCTGCGGTTACTACCTGTCCTAAGTAGATATATTCGCCTACTACTTCCAGTATTTCGCCACCTAATGTAAACTCCTGTTCCTTCCCGAGGCTGTTGAACATTACCTTAGTCTTCTGCATATTGATTTTCAAGCCTACCTTTCTACTTTTCCTGTTTAGGTCATCAATCATCATTTGCAGTTCATCTCCCGAGTTGCTTAGTAAGGCAATGTCATCAGCAAATCGCAGATTACTGAGGTATTCTCCATCTAGCCTTATCCCTAACTGCTCCCATTCCAAGTCTCTGAATACTTCCTCTAAACAAGCTGTGAATAGTACTGGGGAGATTGTGTCTCCTTGCCTAACACCTTTCTTTATGGGAATTTTGTTACTTTCTTTATGCAGAACTATGGTTGCTGTGCAGCCACTATATATATCTTCCAGCACTTTCACGTACGGCTCGTCTACCCCCTGATTTCGCAATGCCTCCATCACCGCCGAGGTTTCAACTGAGTCAAATGCTTTTTCGTAATCAATGAATGCTATGTATAAGGGCTGGTTATATTCCGCGCATTTTTCTATCACCTGATTGATGGTATGGATATGATCGATAGTAGAGTACCGTTTCCGAAACCCTGCTTGATCCTTTGCTTGATTGCAGTCTAAGGTTGTCCTGATTCTATTAGCGATTACCTTAGTAAATACCTTATACGTAACAGACAGTAAGCTGATTGGTCTGTAATTTTTAAGGTCCTTAGAGTCCCCTTTCTTGTGAATGAGGATAATGTTTGCATTCTTCCATGCTTCCGGTACCGTCGATGACACCAGGCACTGCGTATACAGGGTGGCCAGTTTTTCTAGCACGATATCCCCCCCGTCCTTCAGCAAATCTGTAGTTGTCTGATCCTCTCCAGCTGATTTCCCCCTTTTCATAGTTTCTAGTGCTTTCTTGACCTCGTCCTTCGTCACTGGTGGAACGTCTGACTGTTTTTCCCTACCGCCAATCTCATTACGGTCCTGACTACTTTGGCTACTGTAGAGATCTGTATAGAACTCCTCGGCTACTTTGACTATCTTGTCCATATTAGTGATGACGTTGCCCGCCTTGTCCCTTATCGCATACATCTGGTTTTTGCCTATGCCCAATTTCTTCTTTACCGCTTTAAGGCTTCTCCCGTTCTTTACAGCATGCTCAATTTTCTCCATGTTATACTTCCTTATATCGGCCACCTTGCGCTTATTGATTAGCTTTGATATCTCGGCCAATTCGATCTGGTCTGTTGGATTGGAAGCTTTCATACTCTGCCGTTTCTTAATCAAATCTTTCGTCTCCTTAGACAGCTTACCGGTATCCTCTCTAACTATCCTACCGCCTACTTCTACCGCGCACTCAGTAATGATATCTCTGAAATTATTGTTCCTTGCCTCTACGGTAATGTCGCCATCCTCAGTTAGAGCTGAATACCTATTCTGTAGCGAGATCCTGAACTCTTCTGCCCTCCCCCTCACCGCTAATTCGTTGATGGGTTTCTTTCTTACTAATCTATTGCGTTCCTTCTTCAGATTTAGGCTAATTCGGGACCTCACCATCCTGTGGTCACTACATCGAACTTTCCCGATTACCTCTACATCCTGCACAATGGCGGGGGTTGAACACATTATGAAGTCGATTTCATTTTTAGTCTCTCCGTTAGGACTTTTCCATGTCCATTTTCGGTTCTTCCGTTTGCTGAAGAAGGTATTCATGATTCGTAAGTTATTGCGCTCTGCAAACTCAACTAGTAACTCCCCCCTGCTATTCCTAGAACCAATGCCATAGTCACCTACTGCCTTGCCTCCTGCCTGTTTTTTCCCTACCTTGGCATTGAAGTCGCCCATTAGTACAGTATACTGAGTCTTTACTTTTCGCATTGCCGATTCTACATCTTCATTGAAGCTTTCAACGGCCTGGTCATCATAACTGCATGTAGGTGCATAGGCCTGTACAACCTTCAGTTTATACCGCTTATTAAGCCTAATTACGATGCCTGCAACCCTCTCATTAATACTATAGAATTCATCTATATTACCCGCTATATACTTATTGACAAGGAAACCTACTCCTAGTTGTCGCCTCTCTGGTAAACCTCGATAACACAGTACATGCCCATCCTTCAGTACAGTATATGCCTCATTCGGCCTCCTAACCTCACTAAGCCCTATGACATCCCATTTCATGCCCTCTAGTTCCTGTAACAGCACTGCTAAACTAGCTTCACTAGCTAGGGTTCTAGCATTAAACGTTGCCAGGGTCAGTTTCCAATGGCGGCCTGTCCAGCGGAGCCAGGCTTTCTTAGCACCCCCCGCTGCGTCACAGGTCTGAGCGCCGCCGTGGTCAGTTGTTCCGCAGCCGCTGGTGACTGAGGGCCGGGGTTTTATGGAGCTTATCATAGGAGGTTGTGGCCAATTACTGCACCAGGGTGGCCAACTCCTGTTCTGGTGAGGGAGTGCGTTGCCGGAGGTGTTCACCGGCATCAGGTCGCACCCCAAACCTGTATATGCAATTCCATCGACACGCGGATTTTCTTTTTTTTTTTTTTTTTTTTTTTTTTTTTTGTCATCCGGTGGAGAATTTGCGCGGCACCGGGATTTGAACCCCGGTCCTCTTGCATGCGAGGCGGATGTTCTACCGCTACGCCACCGCTACACTACTCATTAGGTCCGCCTTTATTGAGAGAGGCAATGCTGTTCTGTGGTGGTGTGGTTGTGTGCTTGCTCCTTACTGCGAAGGGACCGTGTCCGACTCCACGGGTTTCTGCAAACCATTTATTGTTTCTTTATTGCTTCCGATTTTCGAGTTACAACCACAATGCCGACACCGGCTTTTCTGCGACACGGGACCCTCAACGCTCTTACGTTAAAGTGCGCGCTCGCTCTGAGGTCCTGACAACGTGGTACGTTAAAGGAGTACAACTAAGCTACCTATATATTTCCAAATTAATTTGTAAATTGTCTACTGTCTCAAAGCGACGCATGGGCCACAAGGAACGTTGTTGTCAAAGACTCCTGAGTAATTTTGACTGACTGGGAATTTTTAACGACTGCTTACATGGCAGAATAGATGGCCGCCCTTTGTGTTCCGCCTCTATTGGCTCTGGCTATATAGCGTGGCCACAAAGATAGCGACATGTTTTGTTTTCATTCTGATAAAAAAAAAAAGAGTCCACTGTAATGATGTTTTCAGGTAGAGTTGCTGAATCCACTGTACCATTGCCATCAGCTGTGTACAGCACGATAAAGAAACGTGAGATCATGTCTAAACAGGATCTTGCTAATAAGGAATTATATGAATTGCATTCAACAAAAGTAAAGTGTGAATGCAACATCACGACCAATTATTGTCTCCGATGTGAATCAACTGAGATTGCAGTGAGCTTAGTATATCCCAATCGTCCTAGCAGTTTCCGGTTTCCCCTCTCGGCAAACTGCCGATCAGGCCGTGTTAGCCCGCGTCCGTTCGCCTTGACGAATGCGCACTTCCCGAAAGTCTAGGCTCTGAATCTGAAACTGATCGCAGACGCGGCCTTCTCTTTTCTCTCCAGCAAACTCTTTGCCATCCAGCTCCGCGTTCTGGCGCTCTAAATGAGTCGCTGGCGGAAAGGACGAGTAAGGAGAGGAGTAAGAGGAGAAGAGAAAAAAGGGCGTTACAGGCGACGGCCTGAGCACGACAGAGTTAATGGTTCGAGCTTTGCATATCATTTCGAGCGCACGTGGTGCTCGCGTCCATTGGCTTCAGCATCGTCTAAATGCGTCGCGCAATTTAAAGCAATTTGCATAATTATTCTTACTGTTGGCCTCGTACAGTCCGCCCTACGCGCGTCGTATGCAGGGCTTATCTGGTAACAAGTGGGCATCTTCTGGCGGCGCTTGCTGCTTCCCCTGCCGATTCCAAATGATGCCCCATTATGCAGGCGAAAAAAAAAAAAAAACACATCAACAAAAAGAAACACAAGAGTCTCCCGCAAGGCAACTGATAGAAGTGGTGGAATATACAGTATGGCTGCAGGAAAGCGTCGATTTGGTCATATCTAATAGTATATATAAGCTAACTTTACCGGATATTGTGATGGCCACATGTCGGTGCAGGTGAGATGCAAATATACCCATGCGCTGCACGACGTCGGCGAGTGTCAAAGAGTATTATGACATCGAGAATAATTCGAAAGTCGCTACGTCCTCTTTTTCACTCTTTTCATTTTTTCTTTATTCATTTCCCTGGCGGTGCGGTTCAAGTGTCCGATA
Organism: Amblyomma maculatum; assembly: GCF_055883805.1. Lineage (NCBI taxonomy): Eukaryota > Metazoa > Arthropoda > Arachnida > Ixodida > Ixodidae > Amblyomma > Amblyomma maculatum. The sequence continues at coordinate 5,445,452 of NC_139345.1, forward strand.
ACAGTGAAACAGCGATTGCACCTGTCTCTCCTTCATAAACGATTTCATCTCGCAAAAGGAAGCTGCACCACATAGAGGCAAAAATACCGTCAATGTAAAATATCGAATGCTGTGTTGGACATGCAGGAATTAATTCAGAAATTGCGAATCGCGAGTTTAACGCCTCGAAGCCAGCCGCCGAGGCCACTGAGATATAACGGGCGGCTCAGAATTAATTCATAAATATGTCGGCTACCAAGCGAAATTGGTATGAATCGAAATACGCGCATGACAGCTACAATGATGAGTGCGTGCAGGAAGTTATCTCGAGTCTGTCGAAATAGATTTGATAAGCCTGTTGTTAGCAGTGCAGATGCGTAGTTGTGATCACGCACATGAATGATGCTGGGCTTGCGATATAACCGGCAAGCTATATGTACATACGCACGTCTTTTTGATCAAAATTGGTTGGTTGGTTGGTTGGTTTGTGGGGTTTAACGTCCCAAAGCAACGCAGGCTATGAGAGACGCCGTAGTGGAGGACTCCGGAAATTTCGACCACCTGGGGTTCTTTAACGTGCACTGACATCGCACACTATTGTAAGTTTGCGCTCGTGCCGTGTGTTATGCTTCATCCGTCCCCTCGTTTAGCAAAACTGGCCCCTGTGTTAGCATCGCCAGCTAATGCTTCGGTGCGTCATTAGAAAGAAACTAATAACGGAAGTATAACTTTAGCGAGTAGCAAATAACATTACCGCTTTGCTTACCTGCGATGTGGCGCTCACTCGAAAATTCTTCAACCGTACGGCGCTGCCGTAACAGATGGCGTGAGCCGGCATCCGATTAAAGATCTCGTTTCAAATCAAATAATCAGAACAAAGTCATACCGTGGACAAGTAAAAGAGTTGTGTGTGATGAAAAGTATATCGTAAAATAAGTAGAACGGCGCTGCCGCTACGGATGGCGCGAGCAGCCGCCCGATTCAAGATCATGTATATAAAAAAAAAAATAATGAGAACTGTCATACTCTGAACAAGTAAAGGAGTGGTACTTCATGAAAATATGTCGTTGTGAGACTGAGACTGAACAGTATAAGAAAGCAATGCGAACGGGGCCCGATAGCGCTATCGCAATGAACTTTTAAAGGCGAAGCTTAAGCGTCCTCCAATTGTTTTTTTTATGCGCGAATAGCACGCCCTGCCAGGAGACTTCCTTTTTATTTCTGGAGGAAGGGGGGGGGGGGGCGGGGGGGGGGGGGGGGCGGGGGGATTCTATGTTTTTCAGGCAGTAGAGATTGCCACAAGTTACAAACAGAATAAAAAAAGTTCGACCACAGCCCCCACGCTGCCCGTTTCATCAACGGTGTGACTCTTAAAGGACGCAATGAGTCCTGCATAAGGCTCGGCAATAGAAAAAGCGGGGGTAGCGGTCTCCACCGTAGGCGCAAAGCACAACGGAGTGCAGTCGCAACAGAGCTGGAGGGGGGAGGGGGGGGGGGGGGAGGACAGTGGCTGCGATGACGATGCTGGTGTTGCCGAAGTGATGACTCTCTGTCGCACTGTGTGCTTCAATTCCAAAACTATTTCCCTTATAACCAAGACGCTTGAAATCGCACTTCCCGTCTTAAATTTGCGGTTGGGGAGACCTCTAAAATCCTAAGGTTTGCCATCACTGCACTTTGTCACATGAATAACTAAGCAGCCTTTTATTCTTAACATTATTTTCTAGACTTGGATATATAATCCTCGAAAATCCTCTTTTGTCGTGAAAACAGGGAGGAGTCGTACCACATAGAAACTTAAAAACTATAACAATTCGAAATGTACAGTTTTCAGTACAGTTCAGTTCAGTTTAGTCGTTCAGTCGTGTCCGACTCTTCGTGACCCTATGGACCATGTCACGCCACGCTTTCCGGTCTCTCACTATCTTCCTAACATCACATAACTTCATCTGCAGTGCCTCGAGGATGCCATCTAACCAACGCGTTCGCTGCCTACCCCTTCTCCGGCGACCCTCAACCTTTCCCAACATCAAATCTTTCTCCAGCGACTCCTCTCTTCTTATCAGATGACCAAAGTAGCTGAGCTTTAACTTTAGAATTTGACCCTCCAATGAGCAGTCAGGGTTTATGGTCGACAATATCGACTGATTTGATCTTCTGGCAGTCCAAGGAACTCTCAAGAGTCTTAGCCAGCACCACAATTCAAACGCGTCAATTCTTCGGCGGTCAGCCTTTTTCACAGTCCAACTCTCGCATCCATACATCACAACTGGAAAGACCATGGCACAGTTTTCAGGTCTTGCAAATTGCAACAGTGTCTGTTAAAAGAGCATTGTCAAAAGGCGCTAATTTCGAAGAATCGGCCAGCATCTTTGAAGCCTTCATAGTCAAGAGAGGAATTATCAGTTTTATTTTTTCTTTCGTAGGCAGTCCGAAAATTTGAATACATTTTTCTAGCGCCCCACATGCGTGAATTCCTGATCATGTTAATGCAATGGATGTCAAATGATTTTTCGATCCCGATATGAAAACACAATTTTCTGTAATTACTTCTTATCACTGTAATGTATTTCACTGTGTAAGCATACTAATCCCACTTCACATTTTTTGGTTGGGCTTATGGATGCGTCTTGCTGCCAAAGCCAATCTTTGACTACCAAGTCGTGAAGAACTGTTTGCCCATGAAACAATTGCTTCACATTACGAAACATGGTACAGTTGTGGGGTTTAGCAGCCCCAAAATGATATTGGGTATGAGAAAAGCGTTAGTAGAAGCATCCAGAATAATTGCTGTCACCTGGGGTCTTTAAATTGCGCCAGGATCGCACTGTACACAGGTACCCTGCTTTTCGCCTCTAGCGAAACGCAGCCAACGCGGTCGGAATCAAGCCCGTGTCATCATGTTTAGGATTCAAACGCTTTAACTACTAAGACCCTGCCGCAGGGCTCAGGTTGTGCAAAAAAGGTAGTAGTAGTTACCAAGTTCTGACCTACTGTTAGAATGATTAAGCATAACGAAGACTCATTTTTTATGCAGGCTTGTGATTAAAACATTTTGAGCTGTCCCATTCTCTCGAAGCATCACCCACTTTTTCTACAACCTTGTAAATCATTTCGCCCCCCATTATCAATGAAAGACTTTAATAATAACGCAGGTACACCTCCAGTAATTGCCTCGGGTGGCGTGAACTGTACAGGGATGCAATTCTTTTGGCCTAAAGAGCCATTCTGAAAATTGTTCCTCTCGGCATTTGGGCACAAAACTTCTGCAGATTTGATGGCCCTTGAACTTCCATCGCATAGACTCCTTTCGACTGCAGATCGGGATTACTAGTGGCATGTAAAATAATTTTCGTGGCTGAATTGTGCTGATGCCTCGCGTTCTACTCTGACGACAACATTCCTGACAGCCGCCGGGAAGCAGCCTCTCTTTCCTCGAAACCTTGCGAGTGTTACACAGAAACATGCCTGCTGAAATACCTAAATTATAAATTCTACCATCAACTAGATTTTACAATAAGGGCTTTTTGGTTACGAAATATCCCCCCCCCCCCCCCCAACTTCTCTTGATATTTCCGTGCATATCGCCCTGAGCGGCGATCACATTGAACATGGTGTTCTAACTGCTTCGTTTAGGAATGTGCATTAAGGCAATGTACAGCAATCATTCTTTCATAATGAAGTTTGGATTTTTTTTCTCTTCCTTTTTATAGATTGCACTGCAAAAAACGATTCTCAAAACAATTTGCTTCCCTTGAGCCCACGTATTAATGCACTTGCCATTTCTGCCAATGGCAGTGCCTTGTTCGGTATGAAATGGTACCGCTTATTTACGCCAGAACGCATCCCAGGCTGCTGGAACAAGGTTAGGCCTCAAAACGTTTAAGAACATGCTTATGTGGGCAACTTACGGATCACCCTTCATATATGTAACAAATATGTCATGTTTTCAAAGTGTTTCGTTTCCAATATGAAATACGTGCGACACGTATGGTCCCTTTTTTTTTTTTTTTCGGAAGTTGTGTAAACTGTTCTAGTCGGAAGTTACTTTAATTTCCTTTAAATACTCCTACTTAAATCATTGAAAAAAATGTTAATTTTCAAATGGCATTTGTAAATACTTTCTAATTGTTTTTTTTTAGTCTTGACTGTGTTACTTTTCACGCCGTCAGTGGACACGTTCATCCATGTCACAGGTCGTTGGTGTGTTTATCTCGTCATCAACGCCCTTTTATTGCGCGAAAGCAATGATCACGCCTTAATTTTTCCCCTCATGCGAACCTCCATGTGCATTCACCAATTAGTGTTTTTCTTTTTCTTTCAACTGAATTCATCTGCGTGACGTATATAGTGACATCCACGTTACAGAGATTTAGCATAGCGGAGACATTCTAGTGGGGACATACACCAACTTACCGGATGCCCACTACGCAGGGGCAATGGCCACGCCTTCGCACACCTATGTCAACGCGCGTGAGCAGGAGGCGTCTGGTAAACCGGTATACGTCTAGCGTTTACTTTTCTGCTATGCTTGATCTCTCTATTAAAATGCAGCACCACAGGTAGATGGAGAAGTGTGGTCACGCACTACAGCCGCTGCATCAGGTAAAGGTGAATCTACAGTGCCAGCACAGATGCTGAACGTCTTGAGAACGAAGCTGTGGCCGGTACCGATGAGAACACCGAAAGCAGTTCCCATCCCCCCCCCCCCCCCATTTTGTTTGTCCTTCTTTCTGCCGATGTTGCTTCATTCACTATGAACAAGTTTTAAATAAGCAAATCAAGGGCAAGAAAACACCCATTGATATTACTGTATGCACTACAGTCATACGCTGAAAACCCCGAGATGTCAACTGACGTTGGAGCATCAAGCCGCAGAATAGGCTCATATCGCTATTTTGGCCGCCACGGAGAGGCATTTGGAATGGACCGTCATATGAGAATAAAACAAAAAAAAGGGAAAGAAGGAAGCGGCTTTGTCATCCGCAAGCGAACATAACTCTGCACTTTCTGAGACTCTTCTCAGAAAAAGACCAAACAGTGCATTTCTGTCTTTTACATTGCGCGCGCTCTCTGTATGTGCATATTTCCTTCCAGCGTGTGTGTACGACCGTTTTACTGGAAGAAAGCTGAGTGGGCGACAAACCGCGTCGTACGCTTGCTTTCTGTACGCGATACCTAGAAGCTCACTTCCGCGCAGACGCCTACTGACCTTCTTTGTGCAGACCGAAGCGGGGATTCAAAAGGAGGAGTCAGCGGAGCAGCAACGTTGGGGCGACGAAAACAGCGAAAACACGCAGCGTTGCGAATGTGCGCACAGGGTGTCGATAAGGGACCAGTGTAACCAAGTGGGCGTGGGCGCAGCATATGGTTTGGGGATGCGGATGTCGCCGGGAGAGGGGATAGAAAATGAGGAAGAGCGATATGTAGCAAGAGATGGGGGTCCTTTAGGAGTGATGTGCTGAAGCGAATGTGTTCGACGCAAACCTACGCAATCTCCTTTCTCGCTGCAGGCACTTCACACGCGATACGAATGGAAAAAAAATGAATGCGGAAGAAAGAAGAGAATAAGAAGGACAAAAACAAACAGAGAAACGAAGTGAAAGCGATGTAACTGAAGCAGGGGCAGGAAACCGTACCGGAAGTGATGCATCACGCGTCACGAAAAAAGTGAGGCATTAATCTGGCGGCAAAAGTCTCCCCCCTTGGGCATGATTGAGAGCAAGCTAAGAGGATGCCGTGTTCGCGCCCGGGCCTAGCGAGAGCGCTTTCTCTGCTGAGCGCTCGATGAGTCGACCGTGGCTGTGGCTCGACATTCCCGGCGTGTACGTACGCACAGTTGAGGGCTCAGCCAACTAACTGGGCTGCGTTCCGGACGTTTATCGCACTTCACGTTCTCTAAGAACCTTTCCCTTTTTTCCTCTAAAGTTTCTGCTGATAACTTTTTTTTCTTTAATGTTATTTAGCCCTACTTACGAGTCGTTTCACGTGTATTTTTTTTTGATAGGTCACTTTAGTCTGGTGCGCTGTCAGACTCGTGAATATCGCTGCATGAGGAAAGGAGGTGTGGCTATGCGTGCGTGTATATTTGTACCTCTGTACTTATGCTGTTGCAGCTATTGCTTGCACTATGCGTTTCTATATACTCGAAAAAGCAGTACTTTGTTCCCTGGCTTTATGTGTCTGATGTGACTAGAACACAGATTTACTGATGATTCGTTGACGTAAGGCGGCCGGAAAAAAAGCGGATGCAGAGCACATCGACAATAGCAGTGGCTTTCGATTGCATAATTACTTATTTACATGGTGTGAAGGACCATGGTCGCCAAGAAAAATATTCTAGGAGCGATTTCGGTGCTCTGACCCACCGAAATATTTCCAGAGTTTTTCATGGTCCACTCGATCACTCTAATGTGAAGTTTGAGCGCGCCTATTTAAGTTTTTGTTTTCGAAGTATTGGCGCGACAATGTTGAGAAATTATTGCATGTATATGCATGTGCAGTTACAAATACACTATGGTCACGGGTTGATCAATGGATACATGACACTTGGTTCAGTTGAGTTGGTAGCAGGTGTGGATGTGCTGGTGTATCTGTGTTCGCTCCCGCTTCAAGTACCACGTTCCCACTGAAATCACAGTGGTCACTATACGGTAGTTATAGATTGAAATATCTTTCTCCCCAACCAGAAAATTTACCTTCTTGTGAAAAATTCTGTTTCGCTTGTGACTGTCTCGCGGCGCGTGACTCTCTTTCGTTCGCTTACACCGGCGCCAACGGTGGCGGGCTCACCAGGTGAACGGGCGCATAAGGGTTGCGCTCTAAAATATTGCGATCGTCGTTTTGTCATAATCATCAGCACTAATGCCGCAATCACTACGGCAACCATCGGGACATTCATTTTCACCACCATGATGATCCCTAACACCATTAAAACATAACTGGCTTGACCGTACAGTTGACGCCGCGATCTTCCCGTTAGGAAAGGTAACCAATGTCACCATCACAAGCAGCAGTATCCCCCAAGCCCCTGTAGTATACAAATACATTTTGATAATCAATTCCCACTTAACTCTACCCTGGATACTACATCTTGCAGACACCGTATTCAAAGTATCTTATTATGTATACTATAATATTATGTATACTATAAATGGTTCAAACATGATTCAAACTTTTTTGTATATAATGGCAAAACAAAGGGATACGGCCTTAGAAAGTATGCTTGGAGAAATGGGCTTAAATTCTTCTTTTACTGGTGCACGTAAATTTTCTCGTTAAATATTACCATGTACATTTTGTCATAAATATTGCCTTATTGGTGCTCGCTTTGTCGCTTGTTCGAATCCGGTGCGCCTTATCTATTTCAGCGGCCCCAATTAATTTCCTGACAGTAGGCGTTAAGAATCCAGGAGCGATCTTTATCGCTAAAACACCTCGCAACGCTTTTGCTGCGATGAAAACGTCCCTAGCAGGGGTCACAGGTGTGAGGCATGAATTTATCTCGCAGAATTTGACATTTGCCGGTTTCTGCGAAAATTCTTGTTATCTCACAAGAAAACGAACGAATTCGGGCATAAAAAAAGCACCGATGTGTGCGGCGACGTTTTTAATACGCAGTCTGAATCTCCTTGGCACTGACTGCCTTGAGTCGACCCAGTCGGAAAAGCAGGAGATGCTCTTCTGCCAGCGAGCGATGGGCCGCTCCCTTGAACGCCGTTGGTCGAAGTGCTCATCGGGCCGCAGCCGTGATAGCGCTTTACGCCTTTGTCTTCTGCTTCTGGCCTCACAGCTGCGGTAGCGCTAATCTTTTCCACTTTTTTTTTTCAATTCACAGAGAGGCGGCGTTGTTTATGAACTGAAATTTCGACTCTCCAATAGGAAAAGGAATTCAGTTTCTACCCCAAGCTTCAGCCATTTTAAGCAGCCGCAGCGAAGTTGAGACTATATATTATATTTAGCGTTTTTAAACTTCGCTAAAGGATCAAAAGAACAGGAATAAACACATAAGACACATAATGCTTCTAAGTGTCGTGAACATTTCTTCCTATTTTATTAGCCCTTTCACGCACTTCTCTTCTTCTTTTAGCATGGACTTACAAGATGGGCAAATCTTACTGATGACAAGCATGCAGGTATAGAAAACTTCGCTATGGTGAGTGGCATCTTGCATTAGAATAAAAGACCACGCGAAGGAAAGCCGACAGAGGAGACTTACCTCCGTTTACTTCGCAGGTGAGCGTAAGTGACTCGCCTTCCCGATACGGACCGGCCACTTTGCCAACCTTGTTGCCAAACTTGTCCCTGATGACTGGCGTCTCTGGGGGAACTGCAAGAGAAGGTTCACACATAAGCAGGCAGAGCGAAAAAGCGAAGCAGAAAGAAAGAAAGTATGAAAAAAACTATCAAGAGAAGCAAATCAAAGTAGTCGATGACTGCCGGCCTTCAAGATCCCCTGTACCGCCACCAGCTCTGACGTTGTATTATTGAGGACGTCATTTATTTAGTTCCTTTGACTACAAATCATATACATATACACTCTGTAAGCAGTATGAATACAAAGTTTCTGCTTCAATCACGCACAATAATAATCTAGCAAAAAGCGCTTGCCTAGAAGTTACATTAATCGGCATTCATTTACAGTGCGCGGAAAATGTAAAGGTTACTGAATGATACAGACCTCCTCCGAGGGGGGGTCGCACTCAGTGAATAATATAAATCTAATTTCAATGTAAAGCCGAGAAACAAGCCTATACGATGAAATTCGTTGCTAGCGTTGTAAATAACCTCTGACAATACTGTCGATTACATGACCTGAATACGATGCTGATACGTGTGATTGTTTGAGGTGTAAAAAAGCGCATGTGTCATATTCTCAATTATATCTAACCGTTTGCGCAATAAGACACTTCTATAAACCCGACACAGGAGGTCGAGGTAGCAGCAGTTTAAAACGTGTTTTTTTTTTTCCACTTATAATTAAGCTTGTCATTATTCTGTGGCTTCAGCGCATGGCCTTTCTGCATTTTCGATACGGATGTGAACACATTAAGGGAGCATTCGATCGCACTACGCTTCCTGCATTATTGTCAGGCAAGATGCTCTTCGTGGCCACGTATGCTTCTGAATCATTCTGAGTTCCAATGTCGGCACAATCACAGCTACTTAAGCCAAGCAGTCGAGCCTGACGAAAGAAGAGGTAGGAAACGTCCTGAGGAAAGCGATCGCTTTGCGATCAGTACACCACAGCAAAAGATTGCACGCCTCTGCCGACAGCATTCTATGCCCTTAACCATTTCATGATTAGATATACCCTCGATTACGGAAGAGGGAAGTAATATTTCCATCCTGTATTAGTTTGATGCTATAGAAATCATTTTACAGACAAAACACGAGAAAAAAAAGAAGTGATATAATGTGCATTAGTAAGGCGTGCGCATGGCTTGTATACGAATGCAAATCTGTGAACAAATGCAAAATGCGTGTTCCAGAACTTATTTAATTCGACCACGTTGCTTGTTTTAGCGTCGCCAGGTGGAAGGACGGCAGGCAAAGGCAGTGACTCTCTTGTATTTTATTTATCAGTCATACCCACGTGGTGTAATAAGCGAAAGGAGAATAACTACAGCAAACATCCACTTCAGCACATAAAAACACCAACGCAAAAAAAAAAAATAAACAGGGACAAAGGAACGTAAAACGACATGACGTACGAACCAACTGGTTCAAAAAGCTATTTTGACCCGCTTGAGCTCGTAGAAAAACCCTTTTTTTTTTTTTTTTACTTTATAACAGGAGCCTATAATTCATTTCGTTGATTTTTTTAGCCAGTGCACGGTTGTGTTAAATGATTCTCTCAATTTTTTTTCCCCGAGTGGAAAGGTGTTTGATGGAAAAGCCCTAACCCGGGTACTTTAACCCAGAGAGAGGCGGAGGAGAAAATATTTATTGTGACACTGAAATGATTTGGGAAAGGGAGGTGCGTATGGTTATGGCGGTGGGTGCCAAACCCTTTTCCGGGATGACATTGACCGCCGCTGCCGGCCCAGGGCACGCTGGGCCTCCAGGTCCGAGCTGGACAAGGCCGCCTCCCAGCCCTCCCAAGTTGGATGTCTTATACCTTTTATATTTGTGCTTTGCTAGGCCACATCATGTTGTATCGGTAATCATACTGCCCGCAGAATTTTCACCTACCTGTGAATGTCGGGTCCACGTGTTTTAGTATGGCGGGATTTATTTTAAAACACCGAGCAAAAACTTATCTTGCTTGTGAAGAAGCTTTGATTGGTCAACAGCTGCATAGCAACCGCTCCATAACAACTTCGAAAAGCTGCGCATAGCAACGCGTTGCCGAAACAATCGCACGTCGAGCGGTATTGCTGCTGAATGGGGCACCAAGTGGAAAGCATTGCTCAAGAAAGAAGCAGCCGGATTACTTGAAGGCTGTGGTTACGAAAACCAGTCTTTTTCTTTCATTTACCGAAGCTAACTGGCCCTTGTTAAGTTTAAGGCAAAACAAAAATTAAAGAGCACTGCAGAATCTGCATTGGATTAATGCGAAAACACGAATGGTGCTGTTGGATGCTTCTGGTTCCTTCTAGTTACCTAATTCAGATCTTGTTTACCCATTTTAGTCTTTGGTACTTTCAAATTGCACGCCAATCAGTTTCTATGCCCTTTTTCGGCTCTACTTCCGGTTTCGTGACGTCATATCCTTGACGGTACCCTAATTGACTGATTTAATTAACTATTTAGTATTTGATACATCTTGAAGTCATACTTATTGACTGACGTAATTAACTATTTTTAGCATTTGATGCATGCAAATGTGGCGCGAAGCCATAGGTTATTGAGACCCGATTTTCGCCTTTACTTTTACATTTTTTGCCTCCAAATGATTACCTAATTACCTTATTGGCCTAATTATTTTCGGACAAAACATTAAGTCACCCTCTGTCGACTGACACCACTCATTAACCTCTACTACTTCTCAATTACTCACATCTGCTGCGAACACGATTTTGTGGACGCGGTGTGCGGACAGAAATCTGTGAACATAGCGAAGTAATGCTTTCGCATTAATAAGGACTGCAGAAAGCAATTTGGGGCAGAGATACCGGCTCTTCACTTCCTGTGTTATGCGTTGAGTTAAAGATGTGGTCCGAAGGGCAAACAGAGGAAGTCTCACAATGGCGGGTAGAAGCAAATCAGCCTCGGAGTTTGAAGTTCCATTCTAAGCTTCCGGAAGAAAGTAAAAACGTGTCAGCTTTCCAGAAATTGATTCGGCCTATCCTATAATAAAGAAGAGGAGACAAAATGTTATCCACGCGTCATTTGCATCTATTCGCGAACGGTTTTGAAATGTATTTTTCTTTCTTTTTTTTTTTTCTGCCCTAATCTCAACGAATTTGGCTCACTTGAGCTAATGGGCTCTGCTCGGCGGCGCCGGAGGTGAGAGAGCTATACGTAATACGAATTCCTCTGAAAAAAACTGTCCCAATCCGCCCCTGAGTTCTTTTTTCTATTTACAGAGGATAAATCATTTAAAATATCCGCGTCATTTGGCACGCTTTCGAAATCATCCATTTAGAACGGAGCACAGGGCCGAAATCTGAAAAGAAACACGAAATATGGCTTGACGAAACATAAAACCAGACATCCGTTCGAGAAGCGTTCTGCGACTGCTTAACAAAACTGCTGTTCCCAAAAGACTGCTTATTTGAACATCGAGCGAAGAACATTGGATATTCGAGGCAATCAGGAAATACATATCTTCTGCCATCGCTTGATGAAAATCTAAATCTTCAAGCCAAGAAGTTATAGATAGTACTGGCAGAATTCCTCTTTTGATCAAACAGGTATATCAAGAATGCTCTTGACATCAGAAGTTATCCATCGTCATCCTCAGCTGGGCTATACCCACTAGAGAGCAAACGCTTCTCCCATTTTTCTCCGAATAACCCGGTCCTGTGTTAGCTGTATCCACTTGACCCCTGCGAACTTTTCAACCTCATCCACCTACCTTATTTTCTGCCGCCTCCTGCTAAGCTTTCCTTCCCTTGGAATCCAATTGGTTACCATTGGCGGCCTTTCGTTATGCTCTCTTCGTATAACATGTCCTGTACATGTCCATTTCTTCTTGATTTCCATTAGAATGTCAGTAGCTCTCGTTATTCCTCTCGCCCACTCTGCCCGCTTCCTATTTGTTAGCGCTACACCTACCATTTTTCTTTCCATAGCTCTCTCTCTCTCTCTCTCTCCTAGGGATCATCGCTCAGGCATAAACTAGATTGCACTAAAACGTAAGTTGACCCAGAGTTCCTGACAGGACTTCTCAGTCCAGGAGTTCCAGGAGTCCGCTGGCGCGCCAATCGCGAAGGACCCGTCTGTCGGGTTTATAGCTTAACAAAGAAGCCTGTACAAGGTCATACACATCGGCATGCACATCGCAATAAATCTCATTATGATGATCTGTTGCCAAAAAAAAAACAATAATTACGGGAAACCTAAATTTCGCCTTGCTCGGAGCATAAAGCTGAATGAAAAAGGTTGGCTGATCTAACGAAGTCGAGGGGGAAGAGCTTAGGTGGTCACTGAAATCAGACAATGTATGGGGATGGCTTGTTCGGCGGGAGAGTCGTTTACTTTCAGTGTTCATCTGCGCTCGAAGACAAACAAATGGCTGTCCAATCAGTGCCACGCCTAGCCTAGATCATTCCATTCCATAAACATGAGTGCCGACTCATGTCCTGTTGCAACAAAGATTTTGAAAAAAAAAACAAAACTGCTTTTAATCACGTGTGTGATCTATGTTATTGAGCAGGACAGCGAATAACGGCATGTGGATAACTGAATTAGGACACATATTCATGCTAGTTACATCGACGTGTCTTGCAAACATAAAATCAATGCAAGATGTACTTCTGGTAGTGGCTTGAAGTGGGTTGTTAACAACGTTGATCCCGAGTATTTCGCGTTCGCGCCTCCCCCACTACTGGCCACCACTACTATTTCTTTGCGTCGATATTAAAGTCACCAAACATTATCGAGTGAGAGTCCTATACCCGCGACACGCACAATACATCGGCTACCTCGCACACAAGTGGCGCCATCTGATGCTACCACCGCGATTCTTGTTTGAATGGCTCCGGGTCGCACTTGCTAGAAACTCGCCCAGATTACCAATCTTTTTCTTTCGCAATGACGCAACTGTAGGTAGCAATTAAAAAACCGTTCGCAGTAAGTGTTGATTCACTTGACAATATTTCTGAAGAAATATTTTGCAACAACACAAGGTAATGTCCGAAACTCATCTGAGCATCACTAGGGTTTTGTGGGGTTTAACGTCCCAAAGCGACTCAGGCTATGATAGACGCCGTAGTGGAGGACTTCGGAAATGTCGACCACCTGGGGTTCTTTAACGTGCACCGACATCGCACAGCACACGGGTGCCTTGTTTTACGCATCCGTCGAAAAGCGGCCGCCGAGGCCGGGATTCGATCCCGCGTCCTTGGGAACAGTAGTCGAGTGCCGTAACCACTGCGCCACCCCGGCGGGGTAGCATCACTAGGGCACCTATAAATCTCTTATAGGCTTGGTAAACAGAATCACCACAGACAACTGTTTTTGAAAATGTAGCCGTTAAGTGCGTTCCTGCTTTAATATTCCGTAGTCGGTCCCTTCACCGTGTATGCCTGCCTGCACCGCGATACTCGACGCTCCTGGGTGCTCCAGCCCACCCGAGACAATGAAGATGAAGCCACGTGCTCCGTTGACTGAAGACGCTGGACGCAGTGCTTAGACTACAAATCTCATATTACAAAGACACTTAACTGCAGTAGACAAAAAGTTAATTAAACATTAGCCTGCTTACTACTTAACACTATCGCCATGTTTTCTGATATTTGCAAAAAATTTCTCTCGAGACATTGGAGGCATTCTTGATCAGAAAAGCGGGACATGGTTGCTTTAGGGACAGTTGCCTTGCCCTCTAATGATGCAGAGATAAAATTTATTTCGCGCTTGATCAGTAAGCTTTCTGCATGTTCTTTTTCATGGCCCTTTATAAGGGAACGTCTGCGCAGATATGCAGACATATATAGGCATTGATCTTTCCTTAAATAAATCAGCTCTAAGTAGCACCCGCGCTTCGTAATATGTGTTCCTTTCTTTTGTCTGGTATGTATTTTGCGCTAAATGAGATCATAATAATGGCTGAAAATCAATTATCTCTTCAGTTGACTCTTCTGCACCTAGCCTTCGTTTATCTTATATACCTGCGGCATACTTCGGAATTCGTTGCTCTTACTATATTCAGCTAGCAGCCTCAAAATATAAAGTATGCAATAGCTCTTCAAGCAATGATGCGATGTGCTCACTGCGGACGTTAAAATGACACAAAGCATTTACAGCCGGCAGTCGAGATGTACAGCCAGGCAACGGCCTGAGTCCGCTTCGATGACGGATTCGGATGGAGCGATAATGATTGTGGACGTGCTTGTTCTCTAGGAGTGGCGTTTACAGACCCCTATACTCATCTGATCGGAATGGCAGACTTTCCAACGTGTGAGCAGTGCGGGTGTATAGAAACTACTGCGCGCGTAATTTGTGATTGCCCTCAATTTAATCGTGAGCGTGCCTTCCTGGCTGATACACTCCGTCGCTTTGACTCTCGCGCTCTTAATGTAGCTAAAATACTGGCCCCTTGGATGTCTCCTTCATCACAAAGGAAATCAGTGAAGGCGCTCTTAAAGTTTTTAAAGGACTGGGGATTGAGTTCAAGACTTCAAGTGTACACACTCTTATGGATCTCTAGACATGTGATAGCCTCCTTTCCGTGGAGCTCTTTTTTTTTTCATTTCCTCCCTTTGTTCCCCTCCCCACGTGTAGGGCAGCCTACTGGGCATCTCCTGGTTAACCTTCCTGCCTTTCTATTCCCATTTCTCTCTCTCTCTCTTACTGAAAACTAAAAATTGTTTATGTGTTTGTATGATTGCAGAAGAGTTAGAAACTACACTGTCATGCTGATCATTTTCTCGGACGGCCGCTGTTCCTGTAGAATTCCATCAATTTCGCCGGAATCGAACGCGACGGCATTCGATTCCGGCGAGTATGGTCGTGAAGCCGCTTCCATAGTTTCTAGTATTCTTCCACTGAAAGTACTGCAGATAAGGGAAACAGCATCATCGTTACACCTCATCGAGCACAGCATTAAAACGGGCATGGCACATTACGCACTGTAGAGAAGTGCTCACAGCTGTGCTCGGGCCGCACTGCTGACAGATTGCATCCATTGCATTTTTCTTTTTTCCTCTCTTTGTCTCTGTAATCAATCTGTTTATTATTATAGACGCAGGATTATGCTCGAATGCCTTCTAACAACCTTTCCGCAACATTGTGAGAAACGCGCGCTCGGTCGCTGTCTGCACAGCAAGCCGCCATCTTCACTGCGCGTGAAGAATGCTGGGATGCGTGGCCGGCGTGGTAGGTGAGAAATATCGGAGAAATTCTATTTGAACATCGGAGGACGTTGAGTCGCGCCGGCTCACGCTCGCTACGTCCGTCAGGGCGTGTAGTTGGAGTACAGACGATATGAGGCATTTAGGGTTAGCTTTCACGCCGTAGAAACGGTTGCAGTATAATAACACTCAGCGCCTTTGGCTCCTTGTTCCGCAACAGTGTAACAGTCCCGTGTTGCAGAAAAGTGGTCTTTGACGTAGTTCGCCTTGATCGAATAATCCTGATTAGTTGAGAGAAGAACGTTAGTTATCAACGTAGATATAGACAGTTGGAAAACTGCGCGGCGCGAAGTGGGCCAATACGATCGCCGGTCCGGTGTGAGTTGATCGCAAGGCGACCGCAGCGGCTCTCTCTGCCGAAATAGAATTTGTAGCAATTTTTGGAGCAGCAAAATCTTAATTTTGAAGCAGTAAAATCCATATTTGGAGCAGCTCACTGGAAAAAAAACCTGCACTTAGCAGAATCTATTTAAATTCTGGAGCCGTTAACCACGGTAGATAGGTGAGGCCATTGAGCTAATACACAGACGGAAATTTTAAAATACTATTAACCCTCTTCTTTCAGCAATGAAACAGAAAATAAAATGGCGTTAAATACCTCTTTGTACGCATGAAACGCCATCGTGTTTGCAGACGTATCTCAAGCAGGCAAGTAGCAGACGACAAGCTTGAGTGTCAGTAGACGTGGTGGCTTTCATATGCGTACAAAAGTGTCTTAAAAACGCAACGCAATTTTATTTTCTCTAGCATTGCTGAAAAGAAAAGGGTTAGTAGTGTTTTTTTTTCTTTTTTCTTCTTTTTCAATTTCCACTTGTGCATTAGCTCAGTGGCCTCACCCATCTACCGCTGCGGGGGAGAGGGGCGCTGCGGTCGCTTTACCATCAACTCCCGCCGGAGCGGCGATTGTTTGGGCCCACTTCGCAGCGCGGCGCGCCCGCACAGTTTTCCAACTGTCTACTATATCTAAGAACGTTAGTTGATAGGGTCGTGACGTCACAGGCACACGGTTCTGCACGAGAATTGACACCTCACAACGCTCAAGTTAAATGTGACGTCACGCATCTAACGAAAGAGATTATAACATCACATGTCATGCCAGGTAAGCTCCCCCGAATGTCTGATATGCTTGAACTTTGTAAAAGAAATAATCATGCTTGTGGTTGATTTTCAAGAATTTCAGGCGGGATTCATGTGCAAGTAGCTTGCACTGCAAGTCAGGAATGCTATCGACAAAACCACAGCCGACACATTTTACAGATTAGTAACAAGCGGTTTATATATTAGTAATTAGGTCTTGAAAGCAAAAAGGTATCTTATAACAGTATGCTTATGAGTGTATGCAATTAGGCACATGACGATAGCAGACGTAGTAATTAAGTGATCAGCAAGTCCATGATGCACTTTTTTATTTTCTGGTTTGCAGTGGCATAGTGGCTCCGAGATGCTGTGGAGAAAGCATCACTACGATCTTGCTTAATTCACTGTCCCTGCAGAGGGGGCGGCATTAAAATTTACTGCTTTGCATTTGCACGGTGACTATAGCTTCATAACTGTATAAGGCGGAGCTCAAGTTTACCCTTAATTTGTTTTCCGTATGCTGTAGTTTTTTCTAGCCCAGGTGTATACAAGCACGTAACACATCCTTCTAATTGTGAGCGACCGGACAGTGGCGAGGCTCCAGGAAAAAATTGGGGAGATACTTAAAATTCTGCTTTAAGAGTACGAGACGACCCATTGGGGTGCTTCCGCATTCCGAAGCAGACGTAGACGGCGAGTTAGCCATATTAATGACATGAAACTGGAAGTGACTTCGTGCATGAGAACCACGAGGCATCATCTGCCTTGACAACGACGTACCAGTTCTCGAATTTTCAGTAGCTACCGCATGCTGGCGCTGCGTGTTTTGCCTGCATGTTCTTCATTCCTCCTTGAAAGCTCCCTTGCAAACTAGGGTACGACGATGGCGAAGACTCTCCGCCACAGCGAACCCAGTACGCTCTCGCATAACAAAAGGGAGACATTCGCTTTCGATACAGCCTTGTTCTATACACGGAACACAGTACCGCGGAACCTTTTTTTCGCCACCTCCTATTCACTGCCTCTCTATGTTGTATCCGAGAAGTGCAGCACTTCGCGCAGTGCTCCCGCCCCTTTTTATGTTTATATTTAGTTGAGCAGCTTGATTCATTTTAAGCCGACAGCCCAGCCCTGCCACCGCCCGCACATTTCATCTTCCTTTCGTTCGAGAATAACATTTTCTGACCGCAAATGATGAATGTATGCCGCTTCTGCCGTGTCGCAGTCTTGTCTTCGACGTTCGGCGGCCTTTTCTGTTTGTGCTTTTCTTATTAGCATCCAGAGATGGATGAACCCTATTTACCACTTCGGTGGAACTTGCTACAGACTTCGCGAAGGCGTGCAGTTGCAAGTGCAGGAGCTAATGGCCTGAGGAATAGGTTCGCGTCGCCGACGGGACGTTGACCGATGTTGAAGCGGGCAGCCACTCGAATGGCCCATCTGGGTGCCGAGCACATGCGTCCCAGATAAAACAATAACAGTTCCAGCAGTAGAAGCCATAACAAGATAGAAAACAAACGTACAGGAAGAAGGGGGCAAGAACCACGATGACGCATTGGCGGCCTGCAACCATAAACCGTTGCAAGCCCGCGCGCAGAATGAGCAGCGGAAATACGTTCAGAGCATTATGCGGCACTGCCCACAAGGGACAGCGGTGCGGTATAGACTTATTATGGAGGAGGCCGTGTGGATGAAAATACGGCGATGTGAAGGAGAAGAAGAAGAAGAGAAAAGGAAAAGAAATGAGCTTCTTTATTTGTTTTTTTTTTTTTCAGCTCTGAATAGGATGCAGTTTCCTCTCTTTCCTTTTGCTTGTTTTCATTTCGTGGATATGCCGCACAGTTGGTCGAAATGAAACTCGTGGAATGGAAACTCAGGTCACAGGCTTTCTGTCGACACGTCTCAGTTAAATTCGCTCTTCACTTTGTTTTATTCTACTGATTTGTATGCTTGATTAACGTTCTCCTCATACCAGATCTAGTCCTCCAATCAGAGATCAACTGTTTGTCTTCCGCCTTATATGGCGTTCTATGCTTTCGTTTCCACCTCCACATCTGAGCGATAATGTTAGGAAGCGAGGTATCGTAAGGGATTGATTCCAAAGGACGTTACGTGCCCGCCATAAGTGCTACGGATAACGCGCGCGAGCGTGAACTGAAAGAGGAGCAAAGATGGAGTCATAAAGAGAAACACTCGACCTGAAAGTGCAAAGTACGTCGGCTAGTACGTGTGCCAAGAAAAATAACACAGGCTGGTGGTATACTGGTGGTCTCTCAAAATTTGTTTTATACGCGGACGCATTTTCACCAGAGGGCTCGCTGCAAGATTCTCATGCGTGTGATAAACGAGCGTATAGCCATCGCAGTCCGGTAAAGAAGTGGCCTTGAAATGTAATTTGATAGTGTAGCATCTTAGCACTCAGAAAGGGTAGATTCCCATTGATGATATCTACCGTAGCCCACAGTGTACATCTATAAAAAAATTATGTTCCTTACCATCTCTGGACAAAGTTCTTCCCGTTTAAAATTTAGCGATTAGTTTTGAAGAAAAGCAAAATATCCCGCGCCTCGGCTCACATACGCGCGCTCATAGACGTTTATTTCTACGTACACATTGCAGAAATATTACGCAATGCTGTTTACAGATCGCTGCGTTGAGACGGCGTCCCCTTGTCATAGCCCGAATTTCATAAATCAGCTGGAAGAAATACTCGCGTGATGTCGTATCAAATTTCCATGCAACTGTTATTTGCGCAGCGTTTATAACGGGTTTATGCCATTTTCCTTCACGTTTAAATCTACCTGCTGGTCAAGTTCGAGGCTAAGTAGCGATAGGGAATCGATCCGGCGACATAAGTACCTCTGATTGTATGTCATTAATTGTAAGTCTAGGTGTACACCAAGAGGTCAAACAAATACTGCCCCTCGTCGGAAATGCCCACATGCTATCACATCAGCTCTTAGTGCCCAAGCGTCTCCCAAGATTGCTTTTAGCTGACTGTGTCTATATACCCACGCAATGCAGTGTCCATGCTATGCAGTGTCCATGACTGTATAGCTGACTGTGTCTATATACCGATGCAATGCAGTGTCCAAGCTATAAAGTTTGACTGTATAACGACTTGCTAACCACCCATTTACGCTCTCTACCTCTTTCTTTCCTGCCTGTTTACCCTTTTGCTTCTCTTCCAGTCATCCGGACCGAGTTATGCGGTACAGCAATTATTTTTTGCTTCATATTAAAGCCTCGCAATGAGACGCTGAGGTGGTCAAAGGTTCGCGTGCTGGCGTTTCCCAGCGTGCAAAAGTCACGCCCGACCTTTCTGGCTGCTTGGTGGAAACTGGGACGGCGGTAAACTGGCTGAAAAAAAAGCTTGCACGCCCCACAACTTACCTGCGTGTGCCAGAGCATGCATGCAAATTCTTGGCAGTAAGCTTCTTTCGCAGTGCATTGCCTGAGTACTGGCGATTTAGATTACGTTACATCGCGGAAGGAAAGTTGAGCTGTTTATCCGACACGCCTTTCTTAGCGCACGTCCCGCGAGCAAACCAAATGCGTTCTCTGGAACAGCACGCTTCAATGCACTCAGAACGTCAATACGGAGCTGCAATGGTTTTTCTATAATTTTTTTTTCATGGCTCTGATCTAAAGGGAGTGAGATGCTACTCACCCTGATTGGATCTTTCACGCTGGTCGGCAAGGTAAGAAGTGTTTTCACGTTCTGAGTAAATATAAGCTATCTGCATGCAATTTCGGAATTTCTTTATCATATTTTTTTTTTTTTTGCATATTGAACCACTATGTATACAATGGTCAGTATTCTGGTTCTTGCGAAGATCAATATACTTAGGCGTCGACAAAGGTATATCCCGATGTTTCTGCGCTACTATATTCGATCATCTAAGTTTCTATTCGAAAACGTTGCCGTACGGGCATGATGCAGAGTTGATACATAATATTATTATTTGAGAATTAGTAGTTCTCATAAGTAGTGATAATCAGTAGAACTTTGTAGACCGGGTAAGTACAAGTGCTACTTGTAGTGCTACTTAATAGATCTAAGTAAAAGATCTTTGTTCTGAGGAGGGTTGTTTTGTGGTGTTTGCTAGTGGTCCAAATGTGAAATAAGTGCTACTGTAGTGTGACTTGTGGCTGCTTTATACACTATGAGAGAGGTCGCATAAGGACCTTAAACTGTCGCGCTTAACGAATGCTCTTCAAACGTAAATGCCAAGGCAAGTGATATTAGTACAACGTGCTCTTCTTAAGCTGGAAATTTTTCTCTGGGCGAACGGCTTTAATATAGTTCGTTGCTTCCTAGCGAAATGATAGTTACAGTGACATACATTTTAATAATGAAGTGCTTTTGCTTCCGTTATCGGCGACTTTGAGATGACGTCGAGCCAAAACTGAGAGCCAACGTGCAGGCATCGATTTCAAGTCATCCGAGAGTCCGTACAGGGCCAGCCAAGCATCGAACGAATTTTAACGAGTTCTTCACTCTCTAAGCTTTCGTACAGAACCAGCATAGAAGCGCTAGTTTCTGCCCAAACGTGTTACAAAAATCATTATTTCCAATTTCTTCTGAATGTTCGTTGAGAGATCACTCAAGCTTTGTATTTAAAATACGCTAATTTTAATTTGTCGTGTCAATAATTCCGCGCGAAAGGCGGATACATAGCGCCATATACTCCTTTGTCATTCTTTGGCAGTCATGCATCCTTTGATAGAAAGCCAGTCCGGAGTAAGAATGGCACTTCAGATTGACAGAGGTGCTGCACGGAACAACAGCTCTCGTGCCATCCTCAAGAATGGTGTCATGAGTCCGTGATCGTAGCCATTTAATGCTTGCGTCTACTCTCTGGTTACGGAAGAGGCAGGAATTTTTTATTCGTCTACTAAACGTTGGCTACAAGAAAAAATTGGCAGTGGCTTAGCTCGGCTATGCCAGGATATACGTAGCGTTAGCTAAGGTTCAGCTGGTTATTCCTTGTTGAGGTTCAGCCGGCGAAACGCGCGGCTCCAGTACGCCAGCTGCGGGCCGTGTGACGTCACTGCTCCTCCCGTTTGCCCAACACGGCTCACCAGGAGCCACGCGAAACGGCTCAGCCTCGGCCAGTGTAGCTAACGCAACAAAATTCTGCCATGAATAAAAAAAAGATGCCATAGGAAGGCACTAGCACCGAAAATAGTTTTTCGTGGATGCTAAAGAAATAAAGCCATGCACGAGACCAAAAGGAAAAAAAAACTAACTAGAAAATGGCCATTCGTTACGCCACCTTTGGCATTTCGCTCGAAAGTGGCAGTGTAGTAAGCAGAGAAAGACTTACTATATTCGCACGCAATGACTGTGGTTCTGAAGTAGAGGTAATGTAGGAAAGAAGAGGGATGGGGCGGGGGGAGGGGGGCTTTGTTCTCGTCGCGTAGGGGCCAGCCTAATTTAGCACTAGCGACCCCGCATCATTCTTCCTCCATCTTTCCAGAATCCTAACAAGGCCAACGAACAGCCCACTCACCGAGGCACTAGCGTTTGCTGTAGAGCGAGATAAAGTCGTCTGTGAGTAAAGTGATTTAGATTGCCGCCCTTCGTAGTAAAGGACTCCTCTAGCATTTTATGAGCAGTCTGCGTTACGGTTGTGCTTTTAGCAACGTTGCACAACTGTGGTCCTGGTTCGTAGCTCATGTCAATAGTGCCCACTAAGTTCATCATTTACTGCTCTTGCCCTTTTAGAATTCCTCTATCATTAATGTATTGGATGATTTCTTTAAAACTTTAGTAGGGAATTTGAAACCCCGCGATAGGAACATTGGCGTGGCCTGTCCAGGTGGATTGTACAGCAAGGCAGATAGAGGTTCATAATAGAGCCCGATGATTACACGATCATTTGAACTGAATATGACTCGTTTATTTTTATTTACTTTATTCTAAGCGGCATTATTACATTACGAAACCGAAAGCCTCCCACCATAGAGCATGGCACCAGTTTTTATACTTTCTCTGTCAATGATGCAGTTTGAAATATCGAACGGATGGGCATTTGAAAGCTGGTAGAGTTCGGTTTCTGAGATTGCATTTTTATACAAGTGAGTTGGGGAGCAAGGTATCGTCGCAATAATCGTGCTAATCTTAGTCACCAGTATAAAATACATAAATTTCTTCATGCATGATA
Organism: Amblyomma maculatum; assembly: GCF_055883805.1. Taxonomy (NCBI): domain Eukaryota; kingdom Metazoa; phylum Arthropoda; class Arachnida; order Ixodida; family Ixodidae; genus Amblyomma; species Amblyomma maculatum. The sequence continues at coordinate 5,468,196 of NC_139345.1, forward strand.
TATGACGAATGCGAGTGACGCCGTTCTATATATCTGTTTTGCGGAAAGCCTACTAATTGAGCACTCATCATCGCCTTTGGATATCTTGAACCACATTGCCGATCAATAACATTTATTCAAGCCGATGGCCTTCAATTTTCTAATATTTGCCCTTAAAATAAAAATAAAAAGTTTCTTGGTTAGTTTCAATTTAATGTTCGTGTAATGAAATAGATCACCCGGCATACTTTCTACGACGTGAGAATTCTTTCTGCGAATACGCATTATTCTCAACAGTCGTCGCCCATCTTTGCGTTATCACAAATGCCTTTCAGTATAATGAATAATCTGTTCACCAAATACGCTCAGTTACAATGTAATAGCGAGATCTTCTACTCTCTCGGGCTTTTTCTTTAAGTTGGCTTGCATACACGGGTATCCGTCTTCAGTAGTGCCTAACTAAAATTAACGAAGAACCACTAGCTGACACCTTGGCGAAGCCCATGTAGTGTAAATTTTTTATCTTTCAAAATCATCTGAGACCAGACTGCTCTGCGTACTAAAAAAAAAAAAAAAGAAAAAAAAAAGGATGAAAGACACATTTAGAAGTTCTCTCGTCGACACCCATTTTTTGATTTTCCTGACAGCAACATGTCAACTAAGCAGACTGTGGCCGATTTATTTTTTTTTTCACCACTCCGTCAATCCCTCTTTACGCCTCTACGAACAAGCACCGCAATAACGGCAGGGTCACTTCTGGGTTCGGAAAACGATGAAACGTGCAGCAGCAGCAGCAACAACAACAACAAATGAACCGCCCACGTGATTGTTTAGGTAACAAGGTAGGTAACGATACAGAGGCAGGCGAAAGACCCACTCGACCGACACATGCCCACAAAAGGCATCCACAGTTCGGCTCGAAGAGACGCTAGAAATGGTGCCGTCACTTGCACAGCGCACGTGTACCGCCGCACCGTTCAAGCGTGCAAGCGCTCTCCTACACGGCAGGAAGGAGTACAGCCGTGCACACATTATCGCGATTGAAGGAGCTTTTGAGGAAGCCCCATGGGTCCTTGTTTCCACCATACGTCACCAACAGGCGCAGGGACGCCCCGCATGACACTGCCTGTTCCCTCCCCGCTGCCCTTTACCACGAAGCGTGGAGCATCGGAATAGCTGCGGCGTTCGAGAGGTCCTCCAACGAAGTCACTCGAAAGCGTTTGCAGCAGCGGTGCTTTGGATTCAAAAAGGGACGGTATGACCGGTTATCCCAATCAGTTCAATCGCTTATGGACACTGAATATTATTTTCCAGCTATGTCCCTTCCCGTTCAGCTGCCTGAGCTCTGTACTATCGACAGCACCGTCTTTTACGCCAGATTTCAAATGTTTGCCCTTATCCCTCCGGCTTCGTACACAGGAAGGTATGCGCATTGGAAGGAGGTGAAAACGGCCGACAAAACGGACGCCAATGGTGTGACTGAAGCCAGCCGCGTGGTGTTTCATTTATGATAGGATGATTTCTTTACTGTACTATTTATTAGTTTTAAATACTGGATTCTGCCAACAGCATGTTAGGCAGTCCAGGCAGGAGTGAGTGCATAGATTAAAAGCAAATTCTGCGCTATAATAAAATGAAAAAACGACGAAAGACAGGTAGTCAAACCACCATTAAGCTAACAGTGACGGCGTGAACAATAGCCGCATGCCAGTGCAAGATTTATTGAAAGTGAGGAACTGATGGCATAAGGAAAAACCCGCATCGTTAAAAGATTTTACGCCATGCTGACACGAAACAAAACGAGCGCGGATATGTTAGCGATTTCTTCTGGTAAAGCACTCTACCCTGCTATAGCATCACAATGTTTAATCATGCTCACCACTTGTTTGATTGATTAAGTGTCTATCTAGGCCGATGAGTAGATCCCGCTGTTTTAGGCAGCGCACGTCCGTACGGCTTGATTAAGGCGGGGCTTCTTAAATATCTGTGTCGGGTGGCCTTTCACATAACAGAATAGCTCACGACTGTATGCCAATGAATAAGAGCGAGATAATACAGGCACATTAAAAAATTCTAGTTTAAGCGTGCAGCAAAGTGTATATAGCTGCCAATAAGGATTGGAAAGAACGATAGCGCGCCATACGTTTAAAAACAGAGCTCATCCATTCAATCTGATTTTTATTCACCGATTTGTTCCCTTCTTTCCCCTATCGGCACCCATCTCAAATCTCTTCTTTCGTTTTACTGGGCGCCTCGAATCTTGATATTCAACGATTGCAGATACGTGAAGACTCAGGATGTGCTCCGTATAACAGATCCAGCCGTAAAACATATCTTCTCTCAATCTAACGTGATAGCCTACGCTCCCTATTCCCCGCGCGTTACGAATAAGACGTTTTCAGAGCACCTCAGAAGGCCCCACGTAGCCGATACCAATCCCAATACCCTAACAACAGCAGGCCCGCAGCCAGCGATATCGTTAGACAAATAGAACTTCAACAGAAACTAACTTGCAATTTACCACGCTCCAAGGAGTACAGTAATGCGTCCAGTGCACCTACTGTATAAGGAAATCCGCCTGTGGTAACGCATTTCTTCTCACTAGCTTAACGGCAGCCTCCGGGAATGGTTTAGTGAAGTACCTTTAAAATCACACTCTTTATTACAAGCTGTTTCAAGCGCGACCGAAGATAGGGGTGATCTGTACCAATAAGGATGGCGCGCACTGCATCCTTTGAGCTTCTACGTTCCGATCAGTGACACCTGCACAAGAGGGTACGCGCACGATCATCTAGTCTGCGCCACTCCCACTGGCCAGTAGGTCGTAAGATCACGGCGTATGCTCGTGGAACGTTACGCGATGCTGCCGGTTATAAAAACAACCTCGCGACGAATTAAAAAAAAAAAAAGAAGTTAGAGCACAAAATAAACGAAATCGTGAAAGTGCAAGCAGTGCCGTGAAAAAGAGAACCTCTCGACAGCTCTGCACACGTAGAAAGAACAAGGAGTGCAATGAGGCGTGGAGACCCGGCGTAAACAGTCACGGAAAGCTCACGGGAGCGAAGACAAAAGCAAGCGGTCCCTTCGTAAACGCAAAGTGCGAGGGGAAAGGAAAAAGCGCAAGAAAATGATGGCAGAAGCTGCGCATACTGCCCATGCACGCGCCAGTTCTCCCCGGGCAATCGATGGAAGAGGACCAGCCCGCGTCCTGGCGTAGTACTCATCGACGAGATTACAGAGTGAGTGAGAGAGAGAGAGTAGGGAAGAAGGCGAGAAGGTATACTGAGCCGACCGATACTCGCCCAAGCGCACCCTGTGTGTCGCTTATAATGATCGAACGCGAGGGGTGCAGTTCCTTCGCTGCCGTTCCGTCGAGGGGCTGCATGGAGCGGCACTTGAAAGGTAACAGAGACAAAGAGAGAAAGAGCATTCCGCGCTTGCGAACCGCTGCCTCATCGTCGACGACCAAGCATGGGAATATGCTTAACAAGACGGCTGTGAGGACTTGTCTCGAAACTGGAAGAAGGAAGGGTTAAGAACAACAACAGAGCTTATTTTCATAGTAGCTCGCATTGAGACGCCCGAGGACATGATTACGTAAGTCGGGTAGATAGCTATTGGTCGTTGTTTATGGCATACGATCTACTTCCCTTACATTCAGGTGCTTTATGTGCAGCAGTGCTCAAGGTGACGTAGTGTGAGAGGGGAGTCGACATATTAGATATGTGGGATTCCTTTTATTGAGCTAACCGGCCTAAACGCCCATCTGTAGGTTAGCAAGATTTGGGCAGGCGGCCAACTTCTCTGCTGTAGCATGCTACTTTTGCTTAGCCATGTGAAAATGGTAAAAAAACAAAAGCGACACACACACACACGCACACACACCGCAAGGTCACGTAACCTTCACCTTGACAGTGGTCGCGGGCCACTTGGTGGCCTGCATGACTATGCCCCAAAGTCACATGGCAACCAGCAGGCATAACACAGAAGTTTGACCTCTAAATCTTCCTCAAGGTGAAAAGCGTGCATACCCTACGGCTCGAAATACATGGCGTAGTGAAGCTTTCACTTCAAAAAACTTTGTGGAACAGACATACCTGTGTTATTGCCTAAGGGAACAACAACAACAACGACACCCCGACCAATCTTTGGTCGAACTCTCAGTGAGGGCATGTTTCACTAGACAACTACCACAGAGTAAAATCCCTAAGTGAAGATCTTGAAGATTTCATACATTGCCAACATTTTGAACCCAGCTCTGCATGCGTTTATTGTGTAAGCGATTAGGAAACGAAAATGATTTTGCTTTTTTAATTAACGTCTGAACAAAGAAAGGAGACCTGCATAAAGCTGACATACCAATGTCACGCCAACACAACTGCGCTGTAGTTTCAGTGATCGCTGCCAAAATACACTGCGTGCTTGAGTGCTGCATGCTTCCACTTCTGACCATAACTAAACCTTTTACTTATTGTCGCCAGCTCAAAACTTGAAACAACTCCCAGAAGCCGAGTCCGGCGATACATATCTAGGTGGCATCTCTCATAGCCTGAGTCGCTTTGGGACGTTAAACCCCCCAAACCAAACATATCTAGGTGCAATTGAATGATGGCGAAAAATCCCCTGAAAAAAGGACCTTCATACAATACCAGACGAGATATATTTGTGACGCGTCTCTTCGTCAAGTGTGGAAAATTCAAAATTTAAGCTATCCCATTTCTCTATTTTTGCCACTGCGTTTGCTGCTGGGCGACACGGGCCCTATTCTGCACCTCGTTCAGTTAACAATCTGCAGCCCTGCATGTGAGCGCGCTTTGCATTTTCGTGCGGCTGGTGAAAACAAGAGGCTGTTCGCCATAACGCCGGCAAAACGAAAGAGAAAAGTATTGAAGGAGAGACACCTTGGCTCGGTTTAAGCCCGACCATAGTGGAACAAAGACTGTGCCGCTTTATCTGGTCTTCTTTGAAGACAAAGGGCCGCTGCAGGCGGCTTCTATTGTTTTATCGGCGTCTGCCCGACGACAGGCTGCGCGCACACTCACAAAAACACGCATGCACGCGCAATCACATACAAACGACACAAGCCGTGCACGCCACTAACAAGGATGCTGCCTCGCAAGGAAAACGATGACCGTTCACATCTTTTCTATCATCAACGGCTCTGGATGGGCTGCAGGCGCGCACCAAAACGCCAGGGAAGTCATCTCGTACGCGAGGCGCCGTGTTGCGGTCACGGGTTCACACAACGAGCCCCGGGATCGATGGGTGCGCGCGGGACAAAGGGGGAAGCAAGCGACGCGAGGCTTCTAAAGCTGGTCGCCTGACGTTGCCGTCGGAGCGTTGGCTGTTTACAGCCAGTGTTCGCTTGGAGATAACAGCGGATGAGCCATTTACGGCAGGGATGAGCAGAGAAGCGGCACGTGGAACAGAAGGGAGCTGGCTGAGTCAAGTGAGCGATCAGGTTAATGAGAACGAAAAATGGAAATTTGAGCCAATTTCTGGCCGTGAGTCTTGACGCTGAGATAGTAGCTGCGGAGGACGTCTAGCATGTTAAGGACAAAATAGCCCGCTCTCTTGCGTGTGCTTTCTCTCGGAGAATAATATGACCATTTTCGCTGATATTGACGTCAGACAATGAACTCACCGCGTCTGCTTGTGACGTGAACAAAATCGCTGACTTCATTTTCTTTTTTTCAATTATAGGCCGGCCGCCGCAGTGGAGGGAACCGAATTTATTTCGTACACCTGCAGACTACAGCCAATTTTCTGCAGAAGATAACTTTTGCGCTTGATGGCTATTGATATTCACCCGCCTCCTGGTGACAGACTGAGCGCCAAGGCCAAATAAATAGAAATTCAGATGGGACGCCCAAACTTTGACTTGAGCGGAGACGCGGTAGCGCTTTTAACATCGCTTTTTCATGCTGAGAATATGTTTAACAAGAAAAACTATAGTCAAACAGCATTTTCTGATTGTGCAACGCCATCATGTGAGGTGATGACCGAAACGATTAGGACTTTTAAAACTACCAAGCAGCTACGAAAAGCAAGCAATAGTATTCTTTTTTTCTTTACTCACTTACGTTCTTAATGCATCTGTTAAAACGCACTACATATATGCAAAGAACCAAATGGGAACCTTGAGTATCTCTCATTTCAGTGTTCAATTGTTGCCGCCTACCTAAGAGAACATAGAGCAGAGCAGAGACGTGAAAATTTCGGCAGTCCAAACTACTCTCACAGCGTCGTTTTGTCACTGTGGACAGCGCTGTCGTTTCCGAAGACAAGTAGACATATGTTCGTTGTCAAGCAAACATTACGACTCATGTGTGAGACGTGTGACGCCAGAGCCCACATTAAGTGTTACAGACTATTTCAACTCCCATGTAGTAGCGTATGAACCTAATCTACTAAATATAGAACTATTCGGAACATAGCATTCCAGATTTCTAAAGGGAAATAAAAAATTGCTCGTCTTTTTTTTTATATAATTTCCTTCTCTTGTACTAAAACAAATGCTTTTTTTTTTATCTTACCCTGGGTATGGACTTTTTGTACTGAGCTGATAGCTCTCTTCGTTTTTTTTTTTTTTTTTTTGCAAAGCAAAATAAACTAATGGTACATGATAATCCAAGGATGGTCCTATGCTCTAGACAGCTGTCTATTATCGCAGAGCGCCATGGGCGACAACATGGCTGTTTCGCCTCCTCGACAGAATTCGCGGCTGATTGAGTGGCCAGCAACAAAACTCTTTACAGGCACAAAACGCCCCTCGGAGAGAGCTTTTCAACGCGGCGTATTGCAAGATAAATAAGCGTGGGAAACTCCGCACTTGATTTTGATTAAGGCTCGCGATGAAGAAAGAGGCACACCGAGAGAGGGGTGGTCAGTGACCCATCGGATGAAGAGCTTAGTGAAGATTTATCATACAGTCTCTGCACTGGCGCTTTGAGTGATGAAAAGAGCGGGGGTAGGCGCTCTGCACATCGTCATTCAGTGTATCGAGCAGCACTACGCTTCCCACTTGCCCCTGACTCACGACTCGCACGAACCCTTTACTGTTCTGCTCGTCGGACCTGTTCCCTGTCAGCCAAAAATGGTTTTCCTTTCTCCGAAGAGGAATGCAGAACGGATATTCGCTTGGTCCGCATTCAATGCTCAGATATATAAGTATTCTCATATTATAATGAATGTCTGAACTGCTTGTTCAGCAACGCAATATTGTTTTTGTTTTCATTTATTATGGTGGGTTCTTACTGTTCATTGCACCAGCGATGCAATACTGGTGGTAGCGACGGCATATCCTTTTTAACCGATAAGAACATAATGCTGAATACAATTAGATCACGGAAAGATTACATTGGTAAAATGATAGCAATATTTCCTTTCTTCGTCCTCCTTGCACGAGCAAAGAAAAGGCTTCTTTCATATGCAATACTAAATATGAAAACTTATTTACAGAACTTGCAGTATTATGTGCGGAGCGATCAGCCAATATTGTATTACTGCTAATTGGTAAAAACAAATTGTGAACAATCCGGGAAACGCTAGAAATTTCAGTTAATATTACAGTATTTATTAGTCCCTTGTGTCGTGAGTCATGGCTGGACACTAGCATTTCAGAACTCTCTGTAGAAAAAAAAGCACTAAGAACTAAATTCTCTACAAGATGAATCAGGTTCGCTGAGTTAGAGGGATTCCTATCTGCAGTTTTTATTTTGTGTGTGTATGTGTGTGAAAGAAATTATCTTACCATTCTTGGAAATACCTGAAGCAGTTAATTTGTTCATTTGCAGGCACTGTAGAACGACCTCTTATCAAAGCTCCAACTTAACATAAGGCTACTCCTTTATAACACACTGGAGTTCAGGAAACCATAAAAAAAGGAAGCCCTTGACCACTGTACTGAGCAATATAGGATTATATAAAAAGTTCTAATGTTGCGAATAGGGACCACAAACCACGAAAATACTCCGGTGAACAAAGGACTTAAGGCTTCATTACCATCATCAGCCTGGCTGCTTCCACTGCAGAGTAAATACCCATTCTTCCGTAGCCTAACAGATAAACCTGTCCTGTGCCGATAGCGGCCACATTATCCTCGTTGTGTCCCTCCTTTCATACGTCTACCAAAGTTCATGCCGCCTTCTGCTGAGACAAATTTCACTTCAACGGTCTTGAGAGTTTTCACAACAGAAGGTAGACCGCGTTAAAGGATAACGCTTGTCTAAATTTACCGCATTAAACTTAATAATTACTACTGAAGCAGCCCAGAAATGCATTTGCAAAGAAAATAATGAAGCAGATCTTCATCATCATCATCCTGATTATACCCACTGCAAGCCGAAAGCCTCTCCCACATTTCTACAATTAACCCGGTTCTGTGCTAGCTACATGATCTTGACCCCTGCGAATTTCTTAACCTCATCTGCCCACCTAACTTTCCTTCTCTTGGAAACCAGTTTGTTACCCTAAGCGACCATCGGTTATCCTCTCTTCGCACTACATGTCCTGCCCATACCCATTTCTTCTTGATTTCCACTAGAATGTCAGTAACTTGAGTTATTTCTCTGACCCACTCTGCACGCTTCCTATCTCTAGCAGATGGCAGGTTAAAACCGTTAAACGCAACCTCAAGTGAAAATTGATTTCGTAAAGATAGGCTGTCGTATTATCGCTAGGCTCTTCAGCAAGAGCGTGGGGTGTCACGCGGTCTGAGTGTTGACTATAGGTATCTAACGGGCGCTTACCTGCCTCGGTAGACAGAACATGACAGATACTCCGTGAAACTGATGATGTGTTTCGAGCTCCTTTCTATGCAGTGGAACTACGTTCTTAACACAATAATTGAGTGAAGAAAGCGATGGCTGTGAAAACCACTGTTCTAGAAGATAGCGTTTGGTGTTTTAAGGCGAAAGCCTTGAAGGGTTCATGCTCGCGGCCTCGATTGGTTTGGTTTTGGGGTTTAACATCCCAAAGCGACGAGAGATGCCGTAGTGGAGGACTCCGGAAATTAGACCACTTGGGACTCTTGAACGTGCACGATCGCCTAGCTTTTCGCCTCCATTGAAAAGCGGCCGCCGAGGCTGGGATGCGATCCCGCGTCCTTGGACACAGTAGTCGAGTACCCTAACCACTGCGCCACCTAGGCGGGGTCGCGGCCACTATCGTGTCCGTGCGTCCGTAACGTTTTAGTTACAGAGGAACTATTGAAGATAGTAGAACAAGAATAGCTGCATCAGATAGAAGAGGACAAAAAATGAACCGAGAAGCGAAGTTTGATGTCTGTAGGATTAATTGTTATTTGCTTATAGTCAAAAACGTCAAAGTTGCGTCAGAATAGCGCGGACGTCATATAATCACGGGAACGATGAGATGTTACATCCACCGGAAGTCGTCTCTGGTCATGTCTGATAACCGGAACGGACGTCACGATGGTGCCACAAAGGACCGTGACGTCATGACTTGACCAGGCGATTCACGCATATACGAGGCTGACCCCACCGAGCGTCCGATCCAGGCGTTCGTGCTGCGCCTTTCATATGAGAAAAATATTTGTCATTCACTTCATTTGGGACGTCCTCTAACGTCGCACCACACAGCATGCAGAGGAATCCGTATTACAGTAGGCGTCAGGGGCGTTTCAGATTGGTTACAGAAATGAAAAGACGCAGTATCCGTCCCAATTCTTCGCGGAAACCTTACCCGTTCCGTAAGGAAAATGAGGAAGGTGGGAGTGAAAAAGAGAGAAAGTGGTGCCGTAAGTGGAGGGCTTGGGACCACCGCACGATAAAGGCTTTTGCCTCATCGCAGTTTAGTGGTCCACAACACCCCTTAAAAATTTTTGTTCTCCAGCGTTTGCAAGTTATTGTTTCTTAGTTTGGTGCACAACCGCTGACTCCAATACTACAAATCTCTATAGACTGCAAAAAGAAAGAAATGTTGTTCATGCAGTTAGAAACATTAAAAATGATGCACATACCAAACTCGTTTTTTAGGCATTACACATTGTACCGATTACGCCATTGTGCTCTGTCCTTTTGGTGAGGAGTAAACATCAAATATAAATTAAGGCAGTGCATATTTTGCCTATCTTTCTAGAATAATGTGTAGACAACGTCCCTGCAATACCCGCATTGGAGAGAACTGGTCTTTACTTTAAACGCGAACTAATTATGGTAGACAGATGCAGTCCTATAATTTGCTGCTCACTTCAAGCAATTACGAGTAAGTGCAAGTAATGAAGAACTTCAATTTCTTCTGCCGTTTGTTTTTTCTCGGAATCTACTGTATATGCATCAATTTTCCCCTAAGCAATAAATATTAATTCTTTCTTGGCGCTACTAGGTAACCTTGCTGTGGTGCGTTCCCTGTTGATATGAATGTTGGATAGCTATGTTTCTATTCAATCCCTGTACACGTTTATGTTGAAGCAGTGTGCAATATGTTCAAATATTTCCCAGCAGCACCGTATGCTGTAGCATTGTGTGGTGTTGGGCTTCTGTGCACAATGACGCTGCTGTAGGAGACGGAGCCCCCCTCAAGACTCACATGGGCTTTTTGTCCCCGCCAGTGACATACTTGATGTGAAAGGATCATGATTTATTGATTGGTATATTTGTTGATTAGTAAAGTGGAGCCCACTAATCTGTGAGGCGCGTAATGTACCAAAGCGGACTCTTTAAAATACACATCTGCGCTGTTTATTCAGAAGGAACAATGTCGTACTACACCCTTGGGTTTCGCATATTAGCTATCGCCTGTAATTGAGTGCATTTTCCTCTCAATAGCTAGTTAGCGGTAGTAAGTATCGTAAGTACCTTCCGTTCACTGCTTAAAAGTAGATTTTGGAAATTAAATTGGTCGCCCATTTACAGCTTAGGTTTTTTGTTTTTTCAAACCGACCCCCCCCCCCCCCCCTTCCCCGTTGTTATAAATGAAGCAAGTAAAACATAACTACGATCTAAATGAGTGTAGCTCAAGTTAATGCTGCCGCCTGCTCAAGGTGCTAGACTTGCTTTTTTTCTCATTCGTTTAACCAAGTGTTGAGACACAGCCTTGATGTTGTGAGTTATTGATTTTGCTTCTTGGTCAATTCTGCCAAACCTCCTGTGTGGACTATTGTTTTGGAAGCAAATTAGAGAATACAGAAAGCCTTTTAAGTTACTGTAACAAAGAGCTAAATGTATTGCAGAACTTTCCCTGCTTTACGCGGTTGTTTGATTTCATCGCCCAATATTGTTTGTTTTGTTTTTTTTCAGGTATGTGACAGCTACATACATATGCCAACCCAAGCATACAAGCAAATTGCGTGCACAGTTAAACGCAGAAACGAGAAACGCCCGAGAAGGGGAAGTAGAATTCACTCCATCAAAATCAAGCCTGAGCACTGACAGCTCGATGAAAAGCTTGCTCCTTTAAACGAGGCATGGTACTGTATCTTGAATGCAGCTTCCTTTGTTTCTAAGCGTGGCTTCGCTTGCAAAAGCCTGTTTCACTTATAGCTTTTGGGTATAAAGGGACGCGTTCAGACGAACAAGAATAAAAACGTACACTGTGACTAAACGAAGCTCATTGTTGAAAACATGCATGATCAAACTGGGAAGAAAAGTGCTCAAATACGCATGTCGGAAAAACGAACAAAAGTACCAAATGAGTGAAGCAAAGATATGGAGGTGAGATACATGACACAAAGCTCTAGGAGTTACTTCGGGCAGAAAACGAAAGCAACGAAAGTAGTTTAGAACAGGACAAAGTCGAATCACTACGCCTGCCCAGAGCAGGTGCAGGGAGCTCTTGATGACACTTCTAGCGCACGCGCACAAAGGATGCATGCAGCTGTACAATCTTGCAGATATCCAAAGCGTATAGAGTTTCAGAAAAAGAAAAGGAAAAAAACGAAGGAGAAAAGGCGGGGAGGTGCGGGTAAGAAGTGAGTGAAGAAAGCAGCGGGGTCGGGGACAGAGGAAGAAATGTGAAATCACCACGCAGTGGGAACAGAGAAGACGTTAGCATGGCAGCAGCTATCAAAATACATTTTCTTTCGCGGATAGCGCCTAACCTTTTTTCCTCAAACATTGTTTTTGCTTACGCATGGTATGCACTTTGCACCTAGCGTGTTATTAGTACGCATCATAAGCTGCTTTCGCGCACCCGACCTGGAGGACCAGCGTCTGCTCGTTTGCCGGGCTGAAGCAGCTGCGAGGGCTATTGGGACCCTGGACTGAGGGTACCACTCCTCGTCCCTCAATATGTAATCACCATATCAGAAAATAAACGTTTTTCACTCACACTCTAGGCCACGGAACATATACACTGTCTTTTTTTTTCTCCCTGCTCACGTACCGTTGTTAACGACAGAGAGTGGGGAATTGCTCACTTGTCTGGGAGGCTCTTCGACCAAGTAAGAGCTCCCCCTCCCCCTCCTCAAATTTTGTTTCCTCAGCAACCCCCAAGTGACAAGAAATGTACGCGAGACTCTTGATGGCGAAGGGAGAGGGTGACAAAATATTCACGCTGATCCGGTAAGACGAGGAGCGGTTCGCTGACACACACAGGCGAGCGCAAAGCCGTGTGGCCTCCAGAAGCGCAGCAGGCATGTGGCGGTGCCTGGCAGCGAGAATCTAATTTCCAGTGAGTGAGCCCCTCTTCTGGCCTGCCTAGTAATCACCCCCCCCCCCCCCCCGATCCCCGCAGCCGGCGCCCGGCTTGGATGAGGGTGTTACAGATGAGAGGGAGGAAAGTAGGTGGCAGCTCCGTTAAACAGACGCGCACCTCGGGATTACGGCATACTACACGCTCGTCGCTTTTCCATCGGTTTCCATGCACCCCTTCTTGAAATGGACGCGGGAGATGAGGGGGTTGAAGGCAGCTCATTCCACGGCCTCTCCATGCCTCCATCCCTTGCACGGCATTCCTGTTTCCCCACCTGTTTATTTCTTAAAAGCAGTTTACTACCTCCCCAAAGAGCTTCGCAGTTTACTGCTAGCAGCCGTCAGGGCGGCAAGACTCTGGAATGAGAAGAAATACAGGCAAACGGAGGCGCGGCACCTCGCATATTATACCGCGGCTTGTCTTTATCGAGGGAGTGTAGGATCAAAGCCGCACTAGCGTGTTCGTACTCAGTAGGGGACTGAGTAAACATCTTTAGTTCACGCTTTACTCTTTTTTTCCCATTTATCTATGCCCTCTATGCTCTTCCTCATCCTCCTCGGCTCTGACATGCATTCCGGATGCTCGCGGCGAGTTTCCTGGAAGATTACAAACGCGCGAAACGTAGAATTGCTTGTTGCCACCGCTGCTACACCTGGAGCCATGGGTGGGAGGAGGAAGCACAAAACGAAATAGAAATGAAGCGAGGAAAGATATGCAGGGCATGCCCGGCCACACGCGCCAGTCGTAAACTGCGTCCGTTTCTCCTGACCGCCGGGCCATATACCAGCCACGCCGGCAGCCAGCGGGCGTCCCAGTCGGCTGCTGAATATGCGGCTGTAAGACGGGAGGAGCGGGCGTATAGGGCGTCGAGGAAAGAATCGCTCCCCGACACCCGCTCCGTACACATGCACCAGCGCAAACGAACGTAACATACACCCACCCTTGGTCGGAAGCACCGTTCTCCCTACCGTCGTGTTTCGTTAGAAACGACTCACGGCTCCTTTCCCAAAGAGAGCTGCCGCCGCTCCACCCCACAAAGAGAGACACGCTACGCAGTACGTCTTGGCGCTTTGGGGCTGTTTTCTATCTTCATTTTGTCTTCTGCGCCGCCTCGTTTTCTGCCTACAAGGTGCTGCATCATGCAAAAAAAAAAAAAAAAGAAGTGTGACTCTACAAAGCATATACAAGGCGTCAGGCGGGCAGAGAACGCTGTAGGAAACGCTGTTCCGGCGCGACGTGGCAACCATGGTAGCCGCCACCGCGTGATGCTACGCAGCCGGATAGTCCCCACGTGCAGTGAAAGAAGTCCGCGCGCTATTAGAATCCTTCTACACTGGCGTAACGGTGGCCCCGTTTGAATTATTGAACAGGAGCTCCGCTTGCACAATCTCTTTCTACTTGCTTTCATAAGCGTATAGCTTAGGCACTGCCTTTTTTTGTTTTTTTGTTCAGTGTTATGTTTCTCTTACGAGAAGGATGTCCTGTCTCGTTTGTTGTGCACGTTCAAGGCGAGGCTAAGATCATTACACGGTCCCCGGGGCCGCCATTGTTTCACACACGTGTCGTTAGGAACGACATCAGACCCGACACGTTCTTTGTTGTGTTCGGTTGCTTCACTGAGTCCCGAAAAATAATGTACCCACGAGGTGGCGGCTGCTGCCCAAGGCTTTGCGCACTGAATGCAGTATCCACTGAATAAGTGTACTACGAGGTTGAGATGTGCTCCACGTACGCGAAAAAGAGTGCGATGCGACGAGGCGTCCTGGTGATGGCGGCCGTTAACTCCGTCACTGAGTGGTCAACCTTCATATACAATGCCACACCGCTGACCATCTTCTGGCGCCACCAAGTGGCCAAATGTCTTGGCACGTGGCTAAGCGTCATCCTCTTCTCTCTAGAGTTTTCGCTTGATTAAAAAGGGCCAGCTCGGTTGTTGTGCTGCTTGCTACGTGTGTTGGTGACATTTGGTGGAGGTGCGGGGTAAGATCCCCATGTACGTTGCCCCCGAAGACGTCAGTGACGCTGCTCATCAACGCGTGGACGCAACTCCTGTCCATAAAGCCAGCCGTCGCCTCCGAGGCCTACAACCTGAGTTTGAACCGCTGTCCACCCCGCTACGAACCATGACATCCACGACGAGCAGCCAAACAAGTCAGCCTTCCAGCAACGCCCCACCGTTCGTCTTTCTCGCACCGCGATCACCGCCATCATTTCATGGTGACCGGTTAGAGGATGTGGAAGACTGGTTGGCCAGTTTTGACCGTGTAGCTGCATTTAACCAATGGGACGACGAGCGGAAGCTAATGAATGTGTACTTCGCGCTGCAAGATTCGGCCAAGACGTGGTTTCAGAACCACGAGGCGTCCTTTGTCAACTGGGCAGCCTTTCGCCGTGAGTTGCTTACAACATTCAGCTCGAGTGCGCGCAAAGAAAACGCAGAGATTGCAATTCGTTCAAGGTCCCAACAGTCAAATGGGAGTGTGGCCATGTTTGTCGAGGACATGACGCGGCTTTTCAATCGGGCCGACCCTACCATGCCTGAAGCAACTAAGGTACGGCACCTCATGCGCGGGGTGAAGGAGCAGTTGTTCGCTGGCCTCATTCACGACCCCCCAAGAACTGTCGCAGATTTCGCGAGAGAAGCTACCAGCATGGAACTTTCCTTGCAGGAACGGAGTACCCAATACGGCCGCCAGGCAAGCGTAGCGGCCGCACCCTGCTGCGCGTCCGTGCCAGCAACCAGGGACGAGGCATTGCGGGAGCTTGTGAGGAGCATTGTCCGCGAAGAGCAGCAAAACCTCCACTTGAATGCTCCCTCTGCAAATAATTATTCTACCGTGGACGTCATCCGTGATGAAATTCGGCGAGAGGTGCAGCCACCACCACCACCAGCACCACAACCGGAGCCATGCGTCATGACTTATAGTGATGTCTTACGTCGACGTGCCCCCGAGCCAGTTCCATTCCACCCCGTTGTCGGACCACCGCCTCGCTACATGCCCCGTCGAGCAGCAACAAGATCTGCGCCCCGTCGAGCCGCAGCAATACCAGCGTCCCGCTATCAGCAAGGCGCACTTGTGGCGCACGCCCAATGACGGCCGCTCTGTTATAACTGCGGCGAACCTGGTCACATTCTTCGCAATTGCCCATACCGGAGAATAGGCTTGAGAGGATTTCCACCAAACGCGCCTCGACCCCGCTATGTCGAAAGACCACAGGAGATTGAGGAGTACCTGGCTGCTAATGAGATGCAGCCAACGTCACCACAACGGCGATCGCGATCGACATCTCCGAGGCGTTCTGCTTCGCCCAGTCGGTACTCCTCTGGGCAATTCAGAGGCACGTCCCCTCATTGGGAAAACTAAACACGGCGAACTCTGGGGGTGGGGCCGCCGCTACGTCTCAGATTAAACAGCCTCCACCCGACGATTTGACGCGACGGCCCGAGCGGCGACGACCCGATCCGATGAACTTACCGACGTGCTGCGAACGCATTTTTTCCGGGGAAATTTTTGTAACCGCCGACAATTGTGATGTGACCGCACTTGTGGATACCGGCGCCGATTTCTTCGTCATGAGCAGCCAGCTAGCCACGGCACTTCGTAAGATTCTGACGTCTTGGTCTGGGCCAATTATGCGTACCGCCGGTGGTCATGTAATGACGCCGATTGGCATGTGCACTTGCCGCATAGAGATCTGCGGTTTTACTTTCACTGGCACATTTGCCGTATTACAAGAGTGCTGCAAAGATCTGAAGAGCATGGTGCTGTTATAGACTTTCGGGAGCAGCTCATGGCATCGTTTTCAACCAAGCGAGCCGTTGATAGCAACACGGACTTTCGGAAAACGATGTTGCGCGTCTGTGACTACCACATAACGATCCCTCCGCGTGCGAGCAAGTTCGTCACAGTCGAATGTGATCACAGCACCGGCACGCGTGGCAATGCTGAAGCTAACATGTCAATGCTTCTAACTCGACAAGTTTGTGTAGCTCGGGGCCTTGTCGAACTTGTCCGTGGCCAAGCCAAAGTGATAGTGACAAACTTCACATGTGAACCCCAACATTTGACGGCGAATACGACGGTCGCTTATTTTGAAGAACTTGGAGAATGTACAGGCCAGTACGCTTTATCCAACACATCAGACCTCGACAATGCGACACCTACAGCCATTCAGACTGATGTGAACCCGCACCTCTTGCCCAGTGAGAAACGCTGCATAGAGAATCTTGTCAATTCGTTCCGCGATTGTTTTGCATCAACCTCCAAGGTCCGACAGACGCCACTAGCGAAGCACGGAATTATAGTTGCCGATGATCAACGTCCACTATGTCAGCGTCCTTACCGGGTGTCTTCAAAAGAACGTGATGCCATCCGCCGCCAAGACATTTGGCCACTTGGTGGCGCCAGAAGATGGTCGGCGGTGTGGCAATATACAGTGTAGGCGACACGGACATGCACCCATCGATGTGCACAGCGGTTACTACATCGGTAGCACTCCGCGACTTCGTGAACATGCTCGTGGCCTGCTTTGTGTAATCTTTTTTTAAAGGTTTACGGGCCTGCTTCTAAGCCAGAGTAAAATAAAAATGTTCGCTTCGGCAGCGCTGATGATCTAGCGTTCGCGCTAGAGCTAGTGAAGACAGATCATAGATTCATGGGGTTAGAACACTCTCGCGCGGTGCTAGCGTACGTCATCTTAGTAAACACGCCTGTAAACTGTTCTTTAATCTCGCGTTTAGGGAGCTAACTACACAAGTGAGAATATGTGCAGTTAGTGCTTTCACACCTACAGCTGCAGAGCAGGAACACAATGAATCGGCCACCCATGCAGGCTTGAATCGCATAGCCTGCTTTAAATGTTAGACCAAGCTTCGTTACCGAGAAGCAGATTGTTCCGTTTACTTCAGTTCTGCAGCTACCTCACGCCTAATGCAAAAATCTACGGCAGCGATGCAACAGCAACGACAAGGAGGAAGAAAAAGGGCTCGTTGAGGCGAAGACAGAACTAAGAGAGGAGCTATGACGTAACGGAGAGCCAGTGAGGCTATAATTGGTTAATGATCGGGGTACTTCAAAACGACGAGTGAATTTTTCTGTGGGCACAAGTTAAGAGCCATGTCCTAGGACCAGACATGGCAGTAATTGAATTACAGTAATGAAATTACTGTAATTTAATTACTTTTCCTGGTAATTTGCAATGTAATGAATTACTTTTTTGGTTTGGTAATTTAGTAATGTAATGAATTACCTTTTGACAGTAATTTCGCATCAAAAGTAATTAATTCCTTTCGAAATTACTTTTACTAAAGTGCGCTACTGCTCCTTCAATACACAACAAAGTAGAGTGCCGCGAAAGCAGGAATGACGTTCGGCAAACCGAAGCCAGCGTGACGGATCAGCAAAAGGAGACAAAATTGAGCAGAATAGTGCGTCTTAGTTTTAGTTTACTAGCTTTACTTAGATTTTTCATGGATGAAAACCAGAAAGTAATTTAAAAGTAATTGAATTACTCAGTCGAAGTAATTGTAATGTAATTTCATTACTTTTTCGGAACAGTAATGAGTAATGTAATTTAATTACTTTTCTGCTATTTTCAGGAAAGTAATTAGTAATGTAATTTAATTCCTTTTCAAAAGTAATTTTGTCATGTATGCCGAGGACGTAGGAAACGACACGGGAAGCACGGGGAAAACGGTTCGTGTCAGAGAACTTTTGATCGCTTGGAATTGTCGCCTTTTGCAGGTGTCTTAGCGTACATTGGGCTCAGCCTTCAGGCGACGGGATACGAGGGCAGTGCAAAAGGGGTGAGCATAGACCTAGCAGCCTCAGTTGCTGCCAAATGCTAAAAAAAATGGGCTAGGTTTTTATGCAAATGTCGCCAACAAATAACTATAACCACAAAATATAGCTAGAAGGAGACAAATTTTCATGTCACTCTTTTAATGCACATTTTAACATATACAGCATTTTGCGGGAAGCTGATGTATTTAATCGGTTGAAATGACAGCAATCAGTTCAGTTCAGTTCAGGCGTTCAGTCGTGTCCGACTCTTCGTGACCCTATGGACCATGTCACGCCACGCTTTCCGGTCTCTCACTATCTTCTTAACATCACATAGCTTCATCTGCAATGCCTCGAGACAGCAATGACAGCAATAGCAGAACGAAATTCACAGGTTCTGTTCCTTTCTGGCAAATGCGCAGAGGGCCCAAAATACTAATATAGAAAGGATGTGACCCAGTATGCTGTAAACATTTTATTACAGCACACTCCCAGAGCAGTGGCGCATTCACGGCTAGCCATCTGTTGTGAGCGCAAGTACCTTGAATCTTGGCTGAAAGTACGAAATTAAAACGCGGGCCTATTCTATTAACTTATGTTCCCCTTAATGAGCTGCATGCTGTTATTAGGAAAGAAACAAACAAATTTAGTTCAAAACTTGCGGCTTTTTAAAGATTTTATCTATTTACTTATTTGTTTGTTTATAATACATTTGAAAGGCCTCAGATATGGGGTGTTACATGAGGGATAGCTGTATAACATCAAAACAGTATATTAGTTAATATATCAATAAATTGTTTTCTTTATGAAACTTTTGAAATGTTGTTGACTGGAGTAGAGCATGGCAGCAGGGAGAAGAAAATTCCAGTCTTTCGCAGTCTAAATGAAATATTAAATAAGATGCGCATTAGTATGGGTAGGTGGTGAGTAAACGCTTTTGCTGTGGCCGACATGTTAGGAAGTCTGGTGAGAGAGCTGGAGGATAAGATTATGATAATCTTGGTAGTCAGTCTGTTCTAGCTAGCCATTCATCGTTAGATAGTATTGTACTGTCATACGCCTCTAGACCAGATTGTGCCCGCTAGCAGTGATTTATATGAAGAATGCCGCTGCCACTGCAAAAAAGATATATATATATATAAACGTAATTATATGGTGTATGCGACAACGGCCAGACTAAGAGAGCAGCTTTTTCAGTCGATTTGACCACTTTCACTGAAATTACAACTGAGTGCACCAAATTCGTTCTCTGTAAGCATTACCGTGTGCAAGGAAGGCTTGCCGTTCCACTGCACCTCGTTTCACTAGGAAGGGACCGTGAAGAAGCAAAAAACGATCACGCGTACAACCAAGAGAGACGCCAAAAAACATCGCGAGAAACAGAACCTAAAAGGGTTAGACCGGAGATGAAGAATGAAGGTTAGAAAAATGGAGAAGTAGAGAGAGAGGAATAATGGCTCTGGAAAATGGCTTTTCCCAATGGCGAATAAGCTCCGCGGCCACAAGCAACACTGAGCTCACCCGGGGACCGCGAGACAAGTTGGTACACAGGCCGTGGGATGATATCAGTAGTTGCCGTTGCGCAGAGAGCGACGAGGCCGTGATTTTAAGTGCTGGCACACTGGCGTTGGCGCAGTAGCACTTGCCGCTTTTCTAAACCACGTCTCATTGATCGTCGTCGTCGAACCCACAGATGCCATCACCGCAGAACACCGCAGACCCGAGGCGCGGGAACGAGGAAGAGAATGCGAGGACCTCACCGCGGCCATGGAGTCTCGTAATCTTGTTATGCCCACTGCGGGCTCTCCTGCTCACTCGGACGTACCGCGCCTGTTCAGAGAGCAGGAGCCGGCACCCTTGATTGTAGCTGCAACAGCAGCAGGAGCGGCTGATGCTTCTCTCAGCTTAGCTACGCGCGCCGGTCATTAGGAGAGGCGACCATTCTTATCCATCGCCACTCGCGCTAAACTCAATTTCATGGAAACCCAGCAACCTCGTCCCTCGCAGTCTGACGTGGCCTCTCTAAAGATGAGCCGCTGCTGCCGTAGTTTCCGACGCGCGCGTAGGCTGTGAGAGCTCTGTCCAGGGCTCCAGTCGCCTACCTCAGCAAAGGCAGTCTACCTCCTATAAAAGTCTACCCACACAATATTTATTTTATGTTTCATAGTGCAAACCATTTGTTGTAATCATCATCATTGTCATCAACATAATCCTGGCTATAATACCCACTGCAGGGCGAAGGCCTATCTCATATTCCTCCAATTAATCCGGTCCTGTACTAGCTGCATCCACTTAATCCCTGCGAACTTCTTAACCTCCTCCCGCCACCTAACTTTGTAACGATGCTAACCTTTGTGTAACGATACTAACTCTTCAAGTGGCATCAGAAAAATATGCGGATAAGCGCCTAAGCGAGACCTGTCGTTACTTGGCTATATTGGGCCTCCGTGCAGTAAACATGAAGAGTGCTAAAAGCACGAAGCTTGCGCAAAAGTTGTAGTTTGGTTAAATAAATTATGCAGTCTGGAAAAAAGGAAATGAAGGCATTTATAATCTTGAAGCTGCACGAATGCGGCCTCATTGCACGACCGAGAGGGTGAAATTTATTTCGCCGAACGTGTCGTGTAACTCCACCCAACTGCCGTTCAGTTCAAGGTCACATGAAAGGCTGAATTCTCATTCAACTTAAAGTTCATTGGAATTGGCCGTTTAAAAATGGCAAAAATGCACTTCCTTTCGAACTCGTTATTTTCTGGCGTGATGAGGACACCGAAATCACCTCTGTTGTTAATCCTCTGTCTGGCTTTAATTTTCTCATGTAATAACTACAAATAATTGTGACCACAAGTTGAATAACTGAAAGCATATTATCAGCAGCGCATGGTGTGAAGAAATCGTTGAGATTGGTGGTAACAACGACCCATAGGCGATCACGATTCATTCTTTGATCCATGAAAATGTAAGTATCTGCAAGTATTTGCAACTGCTGTCAATTTATATTGAAGTTTTTCGATAATCCTTTCGCAGTGGAAGCTGCCTCTTTTAAGGCTTAAACGTAGCCTCCTGGGATGACCGTGAGCATAGAGCACCAGGAGCATAGAGATATGTCATTTCTTTTTGTCTTGAACAAAAAATTGAAAATTGGCGGAGAAAAGAAAGACGGGAGTAACTGCAGATATTCTCCATGGACATCTCAACAGCCCCGCAAAGGAAGGGAGAAGGGGGGAAGTAAAAGAAGGGGGTCTCTTTTCGACAGCTAAAAGGGAACGGCGAAAGCAGGATGCGAGCAGCAGCAATGAAAATTGTTGTTTGGCTTGGTTTAGTATTAAGATTATATCCTCAAGAGACTTAGGCGATGAGAAACACCGTAGTGAAGGGATCCGGAAATATTGACCAACTTGGCTTCTTTAAAATGCACTGGCACCGCATTGATTTCTTTCTTTTCTCCTGCGTCAAATAGCGGCCGCCGCACATGGGATCGAACCCTGGTTCGTGGGATAAGCACTCGAGCGCTGTTTCAACCTTACAACTGGCGGGCTGGAGCCGCGTCGACGGACCAGCTAAATTGAAGGCTTTTAATTAAATATTGCGTACTGCCATGCCAGAGCCTTTCCCCACTTTTACTACTTGAGACCCTTAATTCAGCGAAAAGTGCAGTCAGCTTATGATGGTTGATGCCATTGGCTATGTCAATTTATGATGGCTATTACTTATCGTATCGTGAACAATGCCAGTTGGTACCTGTAAAACTTTATAACCACTTCTGCTGGTTGAAATATATTTTGTCAGAAAAATTCACAAGTAAAACAGTGTAAGGGTTTTTTAAACTACTATTTCTTGTCTATGTACACGCTTGTTTGCTGTCTGAATACCTGATAAGGTTTTTGCCCATTTCTCCTCATCGCCCCATTCCGTGCCTGAATTTGGATAAGCTTGCCGACATGAGTATCAATACTTACAGCCCAATTTTATAACGAAAATAAAAGCTAAATAATGGCTATTATACTATCCTTGTTCTAAAGAATCCAATATATCACCGGACCTTGCATTCCCGTCATTTTGCTTTTTATTTTGATGACCCAAGCTCAGCACTGCTTGCGGCTAACCAGGATAGGCGTAAGTTGCCAGGAGGCTCCTAAAAAGATTACACAAATGCGACTATCACGACGGGCTTCCACAGAGCTCTGTTGCTATGCCGCTTTCAGGAACCCATTAGCTTGAGCTTCGCTGTCTTCAAAGAGCACCTTTATAGGCTCAAGAGTAGGAGCCTGATTTTAAAACTTCAGGCTTACACAACACTCAGAACTTACCACATAAAGAGCAGAAGTCGAGCGACGCTGTAGTGGGTGGCTCAATGTGTAATAACGAAGAAATAAAGGGAACCTTGAAGCGATGATAGCATGGGGCGTCGGCATATCTGCGCTGCTCTTCCCATATGCAGTCGTTTGCTCAACATCGGTAACGCAAGTGCTGATAGCCTTGAAAAAATGTGAGCACGTTTAGCTCGCTTCCTAAACCTTGGCAAGCCGTGTACCCAGGATAGGAAGAGACCAAAGCGACATCACAGAATACGCACTAGGTAGAAGCTTCAATTTTTAAATGGCGGAGGAAATATGGCGTTTAGAAAAATTGGATGAGTTAACTTTCTCTGGAATCATTGTGTTGGTCGTTCCTTACCGCTCTAAACTGCCAGGGGGCGGCTATATCACTTCATAACGTGAGGTGCACCCGACATATCAGAAATCTACCACAGCCACATGTAGCTTTTTCTCGTTATGCCTTATTGTTGTAGCATGCTTTAGAGCTTCGTTTCTAAGTTTTCGTTAAAGGTAGGTTTAATTCAGTGTGAGTGTGACCGGTAAGCATTTTGTTTTGCGACGACCTTGAAAAACGTTTATTTGTATCCTGCCACCGAATTGTTTAGCTCTTTGTTCGCTCACTATATCCCAAGAAAGTGTTTGGTTCTGTGACACATCATTGTACCTGTCCGCTGTCTTGGACGTAGTCACCACAACGTGGCAATTAGAAAGAATAAAAAAAAAAACATAGGGCCTTAACATGGTGACCTCGGTAACTCGAGTGAAAACATTGTCTCTTTGATGCATTCATACTGGTGTGCTTTTGAGTGTCCCGGGCAAAATTTGGATGAAACCATCAAACTGACCATGGTCCATATTCGTGAATATCAATATTGGTCCATGTTGGCCGAGACCGGTTTTCGAGTAATTCGGGCCAAAGTTTAAAACTTGGCCGGACCAATACTGGTGGTGAACATCGAACTGTGCGCTGTACATTATACCCGGATATCAGTTCTGGGCAAGTTTGACCGGTTGAGCCCGTTTTTAATGACCCCGGTCAAAGTTATGGGGTGGCTAGGTCAAAATTGGAAACTAATAATTGGACATGAATTTTGATCCCATTTGGTAGAGGATTGTTTTCGGGTGGGCCTAGCCAAATATTGCTTTTTTTTTGGCAAAATGGTAAAGCAGTAGAAAAGCTGGATGGTCAGCCCCTATGCATCGTCGTCGAGGGCGTACTTGCTGCTACGAGGCTTTCATCTCCCGTGTCCATTCAATCTTGTTGCGCTCCCGATAGGCCTCTGGCTCGGCGGTCAGCACAACTTCGTTTTGTTTGCGGCAACGTCAAATCTTGCATGCGCGAAGCGTGTCCACCACATTACCGATTGCACAACAGCGGCTGCGCCAGGCACCTGCCATAGTTTTTCGGTTTGTTATGTCTCCCCAATCATGTGCCAGGAAACCTTGGCTAAGGTCTCTCTCGCGGAGCCTTTACGCTTCTAAGCTGCAGCCTCGTGACTAGGCGATGAGTATATTATTATATTAAGCAAGAATATAGAAAGGGCAATAACTATCTGGCAGCACTCGTGTCACCGGTAACATTGTAACACAGCCGAACGCAGAGCCCAATGCGAGGGGTGACAGCAATAAGAGTGAATTCAGTTGCATCCGTACTTTATTTTGACGCCATCATGTTAAAAGCCCTCGTTCTGCGGAAAATCCTGCGTCGGTGTTGTGAGCGGAAAATGACGGGCATGCATGTGGAATGTGGTCTTGATCGGTTAATGATCCCGAAAGAGCAATGATCGGGCATTGATCTGCAGACAGAGTGTGACCCAAGGAGGTCACATGCATGGCCACATTGGCAGGAGCTGTCAACTCCCGGGCTTCTTCGATATAGAAGCATGCAGATAATCGAACTCTTCAGGGCTCTTGCATCCGGTATCAGGCACGCTGCAACACTACCACGTAATCATGTTCGTAGCTTGACAAAGCGGTTTTATGTATACAAGTCGGGTGGTCTTTCACATAATGTAGTACCTTGCGACTGTATGCTTATCAATATGTGTGAGATAATGTAGATACACATAAAAAGACTGAGATTAGGAGAGTAGAGAAGTGCGTGTAAGCGAACGAGGACGCCGAAGGGAAAACACAGACGGGATTTTTCAAAGCTTACTCTTGTAGCCAGGGTATAAGCGTCATAGCAATGTATCATTTTTTTCTACATCTTTGTCCGTGATAGCTTTCCACTATTCTGCCCTAATTTTTTTATGTATTGTGGACGCCCTTAAGCTTTCAAATTTTATTCCTGGTTGCTGGTGACCTTAGACGGACTTCTTCCACGTGATGGGCCAGTATGTGCTCTGTATAACACCATATCGTAAAAGGAGCAGGCTACTTTTCAGTAAAGTACATCCTATCGAGTGGCCAGAGCTGTTAAGATTCCTGTATGAAGAATAAGCTGCAGTTCATAATAATTCTGAGCATTCCACGTGTTGATACATCTCCTTTTGAAGCCACCTAATATAGCTTTGTACGAAATGGGTGGAATGCGAGCTGCTGTATTCAAAGGTAAACCTCAGCCACTATTACTCAAGTTTCCACAATCAATGTTGCATTTAAGTTGTTTACACGATTTTCTGCAATACTCTTCGGTGATGTCGCATGCTGCACCTTGCATCATACACATTTTCCTTCAATTGAGCCCTCAGAGAAACCATATAAAATTATTTGCGTAGATGCTTTCGGATAATGGGCTTCACCGTAGCTCTTTGAAAAGTTCTTGACATTAATTACTAACGCAATACAACCCTGTCAGTTTAAAAAATATTGAACTTTTTTTTTTCAATTCCCTTTTTACTGGCCTCTCAAGAGGGCCTAAGAGGCTTCCATCGTAGAATATTTCCGCAATATCTCCGCACGGTCCTATATGCGACGCAGTTATGCATTTGCATGCATAGCCTAGATCTAACCTTCCAGTGGACTCCTGGTCATATGGACATCAGTAGTAATGAGGTGGTCCACCAACTACACCTACAAATCTCTCGCGACACGTCCCTAATTCCATGGTCAAGCGCCGCCAATGTTGGATGCCGGGATGGTCACCAAGAGGGTTATCAAGCTACACTGCAAATGCATGCGATAAACATACTATGCCGCATCCGTCCTTTACAATATAAGAGGCTCGCTTATACCGCTGAATTAAATCCCAGTTCCTCGCAATCTCTAATAAGCTCCGCCAATAAAAATGTCCCCTAACTGCATTTCGTCCCATGCTGCCATGGAACACTGCCTTTTTTGCTGCCGCGTCGCTCTCACTCCCCCCCTATATCCTGAACCTGATCCACACGGTTGGCGAATCCCAAGGAGGATCTACATTGAGCATTAGTCTGGCTGGCCGTTGATATATCCGGCGTCTAGATTAGCATGCCAGTAAACGTGTTTTACTCCTCCTCCTTACTAACCTTTTTCAGGACCATCGATCACATATGGCTGACGGTTTCATACACGCTGTCGATCTCAAATCTCCCCACGCTAGAGCACGCAGCCCCACTAGACGGCAGCTTAAAACTTCATTTCCGCTTTCTATGGTTCACTTTTCTTTTTTTCGGTGCGTGTCAACATAGGAGACCTAATTATAGGACGCGCGGTGGTCTCAAATGTCAATAGAACCATCCTTGCATCATTACGCAGTAATATTTCGGCACCAATCGCGGGATTCCGCTGCTTTTATTCAGTTCTTTTATAAGACAGATTCACGACACCTGACTTCAGGTCCGATGGGGATTCAGGCCTGGAACCTCACGTAATGCGCACAAAATTAGCATGCGTAAAGATTCAGCTAACCCCCGAATATCTACAAAGGCGCACTTCTTGTTCTCTCAGTTTTATCTCCAGTCTCTATGATTTCAGCAACCTAAGACGGCGACCAACTTCCGCTGACACAGACAATGAGTGCACAGCATTGAGGAGAGAGCTGAAAAATTAATCTGACTGCTTCCATTCTTTCTACCATTTCATTTTCCACTGATGTTGTTGAAAATAGTTTTGTAAAGTTGACTAAAATGCATTAGCCCGAATTTTGCGGAGACCAACTCGTGCTCCTTTGGGCGGATTCTTGAAGGACGTCACCCCACTCACCCCCTTCCCGTAAAATGCTTCTATACAGGCATCATGAAGGCACCTCGACTGAATTTGAATTCAATATAGGGGATCTCTACAGCGGCTTTTTTGCTCGCAGACAATGCCGCAAAGTCGTACGCACCTTTGACTAACTTCTGCAAGTTCCAGGCTTAAACAACGCTGACCAACTCCAGACAAGAAATCTATACATAGGCGTCCATCTTCGGCAACTAAGAAAATGAATAATCTGGAATATGTGGTATATCCTGATTTATTTTTATTAAGATATTTATTTTGATATTCATGCCCTTTTCGAGTCTTGTGTTTTCTCAGCAGATTCCCACTGAGTAATTATTTTTCATATCGGCACTGATTAATCAAATATTACGTTTGTGGTTAAAATGTCATTGAAACAGATGCATGTTGGCAGATGCATATAGAACTATGGAGCTTCGGTATGGTACATGCAGGAATAATATAATTACTTCATCAAAGAAGTTTTTTTTTTTTTTTTTATGAAACGCTACAGAATTGCCTGTCTTTCTGCACGGCGCTGAAAGAGCTAAACCTCTTTGAACTTTTAATCTGCAAGGATTAACATCGCAAACCACAAGTACTGCTCAGCCTTGACTGTAGTGCAGTTGTCACTATATGACGCAGCAATAATATTTGGTAATAGTGAGAAACGTTTCTGTCCCAACGTAGGTTGGCAGTGGAGCTGATACCATGGAATCATTCTTTTTTCAACAACTGCTGATTACAGTAAGGAAAGAGAGATCGGGCGGAAAAGGGACGGAGGGAGGGGGGCACAGAAAGCAGATCATGAAGAAAAGCCAAAAATTGCATCTGTATCAGGATGAAGATTGCAAACGCATTTAAACCGGAATGAATTAAAACACGTAGAGGGAATGTAAGTGGAACTGAACGTTTGCGCCATGAGACGGTTAGAATCAGTAAACAGAGTCTAGCATTGATTAGTCTAACGCGCTCGCTTGCATATGTGCGGCACTGCCAAACATAAAGCATAAGACGGAGAAAAATAAAAGAAGGCAGCATTCCCAACACCAAAACTTGAGACCCGAGGGAGAGCAGCGGGAAGAGGGTACGAAGCGAGAGGCAAGATTGCCGAAAGACCACGTCTCTTGAGCCTGGCCAGTAAAGAAGTGGTGGAAATACGTATTCGTCTGCAAACAGCCGATAACGAGATTTTCGAGTGTACCTGAGGCGTTGCGAGAGAGATCAGCGTTATTGGGGCGGAGCCGTTGCCTCCAACACCAGGAACGCCACGACGGGCGGCGCAACGGGGTGTTAAGCCGAGCGAACGCGCGTCCCGAGAAGATTCAATCTTCGCGAGTTGGTCGGGGCGGAGGAATGCTTGCTCGCGCACGCATTCCTCTACGCCCGATGGCCAAAGACGACAGCGCTTGGGGCAACCCATTGCTGCTCTTTTTGCCCCACCTGACACCGACAGCGCAGCCCGGTGCCGGAGGAAAGCGACAGCCCGAAGAGCCAGCCACAGTTCAGGCTTGTTCTACTTGCGTTGTGCAATCGTAAGACTAGGCAGAATCCGACGCGATCACTGCATTGTTGTCCTCGTGATTTCTATGCGATTGCATGTCACTTATGGACTTCATGCAGCAGCCTCTTTAAGCGATGATCTGATCGAAGAATTATTCCTTCTTAACTGTTGAGTTTCGGCAACTACTGCATGAAAGCGACACACAGACAGAGCGCAAAAGTTTCGCAGTGTGTTAATGCCACCACTTGTTAGTGCACAATACTCACCGTTAAATAAATTGGAAAGTAAACAACTTGCTTTGGGAGGCAGTTTTGGAGAATTCATGCTGCCTAGGAGTGTCCGTCGGCATTCACGATGGGCTCTAAGGCTTTCTATCTCACTTTTATAAAACGTAGTGAGTGTTGTACTTTCTTTTTTACTCTGGTGTCGCCTTGCTCCCGGGTCTAGTCGATGACAAAAGGTCATTCCCAAACAGCATTCCTTCTCTCAGCTTTGCACGTAGCGACGACCGGCACAAGAGTGCATGCGCTGATTTATACTTTATTCGTTTACTGCCGACGCTATATTTCCGCATCTTCTTCGCCCACTTTGTTAGTTCGTTATCTCGTTTTCTTCTTCTTTCTTGGCGGAATGCTTCATCCCAGTCCTCTTTCAGATTTCGGAACTGGACGAATGAGTCCGCTTAGTTTCGGAAAGTGCGCAGCACGTGCGAGCGCAGTTAAGCAAAGTGCTCGCCGGGAATGGATGTTCCCGAGCCGGAAAGGGACACAAGAGGGAAGCGCTATTGCGTGTCCTAGAGTACGAATATATATCCATAATAAAAAGAAGCAAGGCAAATCAAGGGCATTCTGGTCTTTTCTTTGTCAACTAATGGCTGAAGAACCTAGCTATAAGAAAATGAGGGTGAAAACAATCAAACGGCATTAGAAATAAGCTCCTGTCACCTGCTGCGCTCTTTGGGCTTGATTTGATTGCTGTATTGTGTAGTGCACTTCATTAAATATCCTGTCTTTCCGCCGGGAAGTTCTGACGACTATATACCGACAGGGTAATGCAATCATATATTTGCGTTCTTGCTCTCCGCTGAGAAGAAAGAACCGGCTGCATTTTTTTCTTTCTTGTTCTTCATGTGCCTACATACTGCGTTCTATATCAGAGGCATCTAGGTCTTTTTTCTATAATCACAAGTATCTTTCATGTTTCAGAACGGATGTGATGTCTAGAAGAGATAAAAAGGAACGTTAAGAGCAAAATATAAAAAAAAAATACAAGAAATCCTCAGATGATGTCTGAAACGTTAACCGACATCTTAAGCACAATCCCTTCTACCAAACTTATCGCTGAAATATCAGTGTTTAAATTTTTATTTCATGTAATTTCCACTCCCGGTAAATCTCAAGAGCACCTCTGATCGGCTGGTGCCGTCTTGTGCATATAATGGCAATGCATGTATGATTTGGACTTGTTCTTTCTGCATATTCTTCGCAATCCACCTGACAGTTCCGTCGAAACTCCTTCCATTAACAAAGTACCCACGCTTCCTCCATCTAATCAATTGTTTTATTTTTCAAGAAGAGCACCTCTGATCGGCTGGTGCCGTCTTGTGCATATAATGGCAATGCATGTATGATTTGGACTTGTTCTTTCTGCATATTCTTCGCAATCCACCTGACAGTTCCGTCGAAACTCCTTCCATTAACAAAGTACCCACGCTTCCTCCATCTAATCAATTGTTTTATTTTTCAAGGCTCATTACGAGGGTCCGTCTTCTCCAGTTTAGGCGACTGGTTATTGTTCTACAAAAGTAGAGTCCACTTTGAAAAAGGAAGACCAGTCTCTCTTGCTTTCGAAAATGTGGTGGTGTCATAAGTCTCTGTCTCCCTAACATTGTCTTTCCTTATCCGCGAAAGGATGAGACAAGTGCGGAGAGGGGGAGGTCTTTCAGCTGATTGCAGTTGGAAAGTAATGCGGAATAACAACGGCAGTAACGATTTCTCGGGGCAGTGCACTCGGAAGCTCATTCTTTTGCTTCCGCCAGCCATTTCTCGTCAAACGTGATTTAAGCGCAACCCTACGTATTCCATCAGAGCTAGGAAAGAGTGCGTCCGGGCAGAGAGGAAGAGGAGTAGCATCAGGGGGATACGAATTGGTCGTGGATGGGAATAGATCCCGGGGAAAGACGGGTCCGGGTCGCCAGGGCAAGGAAGGGGTAGGTAGAAGGCGCTCACATGCGCAAGCGCTGGGCCGGACGGACGCGACTTGGGACCAGAAGGGAAACACGGACGGCGGTGCAAACGGTGACTGAGTCGTTCGTCCCAGCCCTCGTGTGTTTCAGGAAGGCCGACGAATCGGCGACAATGACGAGCGGAAGAAACGAAGAAATCGCATTATCCGCGAAGATTCGCTTCCAGGTCTTTCATCGCGACTAGTCCTTTTGGCAATGCGCGGTGCTGGATGGCTGCTCGGGACATGGAAGGAGAAAAAGAGGGGAGAGACGCATCGAAGTAGGACTACCCGGCAGCGGCCCAGATTGGGCGTCGTTTTCCCCTTTCCTTCCTCCTTATCGGACGAGACAACAACGCGCCCATCGGTCAGCGGGTGCTGCGCAGACGGGGCGAGAGGATGAAGCGAGAGCTACATCCCCGTCTCCACTAAAAGCAAGAAAAGGATAAAAAAAATATAATCTTCGGTGCCAGAGTAACAGTGGCTTGTTTGATACTGGGACAAAACATCGTTTAGATTGGCCGACGATGGAATTGGGGCAATGTGGACGTCGATGTTGCCAGCATGTATAGCGCCAGGGAAGGAAATTAAGGGCGAAAATATTTGCCACTCTGCATGGTTTATACAGAGACAACGTAGGAAATAAATCTACACTGACATGTACTACATTTACTGCTGAAATAGAACCGAGATTGTAGACAGTGCAGTAAGCATGTGATGTATGGAAACAGGGTCATTGGGGTGGAGCGGTGATGGCTGAAAAAAGAAAACGCCGCATGCAGCTCGGTAATCGCGTGAGATGTATGATGGTATACGTCCGGTTTGTTTCAAAGTTTTGCTTCCTTAATGTGAAAATTAGAAATTGGAGACTTTAGAAACAACAACTCTAGCATATACAAAAATGAATTCTGATGATGAGCAATGTAAAACAGCATACCTAGTTTTCTGAACTGGTTAAAAATCAACATCCAAGAAAAAGAAAATTTACTCAGTATTCATGTACACTAAAGATGATTCAGTGAATGTACTTGTACAGTCCCAATTAGTGTATTTAAATTATATATATATATATATATATATATATAATTATGCACGCACGCACGCACGCACGCACGCACGCACGCACGCACACACACACACACACACACACACACACACACACACACACACACACACACACACACACACACACACACACACACACACACACACACACACACACACACACACACACACACACACACACACACACACACACAAACACACATATTCTTTAGTGTGGTGTTTTGTTTTTGCACCCGGTTGTGTAGCTAATTGTAAAGGCACAATTGTCCTCTTTGCTTGACTATCAGTCTCTTCAGAACACAGCCGGCAGTGCTTGCTTGAAGACAGCAAGAGAGGTTTACGGGAAACTTGGAGGTTGCAGGTCACCCGGCGCTCTATTTCGCCTCTTTTGAAATGGCCGCCGCTGCAGAAAAAGGAAGTCAAAATGCAGCACGATATCATGTACCAGGCACTCCTCCCTACCCAAACGTGTTTGGAAAGAATGTCGTACTGCTCGATTGAGCGTTTCTAATGATACCGCTTCTCGCGTCGAGCGGCGGCTACGACTTACTGTAGCACAAAAGACAGGACAGCGCGGGAGTAGAAAAGAAGCAGACATGCACAAAGGCAGGAAGTGAGGAATTTTCTGAGAGCGAGAGAGACAAAGCAAAGATGCGACGAAGCGAGCATTTTCGCCCCAGAGCAATACATCAGCCCATTACGGGCTATGATTTATTCCCTACGTTTCCCTCACTTATTCGCAGGAAGCTCGCGAACGGCATGAAATATTCACTGTCTTGTAGCTCGAACTGGCCGGACCATTTTACCGTATTTGAAAAAAAAAAAAAAAAAAAAAAAGATGCCCCTGCTTATTCTCTTCCCGAGGACAGACTGCGTTGCATATCGTTGGACAGTTCTTTTTCGTTACTATGTTTTGCGCTGTTAAAAAATTGAGCAGGGTGGTGCAGGGTTATGGGAGCCAAGAAAAATTGTCTTTCCAGCATTACAAATGCCCTATAAGCACACGCAGTCCCTTTTTGAAAAAACTGTCGCAATGGCAGCGACCTACTTCCAGCTAAAGTACCATTCTTAAGAATGCAGTGTCGTCGCCGCGTCTGAAGCGCAAGCCGCGATGAATGCATGAAAACCTTTTACGAACTGCGTAAAGCAAAAATTTGAGAACAAAAAAAAAAAAAAAAAGAAGTGAAAGTTTGAGGTTCACTCACCTCACTCACTCACTCTCGCCCACTAACTCACTCACTCACCCACTCACTCATTCAATCGCCCACCATTCCCTCAGCCACTCATTTACTCACTCATTTGCTCGCCCACTCTCTGAGTGACTAGCTCGCTCGCTCGCTCACTCATTAATTCACTCATTCAATCGCCCACCACTCACTCAGCCACTCAATCACTCAATCACTCACTCATTTGCTCGCCCACTCTCTGAGTGACTCCCTCGCTCGCTCGCTCACTCATTAACTCACAAATTTGCTCTTTCCCTCGGCCACTCACTCATTCACTCAAAACCTCATTGATTCGCTCACACACTCACTCTCTCACCCAGTCCTTTTTTCGCAAGTTAGATATTAATTATGACAACAATACTCTTCGGACAACTGCCATAACTTGTAACGTATTGACAAGTCGAACTTCATTAGATAGAAATCCTGGTTTCGCCAAAGAAGTGTACAGACTTCCAATCAGCGTCTCGTTCAGCGTCCACCACTAGAGGACCGCACAATATGTTGGAAGCATCCACAGGCACGTGTGGCGGACGTTCGCAGCCCTCGCCGCTACGTGTATAAGCACGGTCCGACTGGTGCGAATTGGATTAGCCCTGCAAGACGAGTGGCGCATCAACCTCCCGCGATCCGGTGCAATTAGCCAGAGCATACATACGCGCTGGAGATGCTGAAGCGAAAAGAGGAGGGCGAAAGAGAGGAGCCGCTCCCATTTCTGCCTGATTAGCGCAATAACGCGCATCGCGGCGGATTCAGGTGCTTAACCTGGGGCAAAACGCTCTCGCTCCGGGTTTAGATCGCGCTCGGACCGGAGTCCTTACTTCCATAAACTGCCTCTGATCTCCCAAAGGCCACATAAGACAACCGGCATGTAAGCTCATTAGACTGAGATCGCTGGTCTTAATACTTTGTGCCACATTTTGCATTTGCACCGAGCGCTGAAGAAACTTATGCTGGTTACGTCGATGGGCTTAGCCACTAGAGGAAACGCACCTACATTATGCAAAAGGCGCTCGTTAGAGATGAGTTTGTTATGCTCGACATTCACGGTGAATCGCGTTTCGCGATTAGCGTTAGCGAGACAATCGAAAGCCGAGGGAGCTAAGCTCGACTATAGTAAATGAGGGAGCATTAACTTGGTTTCTTTCGACATATTTAAGGTGCATTTTCATTGGCTGATGTTATGATTTATTTAGTTTTAGTCCTGCTGCATGAAAGTATTTGAAATGGTACAAATAAACTCACAGAATAAATATAAACATGTAGACCTGTAGCCTTGTGTGAGGCATGGTAAAAGTGAGTGCTTTGCAGCATAGCATGCAAACAGAAAGAAAGTGCAATGAATCTTGCTTGCTGTTTCATGTATATGGCGCGTAAAAGTTCTCAAAGTATTTTGATATCATCGCCGTTGTTCTTGGCAACAGCATTATTGGTGTTTCTGCTACTAAAGAAATGGGCATCATTGAAAAGACAGTATAAACACTAACACGCGGAAGAACGATTGTCGGTAACCTACGCAATTAGCTGATGGTACTGGAGACGGCAGTGTACAGCTTCCTCGACTAGAAGGAGAAAATGATTTTTGGCTTCATTCTAGGTAGAACAAAAACATTCCTCTCACTTTTTTACGATTCCTCTGTGAGAGAAACCTGAACTCAGCATGAGTATCACAATCCCACAATTAAAAAAGGAAATAAACCCCTCTAAAGGGAAGAGGAACACGTACCCGTCACATGAATAAACATACCCTATGCGCCCTAGTAGTTTTTTTTTGTTTTTTTTTTTTGTAACATCTTAATTTGCCTGGTTAAGAAATATATGAAAGGGTGGTTAAGCTCCGCCTCAAGAGTAGACGCGATAGTGTGCGCACTCATTGCTTCACTTCTAACAGTCGTACCTCGGCATCCAGCCTCAGCCCCGGCTTCATCCGCCTAGCTGCCTCATGCCGGGCGTTCTGCCTCACCCTTTGAGAATCCGTCTTGCAAAATCTCTCAAGTATTCGGGCCGCACCATCACGCGAAGATGCAGCCACAAACAAGGCCTCCTGACTATTACAAGCATCTGATACAATGTTAGACGATGTTGCCGCGCTAGTAGCAAGTGAAAATTCCATCGCACGTGCTCATACTAAGCGACAGACACACACAAGATTATTCATCAACACTTCGCTGGTTTCATTCATTAATCACCAATCCCTACTCATTAATCAACCAAGCAATAAGGCCCCCCCCCCCCAATAAATTAACCCAATATATATCGCATGCAATCCATATAAGGAGTCTATCATTTTTCCGCCTTGTGTTCTGACTCGTCCTTGATGTGGACTAGCAGTTTGCACTATTTCTAAGCATCACAAAATCCACGTTCGCGAACCTCAAGAGTCATTCAGTGGTTCCCTGCAGGCTTTCAGTATGGTCTTGGAGCTTAACCGCTTCGCATTGCCGACAAACACCGCCTAACGTTAGGAGATATCATGACTGCGAGGTGCGCCAGATGATTTTATTTATTTGATCATTAAAGGTCCAAAGGCATTAAATAAAGAGAGATGTAATCATTGTAAATACACGCACAATAAAGGCAGGTACAAGGAGCACAAGCACTATAAGCTATAAAAGTTTAACAAAATTATACGCAGGGCTTCAAGGGTAAATAAAAATACGGCAATGCCGAAATACAGGAATGACTGCACTTGCAGTAAAATGGCATAGTTCACAGGCTATTAAAAATTTTACACGTGTTAGAAATTTATTTGTGCGTTTAATAAAAAAAAATGATTTTTGATCGTTGCATTTGAAGATACGCTGTCGTACTCTGCAATATGTGACCACAAAAATAATTGTGTAAGAAGCGAGGGGAAATGATAGAGGAGGGCATGAGCTCTGCCTCTTAAACGCTACGTTATCGACTTGCCAGAACGCTGACTTCGCGTAGAACAGTTGGACGCTCCGAGTCGGAGGCATTGTAAAGGGTGCACCCAGTCTCTCCGAGAAAGGGCGGGAAACACGCCCGTCATACATTCTCAGCTGCCCGCCGCTGCTTGGCTCGCTGTGCCGCAGCCCCGGGCGCCTGGTAATTGCGGCGGCAATTAGCTGAGCCAAGGCCCGGTTGAAGCAGGATGACAAAGCACTGGCGCTGACCTGCCTTATATGCGAATGGTATAAAGCCGGCTTCGATTTCCGAAATGGGCCTCGAACAGCAGTTAGGGCGAACGACCCGGAAGAGAGGGGCGTGCCTGGGCATGCGTCTTGTCGCCAACAATGGGGACCTCCGCTGCGTGGCGCGCGCGTCGGCTAACGTGCAACCGTTTTTTGGATGTACTAAAATAAGTTAGTTTAAATATAACGATGCTGGAGTGTTTCTACTGTGCGGAGCTAGGAAAGCATTTCTCTGACTTCAAAAACAGCAGCAATAAAAGAACGTGTCACAGGCGACGGATAACTTGCATGCGCTTTGAACAAAAATAATAATTTCAAGAAAAAAAAGGCAGCAAGATTACGTTAACGCAGGCAACTAATATGGGTTTCGAAATATTATTCCCACTACTAAACTAATAGTCTGGGTTAAATTGTAGTAGCTAACCAAATATTTGGATGTTGAGGCGCGATCTATTTATTCTCAATAGGCCTTTTACGAAACTTCTCCGTTTTAATCTAGTCTGTGCGATTAGGACTCAGTGGGGCGCAGATTGACCATAAAACCGAAATTCATAGGCACAGGGATCAACAAAAAAGAGGTCCACCGTCGTAGTTTATCTTTAGCTGTCTCTAGACTCGGCTGCCAGCGTTGCTTCCTTATTGATGAATATGGTACTAGGCGATAGTACCATCTATTACATCTGCTTCGAACCCTTTGTTCTCATATTAAACTACTAGGATTAGTATCGCACAATTTTTATAAGAGGACATGTCTTTGCTCTCGCGTGAATAAGCCTGTCACTGAAAAGACATTTCCAACTTTTGGTGGAGAGCACTATTTTGCCGTCTTTTTCCTTTGAATAATGCCGGGAAAGCAAGCCACAGTAAATAAATCATGACTCGGAAAATAAATTCCCTGGGCCACATACTGACAAGGCGTTTCTGGAAGCGAGATCGCAATATCACCGGGCTACCGTTGTAACAAAGCGCGACACAGATATTCATCGAAGAACACGAATGAGCGGAAATGCGTTTGTGCACCAGTATCCATTGAACTAAGCTGGCGTTTACTACAGTCCACTTAGCGCGTTTCACGCTTTTCACTGCACAATCGCGCGTTTTGTAGAGTGCCCTAATGAGTTTGCTTATTCTTCGTCGTGATGTGGAGATGTGAACAAAAATCCGTTACTCCCGCGAAATGGGTGCATGGTTTTCTCGAGGACGCACATCCGTTTAGAGAGGAATTGGTTTTCTTTTTGTGCAAGAAGTATAGTAAACAAAACATACGGACATAGTCGCTTCGAATTCCAGAATAATTGGACTCGGTTGCGCTATTTTGTGCCTGCATAGTAATGTTGTTTCTTCGGAGCATCCCCACAGGCACCACGTATAGTCTAGCCGCCTGTGAGTGCTTTCGAAGCCACCGTATCTAATCTCGAAAGATAAGTACTACTTGTCGCTCTCAATTATACTCGAAGAAACGAAGAGAGCAGAGAGAAGACTTTGTCTTGCCGATCGCAGTTTTAAACTCTGAGATCTCACACATACTCAGCCGTTAACGCTTCAATTGCCTGATTTGCGTCTTTTTTTACTGCAGTATATTGAACATCAAAATTTGCTTTTGGCAAACCTCGCTACGCATCATGTAGCTAAGGTTGATGTTGTGTAAGTTTTTATACACAGTGAGCCTTGATTTATAGTTTTAATGCGTGAACTAGTAAAACGCCAATGACCGAAAACATAGACCGGTGTGGTACCGCCCAGAGCGGCGCGAGTACAGATGAGGAAATGGCGAGCGAAGGAAAAACATTACAAGGGTTCAACGCTCCTGAACCAAATACTGAGCGAAAGCATTAGCTGCGGATGACCGAGCGTTCTTCTTCTCTTTTTCTTCTTCCTCAGCACACATATAAAGCTCCGCTTTAACTAATTCGTATGAACGTGCCTTAGTGGCCTATAGGTGTAACGTGAATGCCAGGGTCCTAGCATGCTGATTCTGATATAACCGTCCCATGTGAAACGAGAGACCCAAGTTGGCAGCTCCTGCCAGCTCACATATAAAGTCCCGCTTTAACCAAGCCGTATGAACGTGCCTGACGTAACGTATCACATGAGCATCAGCTGCGACTCTAGCGCACCACGCCGACCGCTTGAGTTGGTAGCCCAGCTCTCACCCTAGTCTCACGTGGGGTGTGACGTCACAGCATCACGTGGGTGCGGTCGCGCCCCGCTGAAGGCTCGAAACCTAAAGTAGTATTGCTTTCGCAATAAAAATCAGCGAACGCCTATACAAAGCCTGATATGCCATAGAATAAGGATTTTGTCGACAGCTGTTTAGCTAATCAACGCGCATCCCGTGGCACAACGTTATCACAGGGAGCCAACAGCATAGTGCGTTTTAAAAGCACGTCATTGTTACGACTGTTCCGAATAATGTTACGTTATTTCCTGCTTCTTGTGGTGTCACATCCGGCCTGTCAAGAGAACAAGAAATGCATTTGCGATTGAATGGCACGTGCTCAAATATTTTCGAGTGGGAAAATCCAACACACAAACGTGGGCCGAAACACTCATACAAGCGAGAATTCAAAAGAACGCTAACACAGAATTTTTTCGAGTCCCGCCTTAGTATTATGCTCTAAGAATGCCGTATGACTTAAACATCAAACTGCAAGACGCCCCCACCCCACCTCTTCCCGCTCAGTTTCTTTCGTTAGTTTTGGCAACAATTCTTGATGTAACATTTCTCCGCCTGAGCGAGGGCCTGCGGCTGTCCTTAAATATACCCATTTTGCAGGCGTCTGCAAGGGCTATGTAGAGAGTTTACTGTAATAATTTTTTCTGCAGTTTTGTCTGGTCATCCTTGTATTCGAGATCAGGCAGCAATGGAAAAGAAACAGAATAGAGTAGACCACCAATATATGGAGAGAGACATCGAGGCTGTGAGTGCCAAAGATCTCTTGATCACCTCACCACCTCACTGCCGCGAGGATCGACCTGTGGCTCCATTTCTAAAAAAAAAAAAAATAATAATAATATCCTTCCGTTCGTTGATTTGCCTTGTTTTGTTTTCTTTTCTTTGCGGAAAACTTTGAAGTCTGGGTTCTCCACCGTAGCTAATAAATATAATTTCTGAATCGCTCCATCCACATGACTTCAATGAGCAAGCCCCGTGTTTCCTTCTATACGTGTCCGGAGTGTTGCTGCGATGCAAGCCTACAAGTTAAACTTTTTTCGACGCTGTGATTAGCAACAGTGATGAAGCATCACTGCCACAGAAATCGAGGCAAGTAGTTAGAGCTTATATACGACTGCAACAACACTGTCCTTGCGGCATCTTTCAAGCACACTTTCAAGAAAACACATCTTTGTCTGGTTTCACCATAAGCACCGCTAGGCACGCATGAAATGGAAATTTCGCAGTTCTGTAACTTGCAGAGGGACGACCTGCGACACTAATGGTAACTTAAGAAAGAGCATTTGGCACTAAGGCCCCATTTAACTTGTCTGTATATGCGCCATTGCGCAAGCAAACTCCTGTCAGACAGAACATTAGCATTGTCGTACAGTACGCATAACTGAGGCTAGCAAGACAAAGAAAGAGAAAAGCAGTGCTTTGCCACACAGCTGCATCCCCCTTTTTATTATAGAACTCTCAAGAAAACAGAGAATCTTAAGATCAACGTAGGAGGGAGCCCATGCCGAAGCATGCAGAATACTAATACGAAGAAACAAAATGGCATACATAGATTACGGGCGAGCAATGACGGGTTATTAGGATACAGAGACTCCAAAAGGATCCATAATTATGAAGGAAGAAAAAAAGCCTTTCAAAAATAGAGTTATATTATTCTACGGCACTGTAGTGCAGCGTTTTATATTATGGATCTGCTTCATTACGTATGACAGTCTAAG
The DNA here is from genome assembly GCF_055883805.1 of Amblyomma maculatum. Lineage (NCBI taxonomy): Eukaryota > Metazoa > Arthropoda > Arachnida > Ixodida > Ixodidae > Amblyomma > Amblyomma maculatum. Next base: position 5,508,114 of record NC_139345.1, read on the forward strand.
CACAATATTTACCAAGCGCAATTGAATTACTGATTTGATTTAGAACGTGGCAGTCACGGGCACGCGATAAAAATTCAAGGAATGTTTCTCTAATACTATCGCACAATGTTTATCTTGGAAAGATAAACATATAACGGCGTTTCCTGCGAAGTCAATTACACTTCCTTTGACGCCATCTTCCAGGTCATTTTCGCACGTACATGCCTTTGTTATCGGTATTATGTGAGATTCAAGAAATAACAAGGCATATGGGCATTCTGCCCTTCCCCTCTCCTTGGTTGTCTGGTTATCGTCGTTCACCTAGATTTAATTAAGAAAAGAGAGAGAGAGAGGAGGAATTTAGAACGTAGCGTCAAATTTCTAAAACGAAGTATATTTATTGATATAGCGCCTACAGTCACTTCCCCAAGACAGAGCTGTTGCGAACTTGCTTTGCCAAGACAATGCGTGGCGTGACAGAAATGTGAGTAATCAGCACTTGCCGGATTCTTGCTTTATTGAGGTCAATTGTTCTCATTCTTTCGCATATGTCGAGTCAAAATCACAGCTTATGCGGAACAAAGCCGAGACATCGAACAGACATTAGGGAAGTCACAAATATTTCAATGTTAAGAAACGAATAAGAGCTAAAAAAACAAAATCCAGCAAAATTAAAGAAGGAAATTATAAAAAAAGAAAACATGAAATCAAAAAAGATACATGATCGCCACCCGCAATTTAAAATGTAATCAACTGTGCCCTTTTTAGAGGCTTCTCCACTTTGCTTAGTTATTCGCCTTTCGAGCTCACGAATACTCCTTTTCTACCGCATTAAAAAAAAATATGGGGGACATTTAAATTTCGCCTCCAAGAGTGTGACGCAATAGCGTTCGAGGATCCAGTCTGCTGCTCCCGTAGCGGTTCCTTGTTTTCTTTTAAGCTTCCACCTTGTCCCACTACGTCTCGTAAGTGATATTCCGGCTTATAAAGCCTCACTTCAACCAAGTCGTACAAACGTGTCTGCGTGGCCTCGGAGTAGCGTCCGAGAGACGTAGTAGGCTGATTCTTATCCCACCTTCTCACCTCAGGTAGCCAACCCGAGTAGGCAGCTTCTCCCAACTTTCCAATTTCATGCTGTCTCGTTAAGTCACACAGACTCTCCAAGAATCAGTGCTGCGCCTTGTAACTTGCTAGCTACCATTTGCCAGAGTCATGCCTGTGACTTTTCGCGCACAATGCTGACAATGCCGGATTATCTGCAGAAGGAGACTTTTAAAGACAGCGCGTTAAAATCAGGTATAATTGTCGTGAAATGTTGCAAATGATATGCAACGTCTTCTAAGGAGCTTTTCTCTCTGGTTTGAAAGCCTACGTGGTGAAATTCAACCTCACAAAGTCCCAAGCGTAAGCGAAATAGCACGGACATCGAAGCTATGATTTTGCTCTTAATATTCCCATCCTCAGTCTTCATTGTCATTCGCATTTCTTCATTCTCGTCGGTACAAATAAGCCAACAAGGAGTTGTCCACGATGGCGTAAGAGATGTAATCTGAAATCCGTGTTTTGTTTTTAATTATTGCGTGGTTCCTGTCCTTTGACCCTTCAAAACAGACCGTGCAGCATTGTCACATTTCAGTGAGTACATAGGACACACTGACAACTGTGGAATTTCGAAGGCGCCAGGGTAATTTAATGACCCACGATAATACATAATAGACTGCATTTAGGCAGTCACTCTGTCTCGTAACCGGTGTGTCGTTAAGTAGGGAGTCTCTCTTACTCGTGGGTGAAGCTTGTTCGCAACGCTTATAAATGATCTAGAGCTTTACAAGATAAAGAATAAATGCGCAGTCCATGGTTTGTAGAGCATAGCTCACGATGCCCTTAGGCCTCTCTTAGTTTATCTCTATTAAATTCGTATGCTCACGTTTATCCAGTGTTGCGCTAACGGGCAGTGTGATGTAAATTTGGTTGCCATAGAAGCAGCTGAAGCAAATGATTCTTATTAGGACGAGGCTTCCAAAGAGCAGCAGCAGTAATAAATATGAACTTGTGCTGGGATTAGCAGTTGTGTTCTACAGACGACTGCAAAATGTTTTCGCGTAAAACAAATATTCCTAGAACAACTAAGGTCAATCCTGGTATGTTCCAAGCTCCTGCAGGTGAATATATTCTGGTTTCCTCTTGCTAAGTCTCGCATAGCGCTCGTGTTACATACCGTTATTTTGCCCTTCGCGTTTCAACTAACTTTGCAAGTAATAATGAACCAGCCAGCACAAGTGATGCTCAGACGTACGAGTCTTGCCTGCTCACATTTCTTTCGGCTATATTTGCAAGAACTTTGCTCACACTGTCTGAACAGACACATGTCCGTATTCCCCGTGGGCGTGCAATCATTGGCGCAATCTGGCACTAGCAGCAAGGGGTTGGTCCCTACGCGGGTTAGAGCAGAGTCGGCAGCGGGAGAAGCCTGTCGAAAGCCAGCCTTGCGGCGAGTCACGTCTCTTGTTGTCACAACGAGGCCATCGCTGGAGGCGTGATGCACGACATTCTTTTTGGTTCCGTCATTAGTGCCAGGCGTAGAAGTGGCGAGGAGCGAAATACAAGCAGAGCTGAGAGAATCATGCCTCTGTCTTTTATCGTAATACAGATCTCTTGCGGAGAGAGAGCAACAACTTGGGTGCGGAACAGAATCCAAGCGCTCGGACGGGATAGGGGAGAACAACGAAATAAAGCCATAGCCGTCCTAATGAACGAAGGGCGGAAAAAGGAAAGCAGTGCTAGGGAGACCGTTTCCGCTCGCGAGAGATCGCTGTTCGATGCGGAGATGGAGTGCTGCTATTTCCACGCACATGCACTGTTGTTTGAGCTCCTTTTCCCGATGCTTACGCGTTGTTTGGGATCATTGCCTTAGATTTTTTTGCAACGGTTTTGAGTCTGCAAAACGCTTTTATCGTTTCACAGAGCGAATGCTGTAATTCTTCACCTGCAACTATACAGCATATATGTTGCTTTAGGGTTCATTTATATCTACGTTCATCACTGCGTTTCATTGCCCTCGTATCATCAGCCCGTGTTCGTATTTCGTGGAAAAAGGAATGAATGACAATTACTTGTTACTGTTACTATTATTTGCTGTTAATTACGCAAGCATTAGTTCTTGCGTGGCCTTTTTTTATTCTGCTTCTTTCTGTGAGATTATTCGTGTGCGTAATTTGTGGCGCTCAAATACCGCCCACATTTCGAACTTCCAACTGCAAAGTTATAAGACGAGATGAATAATATTGTGTCAGCCGTTTACTCCCAGGCGATAACTCTCTCCTATACTGTTATCCTCCGATCTACGAAATTCTGATCTTTTCATCTATGCAGCTTGCTGCAGACCGCCTCCTCTTGAATCGTCGTTGCCGCAGCTTTGCCAATTAAGAGGGATCCGTCCAATGAGGTCACTATGCAAGCACTGCTATTCCTCTTCCCCTGCCAGCCTCCCTCACAAAGTGTTGAGATTGCCAGCGTACATAGAGCAGCTGTAGACGTCACCTTATACGCATGCGTCTTGTATAGGCCCAACCAGAGCCGTATATAAAAGGCGTATACGACCCTTGACCCACACCTGCGCCATCTACTTGAAATTATCTCTAATACAAAACCCCAACTGTCGCGGACATTATTTCGCCTAATGCAGCTAATAATGGTTTTCTCATGGAAACAAAATGAAATGGATCGATTTACTACAATCACGTATTGCCTGTTTATATCATTTTGCGGAATTAATGGAATTGATGGCATTCCAACTGAGTTGCTTCAAAACCTCAACCATGACGCTGTTAACATTCTGCATACATTATGTCAGAAGATTTGGACAACCCTGCAGTGGCCACAGGATTGGAGGAGGTCAGTTTACATCCCCATTCCAAAGAAAGGCTGGGCCAAAGATTGTTCCAACTACAGCACGATCGCGCTTATTTCGCATGCTAGCAAGGTGATGTTGAAAATCCTCCAAGGTAGGCTGCAGCAGTATGCGGATCGGGAGCTTCCGGACGTGCAAGCTGGGTTTCGCAAGGGCAGAGGAACAAGAGACCAAATTGCCAACCTTCGCTGGATCATGGAAAAAGCAAGAGAGTTCCAGAAACCCATCTACTTCTGCTTTATTTATTATGCGAAAGCGTTTGACGGCGTAGATCACAGCAGATTGTGGCAAGCTCTCCAAGAGATGGGAGTTCCAATTCACCTCATCTGTCTCCTCAGGAACCTGTATGAAGGACAAGAGGCCACAGTCAGAACTGGGCATGGTCTTTCTGATTGGTTTCCGATTGAGAAAGGAGTGAGGCAAGGCTGCATACTGTCGCCCTGCCTATTTAACCTATATGCAGAGTGCATCATGAGGAAGGCCGGTCTGGACGAGTCTTCAGCTGGAGTGAAGATTGCTGGAAAACGTATCAACAGCCTTAGATATTGTCGTGACGCTGGGACTAAGTCGACCCGGCCTTCACTTGGTAGCGTGCAGAGACTCCGGGTTCATGAAGGATTGAATCTTCGAAGTTGGTAAAATATATACAAGCAGGTTTAATGGCACTTTGAGAAAACGTATTTACATGAAAAAGAAGGGTACATCAGCAAAATGGCAAGCGTTAAGAGTTCATAGCGAGAAGCGACTGGATGAGCCGTTTACCCAGGGCTCAGAGCGTCTTTTCGTGCTCTGCAATGTCCTTAAAACCCCCTATGTCCAGCCCCTCTCTGAAGATGCTGACCAACCAGTTCCAGGGCACGCCCCTCAGATATCGGCATCCAATCGAACACATCACTGCACTGATGGTCTGATGCACTGACTGGTCCGGCATTGTTTCGTTGGGCGTGGTCACTTTTTGGCGGGAAGAGCTTGGGAACGGCGAGGAGGTACATTTCTATTCTTCAGCAAAGATTCGACATGCTGGTTCCGGTAAGTGGATTTCCTTCTCAGAAACCCAAGTACACGTGCGCGCCGCATACTGCTCCCAGCATTGTTGCTTTCCAGCAATTGCAAATCTTTCCTGCATTCCCGGGAAATCATCTAATGGCCGTAATCACCTTGCTCCTTTCTTGTCCTGTACGTCAGCGGACGTGTCACTCTGTCGTCTCCTTTGGACAGTAGGCATTCCTCACTGGACGACAGCGCTTCTCGACGGGAAGGGTGAACAATTGAACGAAAGCACTTCCGGATATTTCCCGCAGGAGGACATTTCTTAGTATTTTTCTAGACGTTCCCTTGACAGGGCCAATTTGGCATTTGCAGGGTCTCAACAAAGCAAAACAGGCTTACACAAAAGGATTCATGGAAACAGGCTCACTTAGCGCCCTTTGTACCAAAAGCACATATCCACAGCACTTATCCATGCCCACAGGCGAACAATAGAGCGCGCAAGTGCGGATGATGCACGGTCATAACAATATGCGGATGATACCACTTTAATGGCAGAAAGTGAAGTGGAACTGAAGAGACTTCTGATGCGCGTACAAGAAGAGAGTGAGAAGTTTTGGCTTAAACTGAACATTAAAAAGACAAAGGTCATGGCGTCTTGCCCTATCAAGTCCTGGAGCATTATTGGACAAGAAGTGGAAGCTGTGACAGATTTTCTCTTCTTGGGCTCCAAGATTACCCCGGAAGGAGACTGCAGCCATGAAATTAGGAGACGCCTGCTTCTGGGAAAGAGAGCAATGGTTAGCCTTGACCGCCTAGTAAAGAGCAGAGACATTAGTCTGCCAACCAAGATCCGTATAACTCGTGCTATGGTCTTTCCAGTTGTGATGTATGGATGCGAGAGTTGGACTGTGAAAAAGGCTGACCGCCGAAGAATTGACGCGTTTGAATTGTGGTGTTGGCGAAGACTCTTGAGAATTCCTTGGACTGCCAGAAGATCAAATCAGTCGATATTGTCGACCATAAACCCTGACTGCTCATTGCAGGGTCAAATTCTAAAGTTAAAGCTCAGCTACTTTGGTCATCTGATGAGAAGAGAGGAGTCGCTGGAGAAAGATTTGATGTTGGGAAAGGTTGAGGGTCGCCGGAGAAGGGGTAGGCAGCGAACGAGATGGTTAGATGGCATCCTCGAGGCACTGCAGATGAAGTTATGTGATGTTAGGAAGATAGTGAGAGACCGGAAAGCGTGGCGTGACATGGTCCATAGGGTCACGAAGAGTCGGACACGACTGAACGACTGAACTGAACTGATCATTTTGCACAAGTGAGCAGGCAGAAACTACCTGTCGAAGTTTATTAGTGCAAAAGCACTGTTACGATCGTCAAAGCTTAGAAAAAAATGGCTGAGGCTTAGCTTGGCTAAGCCTGGTCAGATGCGAAGCATATTGATTGCTAAACTCGGCTTTCCATGGTTACACTTGGCTAAACTTTTCTTTCCTTGGTTACACGTGCTTTTACACGGTTTAAACTTGGAATGCACAATGTTTTCCCATCGCATAAAACTAGGGAATAGCGTGACTCGTTCATCTCTAATCTAGCTGTGTTACCGTCACGCACAGCGAACATGTCGTCCCCCAGGCCAACGATACTCGATTGCCACTCTCAATTGACACCCGTCTCTCCTCTGTCGTGACATCAGCGTATCACGTGGTGTGACGCCACCATACCACGTGGTCCGCACGGTGTGCCACCGCAGCCGACGGCGCGAGCTGGGCCCCCGTCTCTCCTCTGTCGTGACGTCAGCGTATCACGTGGTGTGACGTAGCATTCCACATTCTTTGCACGGCGTGTAACCGTCACGAAGGGCTGTGGTTTACCTCTAGCAATATGCTTCGCATAAAATCACGGTAGAGGAATTGCAGGTGGCATCCGCAAGGCTACCCCATCTGTAGCTAGCAACAACCTCAATCTCTCAAGCGGCGAAAATTCTTGCTTGTGGCTCACTGGTTTCCATAGCAAATATGACACCAGCTGTTGTCGAGCCACCGAAGTGGCGAGTAGGACAATGGCATGCACAACAGGCACCCTTGTGCTCGAGCCCTTTCCAACCATCGTCTACTTCCAGCCAATCGCCGTACGGCAACACTAACGGACCTTCATGTGGCGCCAGATTTCCTACCTTTCGTATCGAAAGTGTAGCACTTAATGTGGCGTCATACCACTTCGCTTCCCATTAGGCATCCATCTGCTGGTCAGGTTGGAGGCTGGTATTCAATAGTGATTTGAATCAAGGACATTCGCACCACCAATTATATGACATACAGTAAAAACCACCGACTCACTTACCTTGTGGCAGTCTGCCAACGCTAAATCGGCAAGCGAAACCATGCCACACTATTCCAAACCTCGTCAAACTGTGCTTTCGCCCGTCTTAATCGGTTTACGTAGAGTTAAACCCTGATTCATGCTTTCATCGCCCATCCCAATAATCATATTTTTCTAGCAATGTGGCTCTTGCGAAGCGAAAAACGGTTTAATCAATCATAACATCCAACAATTCGGGTTGACAGCCCTAGATGGGCGGGCTTTCCGATCCTCTCTTAGAGAGAACCGAACACAAAATATATTCGCCTGAAACGTTTGCCTGTCAGGAAATGAAATAGCGTAAACACAATAGGCTTTCTTCGGTATTATGCAATGTGGCATGCTCAAATTTGCTTTACCAATGCTCCAAAGTTCTGATCGGATAAGAAATGCTTGTCCTCGCTATTTGACGTTTTGATTAGGCATGGTAAATGCAGTGTAGTATTAAGTAATAAAATGTTGCGTCAAGTCGAGAGAGCTCAACGGCCCATGCTTTTCTTTGCAAATTGGTGCAGGAATAAAAAATTGCAGGGAACGCTTAAAGTTCCTGTTTATGATGATGGTACGACAAAATTTACCGCTCGACACTACGCTTCCTCTTGCGGACCCTCGTTCTTGGATGCACATGCACTTTGCGAATATCTTAAACACTAATCTCTGCATATTGTCTCTGTTATATCGAACACACTCATTAGCATTAAGTCGTAAGCTACTGCAGTATGTTGAATACCACCCGACAAAGATACAAAAATCTTTAAACAAGCCGTCCAAATGTGCCTGCGTGATGCAGATAAAAAATATAGAACTGTACAAATAAGAAAGGGTAAGAGATATAGGAAAGCAGCGCCCGTGGTGTCGTTTTTTGTTCTTTTGTTTTAGTGCTGTCTTAATCGCGCAGTTCTTTTTATCTGTCTCCGGGTGGCTAAGCCTGGGCCACCCCCAAGTTCCATGCGGGGAGAGAGGAAGGCGATAGTCGCTCTTCACGTCCTCATTAGCTTGCAAAAATGTTCGAGCAAAGCGCGTTATTTCCTTTTTCTTTTTTTTTTTTTTTCTAACGAGAGCCCCGTGCCTCCGACGAGGTTGGCACTCCGTGGCGCGGAGCGTAGGCAGGAGTGCTCGCGGCGCACAACTTCCGGGTGTTCGCGGGTGTGCAGGCCACCAGCGTCTCGATAAGTAACCGAAGTCATATCACAAATGGTTCTAGTAACGTTGAACTCACTTGCCAGCTATTAAAGAACAGCGCAACCACAGGCAAGCACATGCAGGCAAGCGCTGTTCTTTACAAGGTGCTTCATATACACCCCGTCCTAAAAAATTTGGCCTGCCAGCTGCCACCTGCCAGAGATTGTTCGCTTACAACGCCGACAACCACGACGCGCGGTTTTGTGGAGAACGGAGTCTTCATTAGTTTTGCGGTTAAATAAGTAAAACTAAAAAGTAAAAAGTTATATGCTTCAGGGTAGACAACTCATAACTTAAGTGCTGTGCTACTGTATACTGAAGTCGGAGATAAGAATTGCGTTGCGTCTCGATTTATTCATTTGTATAATATGCGCCTTTCTGTATTTTCTGCGATAAGAGAAAAGCGTGAAAGTGAACTGACCTCATTGATCTTACCTGAAACTCATTAACCATTCATCTGGCTGAATTTTAAGAAATAGTTCGGATACTAGTACATTACTGCTAAGTGAGCAGTTTTCTCGTTGTGTTCATTAAGTAACGTGTTTGAAACAGACCAGCAAACGCTTTGGATACCGCTGATAGAAAATACCTTGACAGAAAGCGTAGCTGAAGGTATAGCTGCGAGCAAACGTCTTTTTTCAGGCGGTAGAGCCGAAGTACCATGTCATCCCAGCAATACCATGATGCAAAATCCTAGGTTGTTGTGAGCAGACAAGCTGAATCGCTTCAATGCCTTATGAACAATATTAGTTTGAGACTCTGAATCGTAAATATTAAGGGTTAATGTGGAAATAATATAAACGTCAAAATTGTTGCTCGTGTCAAAGGCAGAGCTGAAAACGCCAACTCAGACACATGACATACGAAAGCTGCCATAGGTTATTTCTTTGCGAGCAAAACAGAATCGGTTTTACCTCACAGGACGTAAATTATCTCCTGTTTGCTTTGAAATGTAACACCCGAATCGGTATACGTCCGTTCCATGTGCAAGTGTGGGACTCGAACCACACTGCGGGACGACGCGCTTGGTAACGTCCAGCCTTTCCCTTCTCTCTCTTTCGTTCCAATCCGCTTGGTATCGGTGGATGCGTCGTTCGCGCACGGTGCTAGGCTCGACCGGAAATAGCGTCTTGCGGACTACAAATTAGACGGGACGCTACTGGGCGTAAGGGCGACCCGCTGCCGTGGTTTCGAGAGCTGCGGGAAGGCCGTCCGGTGTGCACGTACATGTACGCGGCCTGCTTCAGGACCCGTCGCCATCGCTGTCGCCGCTGCAAGGCAAGACTGATTGTATAAGATATAAGGTGGTGCTGAGTATGTGCGCACCATTCGGCTCTTATGCAGCGACAAACAAGTTTAATCAATTCGGTAGAGCAATTGGCCAGCTATATGAGCGAAGCGCTGTCCCAAATTGAATGCGCGCACTGCGTGAGAATCCACGCAGTTCCCGCAGACAGGCTTGTCTGAAAGACATTTCACGCGCAAAACCACTGCGTACTGCGCCTAACATTGTGGTAACCGCTGCTGTTTACGGGGTGGGAAGAAATGGGGGCTGGACAACGGTCAGGGCACTCGCAAGCTTTCCGAGTGGTGTCGATGGAAGTAAGAATTTTTATTATTTTTTTTTTCTCGAACGAAGCAAGTAAGCGAATTGAGAAGAGCGTTTCAATGCATGAAGCGCTAACTTTGTGTAGTTCCTAGCGTGGGACCAAAATATGCAAGGATTGTGGTCTATCCTAGCTTTGCGGAAATTTCTAATTTTCAATTTTTCATTCCGTAATGAAGGTTTAGAGGTAAGGAAAGATATATTTACTAATCTTAAGCCCAAGCGCAGCAACCACCTTTCGCTCAGCGCTCGGCGTACTCGTGGAGGAGGAACGATAGGAGATCTCTGCTGACAGTGGATGAAATACTTTTTTTCCCTGCCTCAAGGCCGGAATGTACGAAAAACAGGAAAAAATGACATCTTATGCTCTGATAGCCATTACAGTGGAATGTGTAGTGGGCTTTTAGCACCATGAATGCTTACTTCGCAAAAAATGCATATTTATCTTTTCACAGCTACCGCTCGAGTGTCGTTCAACTATTTGTTTAAGGGTTATTTACGTTTTTATTGATGAATGATAGATCTGTCCTAAATGAATTGTAATGCAGGACTCCTACTGACTACGACGTTTAATTTAGGTGCCTTGAAGTGATGGTCTTGTTCGTCCGTAGATTCTCGCTGTGTTGTTTCTGCGGGCACACCGATTGGGATTCTCAGACAGTGCCTACTTGTATCGTAGGTTTTACTCTCATTAGACGCCTTGTAACGCGCCGTAAACTACGCCAGCATTATCTTTGCCGTAGTACCGAAATCTGGTGATAGGTACCGGCGCAGCAGGTTGGGACATAACTACCGGCACATGGCGTGATCTGGCGCCCTCGGGGCAATGTGTGCCAGCTCATTATGTCTTGCGGGCTGTACTTTGGTAACAATACCCGCACAAGGTATCATAATGGTGTATATTGAGAGGTGTCGGGTGTCCTCTTGGCAGTAAACGCACTCTGGGATGTTTTGGCTTTTTTGTGCTAAAATATGCATAAGTAACCCTCTCCCACACCGCAACTTTCATAATTCAAGATGATACACTTAAATATCTTCTTGTCTGTTCTGAGCGCCAGCCTAAACACTGCAGATCTGATTAAAAATATTTGCTCATATGTAAGGCTCCAATGAAAATGGCTGCATGTAATGTTCGGTTTAACCAGAACTAAGTTGTGTTCGAAGCAGTTCGAAGAAAGAGATATAGGTAATGGTAATGTTTAGAACAAGAAGAGAAACCCTCGTTTTTTTTTTTTTTTTTTTTTGTTCTTCATCGTTTTAGTGCCAGTTGTTTCATGAAGGGCAGATGTGACTGAACAACTAAAGAGCTCTGTTTTGCACTCGTTAACCATATAATTTAAACGTATTCACTATGTTTTCCTTCTAAATGCTGCATCTTGTCTAAATAGGTCCATTCTTTATTTCCCAACTTATGACCACTATCTAACCATTGCAACTAATTTAATTTTCTATGAGGTTGCTGGTATGTAGATAATATTACCTGGTATGCAAAAGGAACGACATTTGTTTGGCTGCAGTAGAAGATGGGTGTTTAATTTTTGATGAGGTTCCCTGTCACTGACCACGGTCAAAATCAACTCACGTCTCGGGAGCGCTACGGCTCCCTTCTTCACTTTTTTTTTCTCAAGAGGTTCGCTTTGTACAATAGTAATATTTTACGCATTGTGGGAGCACTGACAGTAATATTCTCGCTCAAACAGTTTCTTGGCAGGTCCCTGAATGCGAACACACAGATACTTTAGCTATTATAACTGTCAACCTGTTCACAACTAGCCTCTGCAAAAGCCAACATCTCTGATAGTTGTAAAAATTGCTGCTGTTACTAGGTTCGGCTGGTAGCATGTGTATAAGTTTTTGTGGACTTTGTGTAAATCGATTTAAGAGGTTAAAATTACTAAAGTCCTTTACCATACCATGCACCTACTTCCATTTGCGTTAACGGTATACAGAGAGCCCTACCATTGACAGTGCGTACGTCTTGGTTAGTCCCGATTCAGCAGGCATGCGCTTAAATAGAAGGGCACCTAGCGACATCTGTCGCCATTAATGAGAGCTGCTGAGCATAGAAACTAATCACCGCGTACGAACCTGGACTGACGGGCTCACAACAAGTACCTCGGTAACAAAACAAAAACACACACGGCATTTAAACACTTTGCTACCTGAAAAGATGTAGTGTCACCCTGATTTCTGCCCGCACGGCTATGGGCAAACGTGATAATGCGGCGCATGTATAGATAAAAGGGAGCTCGAAACAAACACGGATACTTTTTTGCCCCTGGGCTGTCAAATGACGTGTCTGCACGTGCTTTTGAGCCACGCGTGTCTCTTGTCACGACAGGAGAGTCAAGCATAACTTGTCTCATCATGTGCTCCAGTATAGACATGAGTACGTAGACTCTTTTGTGAAAAGGAGCTAAAAAGGCAAGAATTTTGGGAGGGCCGAAATACGAATAAAAAAACATTAGTTGTGATTTATTTCTGGCTAACCCTAGCTGAATTGCGATAGCAACGGCGGAAGCTTCTTCAGTCTGCTACATTATTCCCCTATCACGCTACATTATTGGGGACACTTAAGCTCATCCTGTAAGAGTATGACGCAAGAGTGTCAGTTACCGTGGTTACGGCGCTCGACTACTGTTTCCAAGGGAGCGGGATCAAATCCCGACTTCGGCGGCAGCTCTTAAATGAAGGCGAAAAGCAAGGTGCCCGTGTGCTGTGCGATGTCAGTGCACGTTAAAGAACCCCGTTGGTCGAAATTTCAGGAGTCCTCCACTACGGCGTCTCTCATAGCCTGAGTCGCTTTGGGACGTTAAACCTCACAAAACCAAACCAAACAAATTTTCTTCTTTTTCTTTTCATATTTCTTCTTCCTCTTCTGCTCCTCCTCCTCCTCGGCTTACGCTGGTAGACGCTTACGTTACGTTGCAAAGGGACTTACCGACGACGACGAAGCGCACGGTGGAGTTCCGCTGGGCGCCGTTGGCGAAGAGCGCCGAGCAGATGTAGAGGCCGGCGTCGGCCGCCGCCACGTCTCCGATCATTAGCAGCGCCGGCTCGTCGGCGGATGAGAAATAAGCACGGCCGGCCCACAAATGTGCAGGCCTGTGCTTGGCTTGCAGGAAGTTGCCCGAGCCCATGTCGACCGTGTACACGGGACCAGACAGGCCTCGCTTGAACCACGACACAGACATGGCCCACGAGTCCTGCGTGGCGTGCCGAAGGTGGCAAGGGAGCGCCGCGTCACCGCCTACGCGGCTCGTCACCATCGCAGGTCCCGGACCATCTGTGAGGGCACCGCAAAGAGAAGGAAAAAGAGATATGGCGTCAGACTAGGGTTCCAATCATCTCTTATTTCTCTCCTCGAACCAAAGAAGCACTACAGTCGGGCAGAAATTATGAAAACAGCTCTGTCCCCAAGTGAGTCACCGAAATACGCAAATAAAGCACGGCGAGTGCAAGTAAGTGTGCCGGTAATTCATCACAAAATACGGCCGAAGTCGGCCGTTATAAACGCAGTCAAATTCACTCTTTGCGACTTCTGCAAAATCACTTGTTAGTAAGGCTACGCAATATAGGTTAATGATAAGTGTTTCGGATATCCAGTAATACGCACTGCGGGGCTAGTTGGTTCATGCTCGCATTTAGGCTAAAAAGAACCACAAAAGCTTTTCTTTACATATTGTCTATTGTGCCGTCTTCTCGCGATAAAAGTACTACTTTCTTCGGATATATTCAAATGCAAGAAAAAAGGCACCCTTGAAGACGAAAAAAAAAAAAGAAAAGAAAGCATACTTTTGGCAAATGAATACTGCTTTCGTAGCGGTGCTGATAATCGTTTAGCGACCCCGTACTGTTCACTTCAGATTTGGAAAGAAAGTGGAAGAGTGCATTAGGACGGATAGCGACGTTTTGTCACGGTTCACTGTTTGCTCTCTGTTGTGTTTTTATAGACGCATTCCATTCAGTTTATTCATTTCGTGACTGTGTGTGTGCGAGTGGTATGGAATGAATATCAATGACCCTCAACGGCAGTAAGTTGACGCTGCCAGGAAACCACTCCTCGTGAAAAACGTGGTGGCAGCGATCAAGATGTCAGGCCATTTGTCACCCTAAATCTTCAAGCCGTTCCTCCACATCAGCGAGCAGTTGTTACTAAAGCAGAATGAAAGACTACGTGAGCCACTCATGCAGGTTTCACAAAAATATAATTCGAACCTTTTTCCTTCATTCTTGAAGTATAGATGCCCATCAACCGACACTTCAGAAGGGCTCTTAGAGACGACCCATTAAGAGCAACTTTCGAATAAGTGATATGACTCGGAAAAATGGCGGTGCCACGCGTACGCAACTATTTCAAGGATAAAACAATTGATCCTGGCTTTCTTCCCTAATAATATGTATATCACTCAGTTATCTGTATTTGACTTATGGTGATCTTGCAGGGATGCTTCGGATCCCTTTGAAGACGATCACGAGAAAAAGAAACAAATTAGCTAGTTTGTCTAGACATGCCCTTCTCAATGTTTGATAATTGACAGAGCATTGTCAGTGACAACTGACTGCTTCAGCCAATGTAAAAAGCAAAAAGCTGAATAACCATCATTACTGTCATGAAAGCGTGGGAAAACCCACATGACTACGCGGAATAAATACGCAACATAAAATACGTCGCATGCACTTCCTCATAAAAAAAAAAAAAAAAAAAAAAAAAACACTCCTAATCTCAGCATGTGAAAAGACACTTTTGGAAGACTCCTTAAGTACTCACTAAAACACATTAACCCGCCCCAGTGGCTGATTGGCTTTAGAGTTCAGATGCTGAAATAAATCACGGAAATAAATCTGGACATCGACGGTTGCATTAAAATGACGCCGGATCATAAAAGACTCTTCGCGTTTTCGACGTAAACGCACGTTAAAATATTGAGGCGGTGGAGAACATCCCCGAGTCGTCAACTACTGTGCCCCTCACAGGCCCTGAGTCGCTTTAGGATGTTAAATCACACAACTTCCTAAATTTATGGACATTGTTAGCATTATCATCTTGGCCTGTTTTAAAGGGCACTCAGTTTGACGTCGTAATGAAACCAGAAGACTTAGATGACGTTAATTCTGTGTTACTTCAAGAAGGGGAGCATTGTGAATACCACTAACAAAAAAAAAAAACAAAAAAACATGATAATTCTCTCTGAGAATCGAGCGTTTAAATATAAGATATTACTAAATAACTTGAAAATGGGTAAATTTATTGCGCATGCATTTGGAGATGTTTCATTGCTTCATTACATGTCCTATACTTTCCAACATCAATCGTTTTAATCTTCGAACTCTTGCCGAACGACATTGCAAAAACTCATAAATGCTGCTAGTGTAGGTGTTGCTACTGCTGCTGCCTTTTAAACCCAGTGATTGTAGATCGATTTCATTTTTGAAACCTTCTGGGACATTAGGTTCACACCCGGGAATGTGCAAGGTAGAAAAAGCACACAGGGAAAAAAACGTCATTGTATAAATGATTAGAAAGATAATTGGTATAATCCCACAAGAACATTAACGCTTATTTTTATCCCATTTGCTGTCCACGCGAGTGTTATTTTTCTCAAGCTGGTTGCTGCACCTTCATCTAGATTAAACTTTCTATATTATATGAATCCCTTATAATCACCAATAGCACTTTCCCTTCTTACTTTGCTGTCCCCATTTTAATTTACAGCGTATGTTGTTGTTGTTGTTTTTTTTTTTTGAGACACCTGCGCTTACGTTCACATCCAACGTAGTAAGGAGCGAAAAAGGCTGCGAAATATGTATGCATATGTGCGGGGGGGGGGGGGGGGGGGGGTAAGGACGCCAAAGCTTCGACAAAGCTACTTCTCTCAGACATAATTAGGCGTACAGTTCCAGTGAAAATGAGTTCCTCGAGGCAGTGATGGCCACAGCGCGTGGCAGACGGAGGATGAGGACGATGACGCGGGCAGGGCGTCTGTCGCAATCAATTCGTGAGATGGTGACAGCTGATATCGCTGACTCCGCTTCCAGCCCACAGTGTTGGGCGAATGTAACGAGCCGCCACCCCCGCCCAAGCGTGCTTCTCCGCACAGTCATGCGTAGTGAAGCAAAGCCACTCCCAGCTGTAGGAGCGGTGATGGACGCCAGCGGTGACGGACCAGGGAAAGAGGATCAGGGGGCCTGCCTGCGGTGAACGAATCGTCTGAGAGCGAAACTGAACACCTACGCTTCCTCAACGAACGTGTCGCTGTGACTCAAGAAACTTTTGACAGGACGATCTAGTTTCGCGGTGAGCGCGTTCGCAATTTGGGGCGCACCAGATAGCGTTAAAGCTGTTATCGGTGTGGACCTTGTTAGTGAAAAAGCAAGGGGATGGCTTTGGCCGGGGTTAGTTGGCTGGTGACATGGCCGCACACTGAATGGTCGTCTGGTTGCGTGAGGTGATATGGCCACGTCACATGGCCGAGTTGGCAGGCGCTAGTTTATATCTAAGTTTATTATTACCTATTTCGGGTAGTCTTTGATAAATACGGTTATCTTACGACTGTATGCAAATGTGTATGTATTGGATAACATACATGCAAATTAAAGAAATAAACGAGTAGCAAAGTTCATGCACGTGAACTCGGATCCAGAAGGGGAGCATCCAACGCTGTCGCGTCATACAAGTAGAGGCGTTGATAAGTCTCCTCGAAATCAATTTCTGGTCCGCGGCCATTTCCTCCCCCCCCCCCTTCCCGCCCCCTTTTTCTTTTCGGGAGAAATACTTGCTTGGACGTGACACCTTGGGTGCTCTCTTTCGCTCACTTCGTTTCCGCCAGCACAGCACTGAGCTTGCATTACCGAAATCGGTGCGCGATTTCTTGGCCGTACTGGTTAAGGCTTTTCCTTTTCACATCTTTGGCGAAACAACAGTAAACGCCTGTGAGATCGCCACCAGGCTTGACCTCCTGTTGACCCGACTGTATAAAACTGTCCAGACAAATAGTGATTTTTATCTCTCTCCCTCTCTAAGCGCGACCTTTTTGCTCCGCATTTCCATTCCGGGAGTATATATGCCAGTGTAACTCAATGGTTTCAGCAGCTTGTTTAATCCTCCCCTCCATTACCTTTCTTCTTTTTTTTCTTTCTGGTCTATGAGCGCAGTGCCTGTGAGATGTCGTCACAGCTAGAAAGTACTGGTATGGCGTTGCGTTTCGCTTTGTAAACGATATACGCAGCCAAAAGAACTGTTCGGTGCCGTATCAGAGGGGTGGTCCTTCATTGCTCCATTACTCATCACTGATAATGCTGGCTTCTGTCTAGACTGGCATCTTTTTTCTTAGTACACACCAGTTGTGATCCGGGACGAAGCGCGCGTCACTGGTGGGCCAACTACATGGCTGTGCATAATCAATTAAATATTTCGCTTTTTACCCCAACTCATCGATGATTTCATCACGATATCCACCTGTTCGTTAAAAGAGGGGAAAAAATGGCAGGAATCATCGTTTTTATCGGCGATAGCAAGGTCAGGCAAATGACCGCTTATGTTCCATTATTAGTCCCCCGAATACTGTCGCTCTTCTTCTGCTCATTATTACTCTTTCTGCTGATTATTGTTCTTCTTTACTGTATTTCTAAGATATATTTATCCATCAACAAGCGGTGGAGCAGCTTGGTGGTGATTTAAAAGGCTCTTGGTTGCGCAGTTTATTTCATGAAAGAAGGTAGCTGTGCGAGGGATGTGGTCTCTTTGAAGTTTATCGTTTGTCACAAGCACAAAAAGGCCAAAATGCACATAGGTTGGGAAGCGGAGTCTAATAGCTGGAAACCCTAACTGATAGAGCACGAAGAACATCTTCTGCTTGCTTGCATTGGAACTATCTGGCACTTTCGTTTCACGTAGAAAATAGGTGCATTTATAAACCCTCAGAGTGAACAGAGCGGCATAAAGTTCGCTACACGAACTGGGAAGCTTTCGCAGATGCCGTAGAAAAGCAGGATCTGTCAAACTTAAATTATGACTCCTTCATTGCTGCAGTAGCACATGCTCAAACATTGCACACGAGAGTCCTCCACCTGCCAAAGATGTACTCAGCTGTTGACGCCGAATATGAAAAACTTCGAGCAATACGTCGCAGAACAGAAAGACGAGCGCGCAAGACACTTTCTAGAGACGATATCCGGACTTCTAGGCGAGCTCAAAAACACGTTCAACGCCATTTGGACAAGTTAGAAAGAAGGAAATGGACATCTTTTTGTGCCAAATTAGATCCTAGAAAGCCATTATCTAAAGTATGGAGTATTGTACGAAGCTTAAGAAGTCAGCCTTCACAACTACATCCTTTCGAGTGCGTGGCTCTAAATGCCAATACTACTTGTCTTCATGTAGCAGAGACTTTCTGTTCAAAGATGATTGCTCCATTAGCAGCTCATTCACTGCAAAATGTGCTCCCCACCTTTGTCCCGTCGCCCAACACTTCTTTCCTAGACGAATTGTTCACTATGGAAGAACTCCAAGCTGCGCTAGCAGTTACCAACAAAAGATCCTGCCCAGGGCCTGACCATGTTAGCTACACTTCGCTGTCGCGTCTCGGAAGAAAAGCCAAAACTCAGCTGCTTACAATCTATAACAACTCTTGGATAACTGGCAGCCTTGTAGAGAGCTGGAAGACTGCGCGCGTAATACCCGTTCTTAAACCTGGTAAGCCATCAATTGATCTAAACGCTTATCGTCCTATTGCACTGCTAAGCTGTGTTGGGAAATTGATGGAAAAAATGGTTCATTCACGCCTTACCTGGGACTTGATGAATAGGGGAATTTACCCTCCATCAATGTCTGGCTTCCAAAAAGGCCGAAGCAGTATTGATAATGTTATTGCTCTTGCCAACTGTGTCAGGCGCAGCAAAGCTGAGCGGTCTCTAATTATTGCCGTTTTTCTTGACGTTAAAGGAGCATTTGATAATGTCACGCACGAGGCGATTCATTCAGCCTTGCGTTCAATTGGCATTGCTGGACGAATGTATAACTGGCTTTCTGATTATCTTCGGGATAGGACCATTTACATGTCAACGGATCAAGGTGACACGTCCTTACATCATGTGTCTCGTGGCGTTCCTCAGGGAGGGATTTTAAGTCCAACCCTCTTCAATATATCTCTTCTTGGATTGGACAGGTCCTTGCCACCTACTGTTCAAATCTCCCTCTACGCAGATGACATCTGCATATGGTGCTCCGGAAGAAACAAGCGCATTGTGCATGCTCGGCTACAAAAAGCAATAGTTGGCATTGCATTATTTTTAAACAAGCGAGGTCTTGTTATATCTCCAGAAAAGTGCGCAGCAATTTCATTTTCACGACGTGATCTCTCCCGTTATGCACTGAAAGTTGCTGGCACTCCTATACCGTATGTCAACCATCAAAAATTTCTAGGTGTGACCTTTGATAGGTCTCTTTCATGGTCACCACACGTTCAACAACTTAAGACCAAACTCTCTTCATACGTATCTATATTCTGTATGCTCTCAACGACCAGAAGAGGCTGCTCTACCGATTCCTTATTACGGCTTTATGGAGCACTTTGTGAAGGTCTTCTGCGTTATAGCCTCCCTGTTCTTCAAGGCCTCTCGCAGTCAAGCATTAAACTCCTTGAGGCCATGCAGGCCAAAGCTTTGAGAGTGTGCCTTGGTCTTCCAAAAAACACTTCCACAGTGGGAACTCTGGCGGAGAGCAGACGTCTATCTGTAACCGTGCTGATACCGCAGGAGCTGCTTCGCGCCCAGCTGCGCTTTGCACGTGAACCTACCCACCCGTTTTCAGAGCAAAGCATGACATCACTCTCCAATCTACTGCCTGCGCAATATCAACGCGCAGTACCGTCATCTTTCCCACCATGGAGGTTTGCTTCATGGCAAATTTCGACAACTATACCTGGCATCAAAAGAAAAGCCCACACCCCAGGACCCGCACTTAAATACTTCGCCCTTGAGCACATCTGTGCACGCTACAGTCATCATTGCCACATCTATACTGATGGCTCTGTCACAGCTATTTCTTCATCCATCGGCGTGTGGATACCATCAATGCACACCACAATCTCGGCAACACTCAGTCATCGCACTTCAGCTGTGGCTACTGAGTTAACAGCTCTGAGAGAAGCAATTATATATATTCTACAACAACGCCCTGCAGCATGGGTTATCTTCAGCGATTGTCGCGCTGCACTACAATTGCTTAAATCATCAAGAATTCAGGAAGAGCTCGTCATTGACATAAATAAGCTACACACAGAGGCCTATGACCTGAGTCACAGCATTGTGCTACAGTGGTTACCTGCTCACTGCGGCATCGCGGGCAACGACCTCGCAGACGCCGCTGCAAAAGAACTAAAAGATTCCACAAGAACAATTTCAATACCATTTTCACGAAGAGATGCAGCAAGACTTGTAGCAACTGAATCATGGCGATTGCAACGCTCTCTGTGGTGTGACCCGAACCATCAATATCGACCTCTACACCGAATAGATCCCACTTGCGTCTTTCGAATTCTTCACAATTTGAGCAGGTGGCATCGAAACTGTCTACACAGAATCCGCTTAAATGTGTCATACACAAACTACTTCCTACATAAAATAGGCATAGCGAGCAGGCCTCTGTGCTCTACATGTGATGTGTGTGAAAATTTTGAACATTTGGTAACCTCCTGTCAACGGTTTACTGCACATCGCAGGACACTGCGCAATAATTTAAGCTTACCTAAAGAAACAACCTTGTGCCTTGAACATGTCCTGGGTCCTTGGTGCGACGGATCGTCTGCTGCGCGAGCTACCAAGGCCTTACTAACTTTTCTGAAGGACACAGGGTTGATTAATACCCTTTAAAACTCATCTTTGTGTGATTATGTGCGTGTGAAAGTTAACTTTTCTTAAGGACACAGGGTTGATCAATACCCTTTAAAACTCATCTGTGTGTGCTTATGTGCGTGTGAAAGTGTGCGACACCGATTCTCTTTTTTTTCTCATTTATTTCCCCTTCCCCTCCCACACTCTGTCACCCTCATCCCTCAACCCTCATCAGGAGTAGCATGCTAGGCTTACCACCAGGCAGACATCTCCTGTTGCCATTAAAATATATATCTCTCTCTCTCCTCAGAGTGAACAATTATAGAATTTATTTGGCAAACACCAAATTCATATATTTAGTTCTTTTTCTTAGTGAAGTCGTCTTTAATTTAAGCATCAGGATTAAAAAAAGATAGCACTCGACAAGATAACGGACTGGTGGTGCTGACAAATGTGTAATCATTAATGTAATCATTCCATTCCTTAAATGCGAATGATTAGGAAATAAATAAAAAAAAAACAACCAGGTGTCACCTGTGGTATCCTACCTAACCCGCAACCTTCGTATGTCGTTTTCGTTGTTCTTCTTGCAACGGTGCTGTGCTAGCGGCGGTACAGCTTTCTGCTTTCGGTGGTATCTATGTTGCCTGTAGCCTTGCAATGAGAGTGTCAACCGGCGCCACCATTAACAATAGCGGTGAACTGATAACCTAATTGTTACCTTGAGCGCAAAGCGGAATATATCGAACGTGATCGACAGTTTTTTCATCGCAATGCTGCAAATCAGACTTTTGCTTATTGTACAGCTTACAGGCCTTCGAACATTGGCGGCATAGCTCGCAGTGCCCTTTTTAACCTGCACATACACACGCGCATGCGCATGAGTGTGTGCATTTGCATGTCGACAGTGTTATATTCAGTTTTTTTTTTTTTTTTAAACAGCCAAATCTAGCTTACATGTATGTATGCATTCACGTACACGGGTGCTTATACGGAGCAAGCAGAGAACAAATCACGAGAGCGTAAAGCGTGCGCATGCGGCCAACAGCGGTTTTTACCCGTAGGAACTGGTTTGTAGCAGATCGTAATTCTCAAACTTCACTGATTCAAAACAGTTTTTTTTTTTCTTTTTTTTTGCATGAGAAGAAGAAGACGCGAGAAAGGTGTAAACAGCGCGTGAAGTCCCTATCTCACAGCCGGAGTTCGGCAGTCGGCTTTGAGGTGTTGCACCGCCGTAGCGAAGCTTCCATCAATGTCTGCTTTGCGATCCCCGATTTGGTACCAAACAAAAGAAGAGCTGTTCGCTTGGTCGCATGCACGGTATAGCGACTTACAGAGTGTGATACAGCGGCGCCTTCGTGCACTTCGCCTCGCTTTATCTTGTGCTCGTTTACCAGCGCGTATAAGCCCCTGGAGCGCTTCATGCGCTCTGGGCGTCTACAGCGCTTGCATTTGAATTTCATGAAGCTCCGGTCAGCTTTGCATAACACATGACCATGGACCCCGTCGCTTCCTGCACAACATTTCCTGTCTTGCTTCCGAAGTTGCGCGCACGCGCGGGTTGTTGAATTTCGTGCCACGATCCCGCTGCAGTATTTTCTAAAGAAAAGAAGCTAAGCGTTTGTAAGGTAAGGCGGATGGGGAGATGCAGTCTTCGTTCATTTTAGATCGCAAATTTACTCCAATATTCACGCGCCATTCTTATGGCGCCAATGTTTTCGCGCACTGCGACACGTGTCTTGTCGGTCGCACTAATATGAATATAGGGGTAAAACGGCAACAGCGCCATTGTTGCTTTTTTACCTACCTTCGCGCATGGAGCTCGGAGCTGCCGCCTTCGCCTAAGCTTCAAAAATGCGATAATGCTGGACTTGGCGCATAAGCGCACCTCAGAAATTATGATGCTGCTCCTTTGCTTGGGAAAGAAAATGATCGTTAAGGTGGCGAAACCTATTTTCGCAACTTCTAATTCTTAGAATACACGTTACGGCGGTCTTTTAAGATTTCAGGACCGAGTAAGGAGGAGAGCTCAACCTCCCACATTCTTTAGCTTTAAGACGCCACAGAATGTAGCAATAATTACCGAACATAACAAGGCAGTCAAAATTAAACACAAGTTCACGAGCTGCATGTTCAATCTTGACTGTATGCATTGGTTCCTCCCTTGGTAATATAGAATTAGATATCATCCTCGTGTTCATACGTTAAATATGATTTCATTTGCAGCTTTCCAGGCTTACTCAAATTACGGCAGTCACAGCATTTAGACGACCTAAGAGAAATGTATTTAAAACGTGTCTACTTCTCGCAAAATTAGGGCTGCATTGGAACCTCTCTATGCAGGAAGAAGTTATTTAAAAAAGGCATTTCGGCTACTTATGTGCTAGGCTGTTTCTGCTCCCATCGTTCCGAGCTCTGAGCTACCGTGACCGGTGCGAGCATAATTCACCTATAACGGCAGCCCTAAATCCGAATTAGATTCGCCACTCCGCGCCAGGCCTAATGCGCAAACCAAAAACAACAAAAAACAAAAAAAAGCTCCGTCGCCTAGACTTTTGCCAACGCGTCATCTTGTATTCTGAGCGTGCACAACGTACAGTGCCTAAGCTTCCGGTTTTTCTTCCTGGCTGGTTTGCAAACATTTCAAACGCATATTTTTTTTGAAGCCATGTTTCAATGCGACCTAAAAGGTAAACACATGATTAAGGGAGTAGGAAATTACTTGCGTGCAAGAAACTGCTGTTGGAGCCATTGAAGATAAAAGTCGAGTGAGAAACTGACTGCCACTTGGCTTTTGCTCGAAAGAGTCGCTGAATGCCATTTACAAAAGAACCACTTCCGGAGAAAAATTTATAACAATTTCAGTGTTTCTAATCATCTGAAAAAAAAAAAAGCAGACCAGAAAAAAATTTCTCAGAAACCGTTAAAAATACTTACGTTTATGACTTCAAAAGCGTAACAGCGCCGCAGGCGAAATCTAGTTATCTTTATTTTAATTAATAAATACTCGCAACAACCTCTTAGCAGTCAGGGCGAGAGTGCATACAGCGTTTATGAAACAGTGCCGAGTTCCGCTTTAACAGCAGCAGGAAAGCAAATCATGTGATTGATAATCAGTTACAAGAGAATACGCGCAGTCAACAAAGAAAGAAAAAAATCGGAATTTTGAGAGGCGTCTAGACGGCGAGCAAAATGAAGTATCGTTACAAGGAAATACTTGATACTTCATAAAATGGTGTTACAGCCGGTACAAAAGGTTCAACGGATTGCATATCTGCCACTTCGTACGGTGCTCAGAAATAGTTCCAGGAAAGAATGAAACTGATAAGCAATAGTTCTAACCTGCGGCTTTACAATTGTTATACTCTGCTTGCCCCTCGCTTTCTTGTATTCGTTTAAATGCACGTAGATGGAAAAATTGATTTTGAAATAGTTGTTGACAGTGCTATACATTATCAGTATGCTGTGTAGTTTACAGGGTATTTCTGGCGTTGGGTGGTCAGCTCCTATTGTAAGATCGGATATAGAGATATTTCTACCTTAAGAGTTATAGATTAATATTAGTGCTTTCTTTTGCAGCCCTTCATTGTGATTTATGATTTTCTTAATGTGCACGCACCCCACAGTATCAGCGATGCCAAGCAATGGCCTAACGAGTGTTGTGGAGGTTGCGAGCTTAGTTGCACAAGTACACCTTTTCATGCGATGTTTCAATAACCACAGCTTTTTCGTTGACGCCGAAGCAACATAATGAACTGTTGTATTCCTAGTCAACCTCAAGTCAGTTATAAGGCCAAGGTGCGTAAAATTGTCAACCTGCCTGACATATGCATCATTAATATTGTAGGTATATATATTAACGGCTTTTCTTATTTCTTGAGACAATCATATGAGCACGTTTTGACGTATTTAGGTTCGTGCGTCAAGATTGACACCATTCGCTAATCACAGAGAGATAATCGCATAGGGCAGTCTGATCTTGCACAGGTTTTATGCTCTGATACACAATGTAGTCCTCGGTCCAGAACCGGCATTGTACAGAGGAATCCAAAGACAGGTAGTTTAAATAAATCAGAAAGAGAAGAGGGTCAAGAAGAGAACCTTGAGGTAGTCAAGATAATTTGGGGGCAGATCAAGAATTTGAGTTTCCTATACAGGTATCTGTTTTCGATCATATATGTAAGAAAGAAGTCTGGTTAACAATTAGTTAATTTTCAGTACACGTTATAACTTCAGCGTTAGCCTTTTGTGAAAAACCTGGTCAAATGCATTTTCGAAGTCTAGGAAAAGTATATCAAGTTGTCCACCTTCGTCCAAAGCAGCCATAAAATCATTGGCAATGTGTGCAGTTGTGTAACCGCGGACTAGCCACGTCGGAAACCGTGCTGTCCCTAAGAAAATAAATTATTTTCCAGAAACCCGCTTATGTCCTTAAAAATGGTAAGTTCATTCACCTTGCTAACAGTGCAAAGAAGCGAAACAGGTCGGTAGTTCATGGCACTAGCCTTATATCTGCACTTGTGAATTGGGATAATCTTAGCCGTCTTTCAATCATTGGGAATTGCAGCCTGTCTGAAACTCTCGCTGCATATTATGAACAGATATTTAGAACACCATTCTGTGTTCCCAGATAAAAAGTTTTTAGTTATGTTGTCAGGACCGGCATAATATTTATTGTCTAATTTTAGCAGTGACGCATAAATACCTTGTTCAAAAAAAAAAAGGCTGGGTAGCTCGTATCTTTGGCATAGCTATTTCGAATTAAAATAGTCAGCGTGTAAAAATACAGAAAAAAAAAACACACGTTGAAAGCCTCGACAATACCGCGGGAGTCTCTAGTTACTGTATCATGCAGCTTAACTTTGGTCACCGGATCGTTTCTGCTTGTTAGCTGCACCCAAAACTTTTCTGGGCCGTATGTGAGAAAAGCATGCATCTTTATTCTTGAGTTCGGCACGCAATAATGTAGCATTAAAGGGCCGGTGAAAGAATCGGGACGTGAGTTTCGTTTGATAGGAAGCTTTAGGTGTAATATATCCCGAGTAATTCATGCAATGTGTCGAAGCGCTTTCTTGTAGTTCATGAGAAATACGCTACCGAATGCATTCTTATACTGAATACCCCGCTGGGGTGGCGCAGTGGTTACGGTGCTCGACTACTGTTCCCAAGGACGCGGGATCGAATCCCGGCCTCGGCGGCCGCTTTTCGATGGAGGCGAAAAGCAAGGCGCCCGCGTGTTGTGCGATGTCAGTGCACGTTAAAGAACACCAGGTAGTCTAAATTTCCGGTGTCCTCCACTACGGCGTCTCTCATAGTCTGAGTCGCTTTGGGACGTTAAACCCTACAAACCAACCAACCATCTTATACTGAATGCTTAAAATGCATCAACAAATTATTGGCGCTGAAGTGTTTAAAGTTTAAGTTTTGTTCTAAGTAGTCGATAACTCTTTCGCCGGGACTTTTTTTTGAGGTCCGAGAATTCCCTGGGGATGCTTCGTGTCTCTTTTCATGCCAAACTGTTTTTAACGTTTTACAGTGCTGTTTTGCACGTGCAGTAAAGTTCGGTGTTTGCGAACGGCAGCGCAAACGTTCTTAGAAATACTCAAGGCTACTATCGCGTGAGAGCGACTGAGTCAGCCGGGAAGCTTTTGATGTGGACGCCTGCTCCCTCTGACTTCCGCTCCTTTCTCGTGCTTTTTCCACTGGGCGCACGCTATCCGCTCTTTTTCTCTGTCATCTTCAGTTTTATTTCTCTGTACTCTCCCGCATAACCCGGCGCGGTGGCGCGGTGGCGCAGTAGCGTAGGGGCAGGACAATCGTCTTCTAAGCTTGAGTACCCAGGTGCGAACCCGGCCGACCGCGGAGGCTCGTTTCAATGAAGGCGAAACGGAGTGGCGTCCGTGTGCAGCGCGATGTCAGTTGCATTTGAAAGAACCCCAGGGGTCTAAATTTCCAGAGTCCTCCATTACGACGTCACTCCTGGGCTGAGTTCGTTTGGGATGTTAAATTCCACAAACCAAACCAAACTAAACCAATTTTCAATTCTTCTTACGCCCCCCCTTCTCCGACGCTCTCTCTGGCTTTGTGGTAACCTATATTCACTATATAGTGTGCATGACCTTGATCTCGACGCTTGAATACCAGACGCTCAGAGGCGCTGCATACGCATGATGTCACTGCCTGTCTTCTGTATAAATAGAGATCGGAGAGCGCTACCTAGCTATATCACCATACGCGTCATGCTGAAGCGAAGCTTGATCGCTGTCTTCGGCTCGCAGAACCGGAAAATCCAGTGGGCATGGCAAGTCGGGCCACACAATTGGCTAAGAAGCGACAGCGATAGCGAAAACAGTGATCAAAAGAGTCTTTGAAATAGCGAGAGGCCAAACGTGAGGAGGAACGAGACAGAACGCGTGCCAAATGCGTCGCCGAGGTCGCTGCAGCGAGTGAATAGGTTTAGGAGGACGAACCTCTCGGTTGACCATGCCAAATCGCAGTGCCATTCCTCAATCTAGGTTCAACCGTAGGTTAACTTCTGCTATTTTATGTACGAAGACGTGGATTACAATTGCGGGTTTTTTCCTAACAGAAATATATAAGGGTTTTGCGTTAAAATCATCAGGAAAAAACAGATTCGAACTACTATCTTACGCGCTGACTACACATGAGTAAAGGAAATGGAAAATTTTTAGTACATATATTTTACAGTAGCATTGCAAAAAGCTAACCTCTAATTTTGTGGTAGCCGTTTCTCCGCCACTGTTCCTTGTTATAGAATGTAATCGTGTTACGTAAATGCATGATAAACCTCCCAACTACAGGCACGAGGATTATTCTTTATCAGCTCGCATATTATAACGGCGCCACGGACCCATTCAATTCCCCTCTCTCCTCTGACCTGTCCTTGCAGGCGCAGTGGACTAATCGGGAGCAGACCGCCAGAGCATGAAGTCAAGAGGAGAAGGAGGAGGAGAAGGCGGCCCGTCATGCGCCACATTAGAGATAATTTATCACCGAGTTTTACGAGCTCCCCTTGTTTCTGCTGCACCGGGCTCCCCTGCTGCGCGCAGGGTCGTCTGCTGGGCCACAGGACAGGATCTCGCCGGAGCGCGCGCAGAATTCAGAATTGCGCTTTTAATTAATCCACCGGGCGCTTGAGGGCTTCCGGGCAGAATATATTTAGAATGCAAATTGTACGCCGCCTATTAATGAGACCCGCCCTCTTTAACGCTGCCTTTCGTTTAGACAATTCGGGCCGACTGGACACTATTCCATGAAAGAAACGTGGAACTTTTGTTTCTTTTTCGGGGCGATTCGGACAAACTAAAAACTTGCAGTTGATAAGGCAGGAAATTATGGGGGGTCGAGTGCATCTGGTGGCTTGCTTATACATTCCGCAACGAGTTATCAAATATCGGTGCATATGTTTCTTCAGAAATCATGGCCATGGGTTTTGTTCACATGATACTCCCCTCAACGCTAGACCCACAAGCCATGAAAATACGCGTTCCTAAGGGCCATATGCAGTAAGGAATTGAGCGGCAAAAACCTCTAGGCACACAGAAAGACACATAGACCGGATCGCCGCTTGTCCTGCTTTTGTGTTTTTCTGCGCCATGCTTTTGGCGCCATTACTTAAGCCTCTAGAATGCAATAAACAATAGCCCAACGGCAACTCGTCCCCATTGGTGCGCGTCGTATTCAACCGGCGATGTTCAGCGCACAGCCCGTACTCCATCGTGTAAGGAAAGGTTTGATAATAGAGCTTTCTTTGTCAACAATATTTATTTTACTTTTATTTTGATAAGCTGCAGAGTAAAATTCCTACCTCCTTTTCGAAAATCTAGAGTCCTTATTAAAACATGCTTGTCAGTTAAAATTTTTCGATTTTCTTTCTTTAAGTACTGCAGTTATTACTGGCATCTGTGAAGTTTCTCGAGCGTGATAGACAGTTCTGCTTTGGCTGGTGTATATTGTTTAACTACGAAAAGTGATCCAGGCTATGAGGGCTACCGTAGTTAGAGGCTCCGGAAATTTGCTGCCCCATGATCGAAACCTGCGCTGACATCGTTCAGTACTCGGGCGCCTTGCTTTTCAGCCGCATGAAAAAGTGGCTGCCGCAGCCAGCATCGAAACTGGTTCCATGGGTTCAGAACCCCCTAACCACTGACCGACCATGGCGGTACGGTCGTCAGTTCTTTTATGCCGCACGGTCACTGTGACTTAATGTTTAGAGCGCGTATCCTCCTCTTTCTACAGGTAAGCAATAATTAGTTTAGTAAATGGACAGTGTAACATGTAATTACTATTTACTAGTGTGTGTAAAGTG
>NC_139345.1:5542303-5662303 GCF_055883805.1 Amblyomma maculatum
GACTCGGAAATAGCGGTTCAGTAGAGGGAAAAGGAAGTGAAGCAGTAAAGACAGGGGCCGTGCGCACGCTCCTTTTATTTTGTAGGCTCGGCATGCAGTCGAAGCCTCTTAAAAGATGTTGGAAAGCGTCCCAGAATACTTGTCATGACTTGCCCTGGTGTAGATTTATGTCACTTCGCATTTTCACATCTTGTGGAAGAAACAGTGGGAATCTTTTCTTTTTTATTCGGCGATGAAGGTAAAGAGACAGACAAAATGGAGGAATTCAACGCTACTGAACCGAATGTGGAGGGAAAGATTTCGCTGTGGGTCGTCGAGCGTCGACTCGAAAACAACAATACATCGAAGTTCACCGGCGTTACTTTCCTTTAGATGCTTTCCTGCTCCACTCGGTCAGCTCTCCGCAGTGGCGTGCGCATGCGCAGTGAGTAAACCACCCTCCTCCTCCTCTTCTCAGCTCCGGCGCGTGAATCTGCTGGGATGCCGCTACCCTCCTCTTCCTCTTATTGGTGAGCACCACGGTACTTGAGGAGTAACTGGGTGACCCACGAACGATTTGCGCATGAGCAGTGAGGCTGCCTAACAAGGCACGTGACGTCATAAGTCGGCGCAGTAGCAGAACACTTGTGGAACGGCGCAGCTGGTTGCCATGGTTCCGGCGCATGCGCAGTTGTGGCCAGGGACAGGTATGGCGAAACTCGCTTCTACTTGCCTAGTGTCGCTATATAAAAAATACTTTTCGTAGCAGAATATTCACACAGGTTTGCAAAGAAAATACCCGCATAATTTGTAACTGATGAAGGCACAGCGAAGAAATTGCAATGAATGTTACTGCCTTACTTACCCAAATGCACGGAAACGAAACATTCGGAAGGAGACACGGTTTAAGTAAAAAAATTAGGCCGCGGGTATATTTTTCTGATGCTTGGCAGCACACTTCTGCAAGGTAAACATCCAAAGACAGCACACTGACTGGTCTCCTTGGGCTTCTGTCGATGGTCCGTTGCGACAAAGCCCGTAGTTACATTAGGGGTCATGGCGCAAGAAGTCTCTCCCTACATATTGCCATTCCACGCCTTTAAAATATAGAGAGGAAAGTGATTGCAGCAGCTTTGGAGCTGGAAAACGTAGCCGGAAAACAAACTGGATTCCAAGGGAAAGAAAGCGTAGCAGGGGGCGACAGAAAGGTGGGCGGATGAGGTTAAGAAGTTCGCAGGGGTCAAGTGGATGCAGATAGCACAAGACCGGGCTATTCAGAAAATTATAAGAGATGCTTTCACCCTGCAGTGGGTATAGTTCGGCTGATGTTGATGTTGTTGTTGATGATGATGAACATTCACGGGGAGAGTGTCAAAGTGGAGAGGATACCAGAGGAAATGAAAATTAGTTTTTCAGAAAAGAAATCCTAATTATTAGTTTTTCAGAAAAGAAATCCTAAATATTTCTATCACTTCCCGGTTAAAAGCTGAACCGCAATGTGAACAAAAGGAGGAAATTAGAAGAGAAATAAAGAGGGAGATAGAGAGAAAGGTGCAGTTGTGGTCGACGGATCAATTTCGACAATCTGGGCACCTTAACCATACAGTGACGTCGCACAGTTCACGGGTATCCTTTACGTTTCGGCTACATAGAAATGCAGCCGCCACCGAGGGGTTCGAACCCATGTTATCCGACTCAATGACCAAGCCACAGCGTCCAGTAGGGCGTAGAAGGAGTACAGAGAATTAGGACTGCAGAGACGATGGATAAAGAGGTAGCGGACAGCCGGTGCTCCGAGCGGAAACGCATCGAAAGGGCAAGGTGCGTCGAAGGGCGCCCATATCACTCAAAACCCATTCACCCACAGTACTTAATGTTGTCGCTTTCATACACATACCCTATTTAACATGTCTGGCGAATATTTATTTTTGTGCTGCAACTTCTCCAGGTGCACATGATGAATTTCAGTTGAACCATGTATAACTGCCTTAATATGCAGATGCACTATGACTAGACGCAAACTATACTGCGGGTGGCGATGCATCTAATCGCTGTAATCGCTTTAGAAGAGCTTCAATATCTCATCATGTTCTTTATACCCTCCTGGTGGATCAATCATTGGGGCATTAGACTGCTAAGTCTGGGGGCGCGGGTTCGAACCCGGCCTTTGCGACGACGTTTAAGTGGAGGCGAAGCGCAGGTTTTAGTCCGGAGCCTAATACTATGGTGTCTCCCATGACCAATATTGCTTTGCGTCTTTAAGTCCGCATCTGAAATACTTTTATTCGGATTAAGGTCATTTCCTGCTGGCATGTGCTGCAGTCGACTGTTTTGTAAGGCGTCTTCAGATGGCACTAAAATAAGTAGGCCCATGGTTTTTGCATACTACCACATGTTCAGAAGCTCATGCTTGACCAGTGAGTTCTGCATCATATCAAGAAATAAGCAATTTGTGAACTGCATTAGATAGAATTATTAATGACTACCATAATTTGCCCTCATTGTACTATGAACGCGTCTTTCTTATCGCGTGAAAATCATGTTTTCATCGTTTTTGGAAATGCACTCAGCGCACAGACTTGCCAAGAAGGTGAACACTAAGAATCAGATTTTCTCTCTCTCTCTCTCTCTCTCTCTCTCTCTCTCTCTCTCTCTCTCTCTCTCTCTCAGACAAGTGCTATTTATTATTATCTGATGAAATTTTGTAGGCCGATTGCTCAAGTTTCGGGCGCTGTTCACAAAATAGAACAAGTCGACGATCCAAATGTCAACAGCGGTCTGTTGCAATATTTTATTTGTTACCTAGCCGATCAATAAATCATAGTTTTAGGTCAAGCTGCTTAAATTATTACAAGAGTCTGTATACCTGTTTTTTCTTGCGACGCAGATAACGCCGTGATTGGCAGTTCGTGATCGCCTCCCGGAAAAATTGTATAGGTTAAACTGTCTTTGACCCAAATTTCATGAAAGTTACTATGGACGCTTTTGCCTATTCTATCCCGATTCGTTTCTGCGCATGGGAGGGTAAATAACAGGCTAGTCTGGGCAGGCTGTCTAGCACAGCAGCAGTTTCTGTCTCTCGGAGATGTCGGTATAGATATGGCGTATTTGTCTAGTTTAAATGAAGCCGACGATGTCCACTGCAAAGCGCGAGTGTGTTACAGTTTTACACGAGGCGTGACTGGCTGTGGTGATAGCATACCGCTTTCGTGCCCCAGACAGGGAAGCTTATCTGATAGCTCTGGCGTGGGTTCAAAACGCAGTCGCGGAAATGTTTTTTGCAACATAGTAGTGGGGAGCCGCAGATGACAGTGGCGCATGCGTCGTACCTAGCTTCAGTAGATGAATGACTTTGCAGAATGGAGACGACGATGTTTGCTGTGCAGTGTGAGATTCGAGGTAAGATGTACTGAGCCAGATGACCTTGGTGTTTGGAATGAGAGAAGTAGAGCTTACGTTCTAAACATTTAACCATTCGGGCACCTATGTATTCTGGTGGTCCTAGCCTGGCACCAAATGTGCGAGTTAGAGGTCCGGAAAGGGATCTCGTTTGACTGCGACCTGACTAGGCAATGTATTTTGCTGTGTGAGCGCTCCACCCCACACGCTTGCCAAGATGGATGAGGGCCTCACTTATTCGCCCTCAGTCCATGTGCTTGACGCTCAATAAAGGCGAGAGCTACGAGACAAGATAACAAGGTCACGCTGTGATCCGTTGTGGCGTGGGTCTTTTTTGAGACCGCGACGTGATGTCTCGAAACATTGAACCTCCCTTGTAGCCAAGATTCCCTTTAATATTTTACGCCGTTACAAAGTATATATGAATTAAAGGTTGCCGGCATGACCTGCATGGCCTCCCTATCTGTCGTCTGTACAAATTACAACTTCTCATTATGGTGTTTTATTTTCTCGTGATATCGCATATTCCTTAACATTTAATATCGCATGGGGCATTTGTAACCGCTTACGGCTGAGGCGATAACGGTGTGAGTATGAAGTCACGTACCCAAACGGTAAACCTTAGCTACGTAACTGGAAGCACTTCATGTTTCTTTGGAAAGGCACAGTGCGTATTGAGAGAAACTGGATTTCCATTACCCCAGTTCAACGATACACAGTCGCCGTATACACACTGCGCATTTCTCTTTACTAATGACAGTGCGGCATATGAATTTATCAGCGTTTGCTTTGGGACTAGTTGGTTTATGATTAAAGACGGAGGCCTAAATAGCGCGGTACATATGAGACGAGAAAATAAAAAGGAAAATACGCAGGAAGAGCGCTATCCCAGAATTGTTTATTCAGAAAGAACGTACCCAAATGTGCACACACTGCAAATCTCCAACCTGGAGAAATATATGAAAAATCACACTTAAGTTTTGCCAGGAAAAAAGACTTACGTCTTGCTAGGACGCCCACTGATGCGACGCTTATAGATTCATCCGCTCCATTTTTGATAAACATTTTAAGCAGACCATGTGTCACAACATCCCTTCTGTCCAGATTATATGAAGGAACGGCGCAGATGGAACTTCATGAAGACCACCATGTTTAATGCACAGCGGAAGAGTGTTTTGCGGTTGGAGCTTGATTAAGACGACGATGTTTGCTGCACAGTGCGAGATGAAACATAAGGCCCACGAGTACTTGGCGCCATCTGTGGAACGCCTGCAGTACTATAAGTCCATTAATAGCACCGAATAACGTCAAACTCGCAAATGATTGGAGCAGAGGTAACGCTCTGAAACAACAAGAAAGTTGTCGTTATTAAAGCAGCAATAGATTTAACTGCTCCATAATCATGTCTTCTAGTCCGCAGGGTTTTTATTGCATGCCCAAACGAAGCGAAAATGACGATCTCGAATAGGACTGCCAATAACTGCAGCATAAAAACAGATCGAGGGAGCGAAAGTAGAAGCGGAAGGAAATATTGTAACAATAGACGCCTCCCAGCAGCCACATATGCCAAAGCAATCGCTGCATCACGACACCCCTGTTCGATGGTGCGGACGGCAGCTGTATTCTCCAATAAAAAGAGCTCAATGATAATAAATGACAGCGATTGTCAGCGCTAGTTCTCTTCCGCATGCTACATGATTATGCTATCGCTTATGTAAAACAATAATGGTCTTCTCGGCATAATTTACTGTCACGTGGCTGTGACAATGCTGTGATCACAAGAAAACATACAGGCGTAGTAGTACTAAAACTGCAGAATTTTTTTTCTAAGAACCTTCCGAGTAGTCGGCGCCCAGCCATGTCACCTGCCAGCTACCACCTGCGAAATATATGCTCGTGATTCTTCGAGGCTGCGAGGATTCAGGCAGAGGGTGGGGCAAAAGGTTCAAGTTCACATCTCTCTTTTCTGCATAAAAGGGGCTGCTCGGGTTAGGCCCTATTCTAGCTCTGCCATTGAAAACAATAAGTGCCACCACTCTGCTTTGCCGCATATCAGATGTAGCATGATGAAATAGCACTGTTTCCTCTTTTAGCTCGTGTTAGCCCCGTCAGCATGCGCCTCGACTTTCTGAAAAACGTGCTCCCACCTGCGTGGTTCAATTTCTCGCCTTCTCGCTTTCACTGGGATGCGCGAAAGAGCGTCAGCGGACCGCAGTGCGCGGTTGCCACGGCCCGCTGGGTCAGCTAGTACGCGGGAGCGCATATTCGCGTTCGCGCTGTGCCCACTATAAATGAACGCGCGCTCCGTTGCCCTCTCTCGCCTTGCCTTTGCTTCTGTTCTGTTACGCCTACGATTCTGTTCATCCCCTCCCGTGAGAAAGAATGCTGGTTACCAAGCGATGAAAGGGGCAATGTGGAACAAAATGAGATGTGGTTTTACCTGCCCGAAGCTTGCAGGTATTACACGCTTTTTGTACTTTCCTATTTAGGCTGCCGCTTTCGCATTTCGTCTTATCGTATCAATTGCCAAGCTGTGACGCATGCCCAACTTTCTATCGCCCTGATTAGGATGTGTAAGGAAGAGCAGGGGGAAAGGAAATGGGGGTGGGGGGGGGGAGGGGAGGGGAGGGGAGGGGGGCAGTATATGGTGTAGGAACACGCTCAGCCGCTTTGTACCGTCTGAACGTCCGTTCAGTTGGTACGAGGGGAGGCCTTGTACGAATGTGTCATATCGCATAATTAAGCGCACGTTGTTATTTACTTACATTACACACCATGTGATGCAAAACATTCGTTCCGTCGGTACGAAGGGAGGTCTTGTACAAATATTTCCCATTAAATGGTGTGTAATGTAAATAAATAACAACGTGCGCTTAAATAGGGCTACTAATTAGCGTCTTTAGCTGCTATCATCAGGTGTCATAAGCGTGTAGTCGATTAGCTGGCACGCCTTGAAAAGATAAATGTCGTCGCGTCTTAATCCGATGTAATCTAATTTGTGTTCCTGCTTTTCTATTTCCGTTACCTTCACTAGCTTAACCTATAGTTTTCTTTACCACGTTCTACGTTCTTCTTACAGGCTTCCGTAAATTTAAGTATCGTAGAGGAGCGTCAGCTCGAATAACAACTTTGACGGTGTTTGACACACACACACGCTCGCTCGCACGCACGCACGCACACACACACACACACACACACACACACACACACACACACACACACACACACACACACACACACACACACACACACACACACACACACACACACACACACACACACACACACACACACACGCACGCACGCACGCACGCACGCACACACACACACACACGCACACACGCACACACACACACGATTAGCATTGATTCTTAAGCTACCGCACAGCGTGAAAGCCCACCCAAAGAAAATAAAGAATTCCTTTTTAACCAATCCCTACGTACGCGCATGCGTGAAATAGCGGTACAAGTCTGCCTCTGAATGCAATGGTCTTGGAGGGCGCTTATCCTGTCAGAAACGAGCCGCCCGAAATGAGAGCTCCTGCTAAATTGGTCACGTCATGTATCTCCTCAAGTTACAAAATCCGACTACAAATTAGCATGTCTCTAGCCAACAACCATATGCCAGAGGGATTCCTGTAATTTTTTCGCTCTCAACGCCTTTCACGACCAATGCGACGCCATAGTTTCAGAGAAGCAAGCCTTGCACTCTGTCTTGTTAATAGGCGCATCGCATCAAATACGTCCGCCCAAGCTATTGCTAAAGCAACAGGCACGCGAAGATTCCTATTCCAGATTGAGTAAGCGAGTTGGATGCTTGTAAGGAAAGAAAAACAGGGCATGGGTATTAGCGCCTTTTTGTTTTGTATTTTTTAATTGCGGATACTGACAAGAAAAAGCAAGAAACAAATGTAGAAAATTTCGGTTGCAAGTTTAATATCCCGCGAAAGCAAAATTTCACAAACTTTCTGTGGACATGTGCGTGGTCGCTGCACAGGTTCCGCCGTAAAAATGGCGCCATCTGGAAGCCGCCACCTCAAGTGACGAAGGTTTAACCGTAGCCTCGGCGGTCACGGGTTTAACCTTAATTGTGCCACCATCTGGGAGTCGCCTAGCGACGACACAAGTGTTAGAGCTGTTTCACATGCAGTCGAAAACGCTCGCCATTTCTGCCGCAGCGACGTGAAAACCTGTTAACTGTCACGGCGGCTCGAGCGGTGAGACGGACGCAGTTGTAACACGTCAGAAGCTTTTCGCTCTGTCGCTGCCGCTCGCCACTAAGTTCCCAACAACCACTAACATGTAAACCTGGCTTTAGGCAATTTTGCTAGATCCTGACCGTCCGAATTAGTGCTTTCAGACAAAAATTCAGCCGCTCCTCTTTCCATTCATCCCTTCAGGCGCGGCGAGATACCAGTGCGCGCACAACTGCCTAACCACCGCAGCAGCAGCGCCAGCCTTTCTTCCCTCGTGTTTCCTTTCAGCATGCATCGGCGCTTCCAGAGAAAAGTGGTGCCCGCGGCACGGTTCTAGTTCTTCCCTTGCGGCGCACGACAGAGCGTCGACGCAGCGCGGCGCTGTACCACGCTGTGTCAGCTAGTTCGCAGGAGCCCATATTCGCGCTTGGGTTATGCGCAATGAAAACGAATGCGCTGTTCGTCGAGTTCTTTTTGCATTACTCTCACTCCATTCTTCCGACGATACTGCTCTCCCTCCTGTGAGTGAGATTTCCGGCTGAAAAGCGTTGAGAGGGAAAATGCAGAACTCAGCAAAGCTTTTTTACCTGCCGTGCACCTGCAGCAATTCCACACTTCTTTGCACTTTTCCGTTTCTGTTACCACTTAACGGTATATTCGTGTCATTTGCCCCCTTTAGTGCGAAAGCAGGGATCGAATAGTAAGCGCATAATCTGATCTCAGTTGAATACGTGTTAATTTAATACGTTTAATACGTGTGTGTGTGTGTGTGTGTGTGTGTGTGTGTGTGTGTGTGTGTGTGTGTGTGTGTGTGTGTGTGTGTGTGTGTGTGTGTGTGTGTGTGTGTGTGTGTGTGTGTGTGTGTGTGTGTGTGTGTGTGTGTGTGTGTGTGTGTGTGTGTGTGTGTGTGTGTGTGTGTGTGTGTGTGTGTGTGTGTGTGTGTGTGTGTGTGTGTGTGTGTGTGTGTGTGTGTGTGTGTGTGTGTGTGTGTGTGTGTGTGTGTGTGTGTGTGTGTGTGTGTGTGTGTGTGTGTGTGTGTGTGTGTGTGTGTGTGTGTGTGTGTGTGTGTGTGTGTGTGTGTGTGTGTGTGTGTGTGTGTGTGTGTGTGTGTGTGTGTGTGTGTGTGTGTGTGTGTGTGTGTGTGTGTGTGTGTGTGTGTGTGTGTGTGTGTGTGTGTGTGTGTGTGTGTGTGTGTGTGTGTGTGTGTGTGTGTGTGTGTGTGTGTGTGTGTGTGTGTGTGTGTGTGTGTGTGTGTGTGTGTGTGTGTGTGTGTGTGTGTGTGTGTGTGTGTGTGTGTGTGTGTGTGTGTGTGTGTGTGTGTGTGTGTGTGTGTGTGTGTGTGTGTGTGTGTGTGTGTGTGTGTGTGTGTGTGTGTGTGTGTGTGTGTGTGTGTGTGTGTGTGTGTGTGTGTGTGTGTGTGTGTGTGTGTGTGTGTGTGTGCGCGCGTGCGTGCGTGCGTAAGCGCGCGCGCATGTGTGTGTTGTGCTTAAGTTGCTACGTTTACTTCCATTGTGCCAAGGAACTGCCAGGAGGATAACGATCCCCTGAGGCTACAGAGATAGCCTTAATTGTTGCCAAATTTGTGAACGCATAGAAGTGCACACAGACCATTTTCTTTCTTCCGATATGTTTATAGCTCTTCCTTTCATTTAAACTTTGACTCATAATTATGCTATTTAGCGCTGTTTATTTATTCTCCTGTGCTAATTACTGTAATATATTTTAAAGATACCTCGCGCGCGAACTCGTAGAAAATGTCGATACACACCGTCTGCAGAGCACAAAACGGCGATGTTTTTCAGCTTGCCTATTGGGCTTTCGCTCTGCTAGCGATTCTCGCTCAGAATGTCGAATATAATCCGTAAAAGAAAATATCCCTTTGTATTTTTCTATAGGAACGTTATTGCAATCATTAGCCGTTTATCTCAAATGTCTGCATGCTCACAGAAGAAACGAGCGTCGGAAGAGGCACTAAGTTAGTTTTACCTCATGGCCCTAGCATAACCTTGACAGGTGCAAGAAAGGGCACGTGCCCGTCCAATGTTCCAGCAGGAAATATCGTATACGTTTCCCCCCTTTATCTCTTTCCAATAGCAGCGACTGCGATCTCTCTCGTGCACGGTCATATGACAGGAAAAAAAGAACAATTGCTCTCTCGGTCGACGACGAAATGCCCGTAAGAAAGGAAAGATAAGTAATGAGCGATGAGTCCTGGTCAGAAGAGCCATTTGTTTCGCGTGTGTCGGTACGACCCCCACGGCTTGTCCTCCGCAGTTGTTGTGCTTTTGTCACTGATTCGTTACATTTGACAGAGCCTGCGCGGCTGCGGCCGAACGTTCACGCACAAATCGCGTTTTTCCGAGTGTTATGAGAAGAAAAAAAAAAACAACAGTGGTAACTGTGAAACACACAAAACAAAAAATAAAGGAGGCAGGGCGGAAGAGAGGTAAAGAGCTATGTGATGAGTTCCTGCCTACGCATAGCTTGGTACATTTCGATCCGGAACATTTTTCGTCTAAAGCGATAGCATAAAATGCCTCGTTCTGCAGAAAATCCGAGGTCAGTGTTGTCAATTTGTTGTCTTTGGCATTGTGAAAACAAAAAAGGAACCATGGGCTTGACTGTGCCGTATGGTAGCTGACAGGTGATATTGCCGTGCTCTGACTGGCCTTCGGGTTGTGTGGTGTAATGAAACCATATGACACAGCTGCGTTGTCAAGGGATGCCAAGTCAGGCTTTTTCGTTATGATGGGCGACTGAACTCGCAATCCAGCCCTTCAATATCCCTGGTTCTCAAATTCGACAACCTGACCCAGAGCCATGTAGGCACTTAGAGCCACTCGGTAGCAGCGCGGCTTCAGCTGCAGCGCGCCGTGCCTACCGACCGCCGCCACCCGACGACTCGACTTGGTAGCCTATCTCTCGAAGCTGGTATGACGTCACAGCCATCTGGGGTCATTAAAAGTCAAACGTGCCTCCCGAATCTGCTGGGCGTTCTATATTTGAATACCATTGACTGCGATGCTGATTTCTACAGTTCCCTGGTGAATTGGTCAATTGAAGACAACGATGCGCTGTGCATCCAACCTTTGATCATGAAACGTTTACGGCGGAGTGAGTCTCGTTTAGTTCAAAGTTAGGGTTTCTCGATATTCGGCGCGTAGTGTAAAATAAAAATAAAAAGAAAGTAATGGTGGGCAGCGCCGTCATTAGATAATAAAGTACGATGTGCGCGTACTTTGAACTTATGAATACCATTTATATATACACAGGAAATTCATTTTTACACTTTTGTCAAAACTGAGTCTCCAAAATATTCCGTGTAAAGAACCCAAAATTGAGAAAAAGTTAGAATATGTGTCACTTCATTGAAAATTCTTTCTTTCTTTCTTTTTTTTTAGCAAGGGCAAGGCTAGCCAATTTTTGAAAACATTACGGAGACAATGTTATATAGGCATAAAATTTCGCTCTTTTTTCTCACGACACAATAATTTTCCATGGCAGCATGCGAAACTCATAAAATAATCTTTTTTAGAATAGGTCAATGCTACTTCAAATGTATTTAACTTTCTTTACGACGGAGTATTTTCCTGAATGGCATTAAGATGTTTTACGGTAATTAAAAAAATATATAGCGACGACGTTCTTGTGATTAATATATCTATTTCAACGTGGTACATCACTATTCAAGCTTCATTTTTTTCTCAGCCGAGCTAAATGTAAAATCTGTAAAAAAAAAAAAAATAAAAAAAAAGGAGGGAGGAGGGGTACGATCAGGGTTAGGTATTATTCCCTATTTAGAGAGCTACAGGGACAAGAAGTGTATGCGGGATGCCGGGGTCAATCTCGTGCTTGTTCCTCTCTCGCAGTCCCGCAAAGGAATGATAAAAAAAATTAATTAAAAAAAATTCAGAAAGGAAGTGAATGGAAACGAGGCACTACAAGAAGCCAGATCCCGATCCCAATGCGGATGTCGGCATGTAATATAGAAAGGGAGGAAAGACGAGATAGCAAGAAGGCCAGCTGTTTCATCGGAGGGCTGAGTGCTGAACTGGCCATCTCCGACGCGGCTGCTGAGCGAGCGCAGGCAAGGCACATTCTCAGGGCGCCGAACGTGGCTCCCAAGCGCCCCCAGGAATTCTTGCTCTAATTACCTCGCGCAGCGCCCCTACGTTTCTAGCCGATGTCAACGGCAGTAGACTGATTTATACATAGATGCGCAGCAGCATACTATTCTGGAGGCTACAACGTTCCTGTCTCTCCAGTATCCGCCGTGTAGGCGTGCCATTTCTCTCTTTCCTCCTTTTTTTTTTTTTCATTTCTCGTCCTTCGTTCGTGCTCCCCCACATCGCCTCTGTTCACTTTCTGTCTTCCTCGTCCCTGCTGATTTTCTGCTCCCCTCTGCGCGCGTAGTGGAACCATTTTTTCGCTACCGCCGGCTTCTTTGGGTGTGTTCACTTCTGCTCCCACACGTCTTATTTCCGATGACTTGCTGCCTCCCATGAGCCTTTGTTGGGTTCGGCGGTACATGCGGAAGCTAGCTGACATAGGGGAAGGTGTCGAGAGAAGGGAGGAAAGACGTTTTGCTGCGCATTGCACGCTCTACTCGCTCAAGCCTTTTTGATCGCTTGAGATCAAGAATGAGGCGCCGTGGCGTTTGCTC
Organism: Amblyomma maculatum; assembly: GCF_055883805.1. NCBI lineage: Eukaryota > Metazoa > Arthropoda > Arachnida > Ixodida > Ixodidae > Amblyomma > Amblyomma maculatum. The sequence continues at coordinate 5,554,540 of NC_139345.1, forward strand.
AAGGTGCATATGTGTGCCTGTTTCCGCGTTCGGCGAACTGCGATCTGCTTCTTCCGCAAGTTCCCTTGAGCGCCGTTCTTTCAATCTTCGGCAAACAAAGGCGGTTCGCACTCTCGTGCCGCCCTTTCAAAGCATCTCTTGGCACGCGTCTTCACAGATGGTAGCAATGACACGTGCGGCCTCAGCGACCAAAGTTCAATATTTCTACACCTGACTCTAGTTTTTAAGTTTGTTCCCCTTGCCTGGCCGCTGAATTCTTCTGAATTCTTCGCAGCTTCGCATTTTAGAAATGGATGTCTTGGTGGTATTTATGCTTTTTGCAAATAATAGGTTATATTTCAGTTGGAAAGGTGCGGCGCTCTCCCTTCTTTATCACAATGTATATTGATTTCGAACGCAGTTCTGGTCGCGGGCATAATGACGATAAACATATTCATTTGTCAGTGATTTCCCCACTGTGGTGGTGCAGTGGTTAGGACGTCCGACTACAGTGCCGGACTACCAGGGTTCGAACCAGACCACCGGCGGCGGCGTTTCGATGGAAGCGGAAGATGCCCACTTGGTCGAAAATGCTCCGGAGCACTTCATTACGGCACCTCTTTCTGTCTTCCCACTTTCACTACTACCTTCCTCCCTTCTCTCACTGCGTGGTTCATGTGTCCGCCGAGAAGTGTGTCATATACTGCGCAATTACCTCCCTTTAAACAAATCATTATTTGGTTCTTTGGTTTATGTCGGTGATTTAGAGTGAGAGGATAATGAATGAGCGAGATCGCGTTAGTGACAGTGAATGAGAGAGAGTGAGAAAGAGAGAGGAGAGAAGTGTCAAAGTGGAGCTAGGTTTAGTAGAACGCTCCCACAACTTATACCGGCCGAAATCGCTTACCTTTTCTGTACCGATGCCTCAGGCAAATTATATTTTGCTTGAAGTTCAATCTTGACTAGTGAAAAATTTTGAAACGTGTTCATAAGAAATCAAGTCCATCAGAAGCAGTACTATGTATAATGTGGCTTTAAAGAAAGACTGAGAAAAACAAGCCAAGAGGAACGGAATTTCAGTCGCGCGTTTTGTTGATGACGGGCATCATGTATTCTCCTCTATTCCCAGGAGAGTTGGGCTACTGGACATGCTTCGCCTTCCGAACGAAAAATTGCCCCTACAACACTTTCTTTGCCAATTAAGGTTCAGCTCCAGAATTTGTAAGGTTGTGTTAATTTTGTATTTTCGGTTGTAGCGCTGGACTCCATTACAATATCTGCTCCATGTTTGCCATTTTTGAGTGCTGCAAATCTCCTGAAAACGTTTTCTTCTCCAGTAGCGTTTAATAGATAGAGAATGAAATATCGTTGACACGGAATAGGTTTTTTTTTTCTCGTTATTGTCGTAAAATTGCGCGGCTCACGAGCTATTCTCCCTTGCAGTAATAGCATCCAGGATTGCCCTAAGTAATTCCTAGAGTTCCCACTACATTTACGAATCGAACTTTGTAGTTAGGCGCCCAAAATGAGGCATTATAATTTATGATTATCAAAGGGAAAGCATTAATTTCCATTTTACGGTGCGCACAATTGCAGATTATATTCGAAATTGCTTATCTGAATGAACCACAGTGAATCTCCCAAAAAGGTTGAAAAGTTTAGTTTGGTTTATCGTATTCAATTTTGCAAATCGACTAAGGCTATCAGGGACGTCGTAGTGGACGACTCTGGATATTTCGACCAACTGGTGTTCTTTCAAAAACCCTGACATCCTATTGTAAGAGGGTGACCTCCTTTTATTCTTCTCTGAAGATCAGGATGTTGTTAATCTTCCAAGGCGATCTTAACAGATCAGTTTACACGCGTAGCAATATACTGGCCCCCGCCTTGGCACTTTTTTATAATACTGCGCCAGGTTTCGAGCCATCGCGTGGTCCCGTCGGAGGACACACTTGACCTTAAACAGCCGAGGAGGAAGAGGAAGAGCAGAAGAAGAAGACTAGAAACTTAGGCTCTCGGGCCATACTCTTAAAGGATGAGATTAAGTGTCCCCCCAAAAATTTCGAGGGACTTTAGCGACTAAAGTAGTGAAAGGCGAAAGCGTGAGTGCCGCATTCTGCTACGCAGCTCGCATATTGCCGTTCCTTGAAGACTCTAGCAATGGAGTAGTGCCAGGCACGTCACTAAAAAATAAAACACAACAAAAACCAAGTTCAAGCATACAGCGCAGTACGCAAACTGAAATGCACTATTAATAAAACAGTTTTCATGATTAAAATCACTTAGAGTAGAGAACTTAATACATCGGTTGCGTCCGTGGCACCATTCGTGCAGCGTTGAATAAGTTAACTTCGATATCGACGCGGCGTAGTTCTGTTTTCTCAACGGTAGGTCCCGCAGCGCCTTTCTCCTAACTGGCTGTCTCTCAGCGAGTTAAACGGCAATTGTTGCTGAGAGGTTTCTCTGAACGCTACCTAAAGGTAACATACACTCACTAAAGGCAGGAATTGTTTACGGTGAAGGTAACTGCATAGTGCAACCGGTGTCATACCGTCCCCCCCCCCCCCCCCTCGGCTCCATTTTGCGCTATTAAGAATCAACAACATCACATTATGCAACCTGAAGGGGAACACGCTCCAGGAAAGATGACAGTGCTTTATTTGTATGCTGTGAATTTTAAAATAAAAGATTTAAAAAATTGCACTTACAGGATTTGAACATATGCTTTAGTACTGTTAATCCTTTGCGCCGCAGAAGCTTTTTTTTTATCTTCATTGCCTTTATGGCAGTACAATACAATACAATATAACACAATAAAGTACAATGCAATACAATACAATACATGTATAATATAGGCATACCATGTTTTGACACACCTATAGCACCTCTAACTGGCAGTTTGTAATGTACCTTTTTTATTTGCTTGAGCTTTTAAAAACAAGGCCGCAGTTTCTTCCCTACAGTCTCAGTCGATCAGGACTTCATGGATTTTCATAACGCTCTCCCCAAAATATTCATATGCAGATCGGATCCCAGGGTCGCAGTGCCGGAAAGCCATTACACGGCGCCACACTTCGTGTAAACTTAGCAGGAAAATTGTCTCGTATGGTCACAGGTAAGTACCCAATCCTGAGTGGCGTGAGCAGGAGATCTTTTTTCAGTGTGCGCTGCAGCACATCCAGAAAAACATGGCATTATTGCAGCGAATAAAGACGTGTTCTACGTTCTATTTTTTTTTTCTTTTTTTTTTTTTTTGCAGAGGGAACACTGCGTGCCCCAAGGTATATAAATTCCATTTTCGTTCAGCCAGGTTCTTTCTGGCAGGGCACCTGTGTGGAAGGAAAAGAAAAAAGTTTTCATTGCAGACGTGACCCATGTCTTTTTCACTTGCTCTAACACGTTTCTCCCAGATGCGGTCGTGAAAGATGAGCGATACAAGGGGACAGGGAAAACTGTGTCGACTTAAGCCTTCATCAGGTCTTTTCTCTTGAATGATGACAGATATTTTCTCGAGAAACATGTGACAATGAAGCGATAAGACGCAACCACCTCGTGGAGGCAACGCGATGTTCCGTAACGTCCACCTTCGACAGATGATAAAGTCCGGCATTCCACAACATTAACTGTACAAAGCACTGGAGAAAAGGATGTCTTTGGTCGTGGAGAAACAAGAACCTTAGAACCACTTGAAGCGCAAACAGGTGAGACAGGCCAAGGCCCCCTTCACCGGCTCGTCGAAAGAGATTCGTCCGTAACGTCTTCTCTCAACTAGAGTCCCATATGAATGTCGCAAATAGACGGTGGAATTTATGTATATTAGTTCGTGTACAGTACAGGGCCTGCAAGATATACATCAATTTGGCAGCCAGAAAAACATTGCTAATTGTAGCATGCGCGAATTAAACAGGTCACGTCCACCCCATCGGGTGGTTAGCTCTCTCATTTCATCCGCCTTGCTGGCCCAAGCCGACCCACTTTAACGATAGCTGCCGAGTGGCACACCGAGGTATGCGTTCGGCATTGGGCACCAGTGCACATTCTCAAAAAAGTTGGTCTCGTATCCCACAACCCATGCCACAAACCAACACTTCTGTCCAAGTTTATTAAACTTTCCCTTTGATTACGAAATTCCTGATCATGTTACGCCACAGATGCGACGGGAATTGAGGGCTTTAAATACGCTCTTATTCATTTTGATTGAACGTACTACTAAAGATGGCGCGACGGACACAACTAACATGAGCAGCGGATTACTGCAAGCAATTTTATTCCAGCGAACTATTTTATGACGTAAGCATTTTATTTTATTTACTGCATTGTATGCGCTACAAAACATATGACTTTTTTAGCTTGCTTTTTGTTGTCTTTTATTGTTTAGTGGCGCACCCGACACTTCCGTTTCAGCAGTTATCGGGAAATGGCAATACGCCTCCCACTCGGCCTTGTCGTTTTTGTCCCGTCATCTGTTCTCCCGGCAGTGTCTTTCCCATGCCAGACACCTCACTAATCTCTCTTCGTCTCAGTCGCAGTTGGCGGGTGGATTTGCAGGACTAAACCCGCCTTTTTGTCGCTCTCTCGGACACAAAAGACACCAATTCAATCCACAAAGGAACAGACACACCTCGATCTTACGATGGGCAAGACCGGCTGGTGAACGTTGGAATGAAAGGAAAAAAGGGACAAATCCGCGGGGTTTCAGTCGCAAGAGTAAGGCGAATTGGAAGAAGGGGACAAAGGGAAAGGGAGGGAAGGGGGGTGGGGGGGTCGCGAACAAAGCTGATGAATTTTGAGAGGGGAACAAACTTGCGTTGGCAAGCTCACCTCTGTAAGGTCTATGCAGCCAACAAAATCCCCCAAAGGCATAAATCAGTGGAAGGCCAATGAGTGAGAGAAGGTGCGTTAGTAAATACTAAACCCGTACACATTGGGAGAATAAGAATACGTTTCGGTAACTTGGCGCATGCTAGGACGGTTCCTGCAACGGTAAAGGGGTGAGAGAGAGACAGAAAAATGCGTTCTCACGTTCACTCAATTCGGCACGATTCGTTGTCGTATGCACCAGCTTGCTGCAGCTGTTCGGACATTGCGGTTGAGATGGGACAACTCCGGAAGGCTTATCGAAGTTGAAAAATATTGGCCGCCGCCATGTATTAGCCCCGGAGAAACGGAGGAGTCTCGATCTTCTCACGTAGCTGGCTGAAGAGACGGCGGAACCAAATGTACCTATCAGTTTTGCAGAAAATACTGTTTTGGTGTCTAATGGGAACACTGCCGCAGTAATTACTGGTGGAAACATTGAAAAAAAAAAAAAAAAAAGCAGTTCACGCCTGAAACGACGGTAAAAAATAACAACAAAAAAAGGACAACCTGCACTGGAGAAATGAGAGATCCTTAGCATCTGCCATAGTTCCTGCGAGACTAGACGCGTCGTCGTATCTTATTTTGTATTCTTGTTTTGTTTTGCTTTTATTTTTAGTGTAAACTTGATTATTTAGTTTCTAAATGTTCTTGTTTTTTTCCCCCTCTATGCCCTTCGGCGTCCTCACGTTGGACAAGAACATTGGATCGATTGTAATGAAGTTGGCATTGAGTGCGTGTTTTGTGCTCGTCTGGGACACAGAAGGATGGTTGTCCGAGTCCTGGCGTGGATACAGTTGTTTTTCTTGTTATTTGAAAGCATTGACAGTTGATGAGTACAAGTTTTGGTGATACGTACGCGCTGATGAAGCCGCTATGGTTTTACATTCAAAGCCATTCTCTGCAGTGTGGTCATGCTGTGTCCGACGACACTTCAGGCTACTTCTTACCGCATCCCACATTGTGCTCGACTGCGGCGGGGTTCTTTTGTATGCAGGCTTTCGCGAGTCACGACTGTCTGCTTCATCGGGGGACAAATTGCGAGGGTTTCTGAGGCCGGCTGTCTGTGCCTGTCTGTGCACTAAGCCTGGTATATGCACCCGCATCACAACAACCGTGCCCGTTTGTCTAAGGACGAAACATTTGTGCCGTCAAGCAGTGAGCGCGTAAATGTTGGACGCAGAGAATTTTATGCGAAACAATGTATACCCTCTTTCGGCTGCAAAGCAGTCACCGTTACCATCGCTGTACTCTAGTTTTGAGAAAAACATGTTGGGAAAATTATGCACGTGATTTTGAATGCAATCATTGTTTGTTCAACTTTAAGGGTGGTGTCATATTATTTTGCCTTCCCTTTGACATCCATCTGCTTGACAAACTGAAGGATAGTTTGCGACAGAGATTCCAACGGATGATATATGCAGCTCTAATTGTATGCCATTCATTGTAAGTGCAGCTGCCGACTTGGGAGTGAAACAGTTCGCCTTCTTTTTCCCAAAATTCGAACCATCCGAATATGTTTAACCCTTTGCCAAACTCTGTGTCAGTCTCTGACTGCCACAATTTGCAGAATGAAAACGCGGTGTTCAAGACCATCACGTCTACTTTAAAAGACAAGCCTGAGCGTCCTTTTACATTCTTTTCTTCTCTTGCTCTGTCCGAACGACGAGGGATGGCTTCGGAAGTGGCTATATATTGTAAGAAAAGGCGTAATAATTAAAATTTGACACTGTTGCTGTTTTATTAGCACTCTGAGAACAACTCTTGACAGCGTGTTTCAGTTAACACGAAGAACGCTGCAGTGTGGCTATAGCCAGAAAATACAACACGCGGAAACAAACAGCACTCTTCTCTGCACCTCATCGTACGGTGGGGTAACAGCCCGGCTGACGTTAGCACGCCGAATGCCAGCTTTTCCATGGCGGCTCACTCGACTTGACGCGAGCGTACGGGCGTCCATGTTTCGGCTCAGCTCTACATGAATTTGATTCAAGAATATTTTCGCTTTGCGCGCCGTTGTCACCCCGGCTGCAACATGCATAGCGTGCTGCTTACTCTCATATGCATTTATTACTGCGAATGATAAATCAGCCGAGACGGTAACTAAGTCAAATCCAAAGCAGCGTGCAATGTGATAAATGAAATCTTCGCTTCTAAAGAATTTTTCGCAATCTGTAACAGACCTTATTGACATTTGCTCTAGCATATTGATGTAGTACCTTGTTCACAGCTGGATAACGCAATCATATCGTTCCGATTATTTTTCTGTTTTTGTTGTAGCTATTCATCGTCTTCGAGCTGAACTGAATGATGCTCTTGCTGAAGATTTTATGACACTGATGGCTATTGAAAAATTTGCGGACTCGCCTAGTTGTCGTTACGCGATGACAGTGCGCCGGTTTATTTTAAACCTACTGAGTCAGTCCCTGTCACTTTTGCTGCTTCATTCTTTTTCAGTTTCATTTTGGGGTTTTCCCTGTGTCTGCCGCCTTCAGCCATCTCGATTCCTTCTTATTCCTGCCAGGGGAGAGGAGGATTTTTCACCTCTCCTCATTGCCAACTGCCATACAATGATGTAGCATGAAAAGAGCACTACTCCGGTCACCAGCTTTTCTTCACAGTGTGGCTCCTAGAGATAATGTATAAAAAAAATATGAAAACAAATTTATTGTTGCATCAATACTGTTGTATCGTGTCTTTCTGTGTATTTTATCCTCGTTTCGGTTTCATCATGTTTCGGTTTCCCTTCTATGGATTGTGACTTACTGTGTCCTGACTGGATTGTGTCATCCTCCGTGACTTAGTCTTTGTCCTGTCAATACCCGGCCTCTCGTCAATAAACGGGCTTCTCATCACGGACGGCTGACGCGCGAGTCTTCTTCTCGGCCACGACGCAACAAATACAACTATGTGGAATGCAGCATTATTTAGCATTCTGTTCTTACATTGCCATGCACTTTGTGTATGCAGTGCTGTGTTGTCTAGTGTGTAGGGTCCAGTCGGAACCAGGATCGTCTACCTTTCTTGACATTCCCAAATTACTTAGATAAAAGTGGGTGAAAGAGTTCGATGCCTCCTGTGCAATGTGCTGCGCCATCTATCAGATCTGAAGGATTACAAGTAATCACATAGGACTTACATATCATATTATTTGAAGAACAAAAAGTTATCTGCCTAAATACGAAAACAGAGAATCAAAGATCGGTCCTTTCCAATAATATAGCCTAAAATGTGCACTTGTGAACTGATCTGAAAGGTATTCTCAAATCTACCTTGTAGCTAGCGCATTTGCCATCGTCCCTAATGATGATCTGCTGAACCTGCATTTAATTTTTTGCATGTTCACTAATTGCACTTTCTACCTTTGAGGGCTGGAAACCCGGAGATTCATTGAGTAGTTTATTGGACTTCTTTTGTCAACTGCCTGTTCAGTCCCGTAAATGCAAAAAAAAAAAAAAAGAAAAAGAAAAGAACAAAAGGAAACTGTCAAGATAGGAGAACAGTGTTAAGATAGCAAACATCGCCTAAAAGCAAACAAAAAAATAAATAATGGCTTCATGTCCAGTGTAGGGTGAGAGATTTCAGATAACCAAGCGGGGCCGTGTGCTGGGGTCAATGTCCGTTCGCTTGCACTCACGAAAGAACACTCATATACGCCCCCACGATGGGACGGCATGTGGAGAACTAAACAATGTACGTACATCCGTCGCGTGACTCGCCTTGGCGAGATAGGAACTGGCAACACGTTGTATCATCCGATCCTTCTTCTGAGCCGCAGTGGCGCGCGCTTATTACGTTGCAGGCCGCCAAGCCTGAAACGCGAACCCGCATGCTCTCCGGGGAGCCCCGTTATTCCCGACCACGGGGGAGCATTTTCACGGGCATCTGCCTTTGTAGGCGTCCCTGGTGTAGCTGCATCCGCCGTGCGCCCTTTCCATCGCACACCTTTCTCTCGCTCTCTATTGTCTCGAGATACAAAAAGAGGAGGTTCAGTGTGCCGAAGCTGAATGGTTGCAGCGCATAACAGGACAAAGAAAAGCACGCTAGGAAAAAGTAGAACTCGTCTGGTTGCAGCGCATAACAGGACAAAGAAAAGCACGCTAGGAAAAAGTAGAACTCGTCCAATCTTCGATGGGAGCAGTAAGGTCATCTTGCTATCACAGTTTGCACGCTGTTTGGTATAGCTGCTGTAAACGGTGGCGGGGCACTAAGCCCGATGCTCCCGAGTCGATACTGTCGAGTTGGCGCTATGGATCTGTAAAAGACGCGAGCTACTCGCGTTGGTGTAGCTCGCGTTGGTTAACGTGACATACCCAATGAGCCCGCAATATATGCTTGCGACTCGAGATCATGCCTGCGTTTCCTCCGCGGGTACTGCGACAGTGTGTGCGCTAGCCTACTGCAGACCATGGGTCGCATTTGTGCTCAACATCAGGTATGCCTTGTTCCCAGAGCATTTTTCTCTTCTCTCCATTGGAGGGTTTAGTAGTGTGGTGTAGAAGAACCAGACGGACATCACTGTCTGACATCCGCAAATACATTTTACGAGGCCCGTTCAGCAAGGCGAAAACCAGACTGTGCGCATCTATAGTGTATATCTTTCCAAACGCCGAACATGTTTTGCTCGCTCACCGCGCGTGAGCTGGCGTTTGTCGTCGTTGTCTTCGGCCGGACCATCGTCGCACGTGATAGGACGCTGCAGTTACCATGGCCGCTCTTGCGCATTTGACGGCATTGCCTCCGTGGACTAGTGAAAGAGTGTTGACGACGACACTCATCGCAACCGTGGCATCACGTTTGAGCCCTCCCTTCGGCAACGGGAGGTTACGGGTTCGATCCTCGCTGGTCTACCTAGCTGATTAATCCAAATGAGAATAGATGGTCCTCCTGAAGCTTGCGTCACTTGGGAAGGACGCCTGTGCCTGAAATTCCTGTCGCTTGTGGGCAAGCAATGACTCCCGAGTCGAAAACGCCGCACCGACATGCAACTTTCAGACACTCAAGGAATGCCCAGTGGCGCATCTCTCAAAGCGGCCATGTGTGGGCTTCTGCCACACAATGATTTTCCCACAGCGGAGCTAATCACTGACCGATCGGCGTAACGTTTGGTGGATGATCATTTTTTCCTAAGAATTTTCACCACCATCGCTTTAAGTTCCAAAGCTAAGAAAATTTATTCGCATTAAATTTATTACTACAGCTTCCCCCTATAGAAGTTACTTCAATATAGTAGCCAGCGCAATCTGTTTAGCAGATCAGCTGTTTTTTTCTTTTAAAAACTTGCATACAGACAGAATCAGTGCGAAAGAGATAAGTTCAGGCACATCCAATTTCCTCAAACCTGACACTTTTTATGTCCTTCCTTTTTCCTCAGTCATTCAATGTCTAGAAAGGAGTCGCACTCGCATTCCCATACGCACGCGCGCGCCCAATTGGCCTCGTTCAGCAGACGCGAGCACGAAGCCCTTCATATGAATACACTGTAATGCGACCGTTAGGAGGTTACGCGAAAATGCAAAAAAAAAAAAAAAGCGGGAGCTTAGCTTTAGACAAGCCCGGTAGGTTGCGAAAGCAATAGTACCATGGCTAATAACACGTCGAGGAAGAGTCTTCGCTGTTCAAAGCGTCCATTACATTTCGTTCGGAGTTGCCATCGGTTGGAGACGATTCAAGAGAAGCACGACGCGCTCGTCTAGTTGCATCTTGAGCGCGCCGTCGAGCGAGACGCTGTTCCCGTTCTTCATCTGTCTCTGTAGCCCGCTGTCGTTTCCTGGCTTCATCAAGACGGCGTGACTTTTTCTTTCTGTTTATCAGGATGCACAACGAGTGCCTCAGCTGAGCAATCGCGAGCATTTATATACCCATCGTTTTCCTCCTCCTCTCAACTGCAAAAGAAGAGGTGACAGCAGCGCCTCTACTCGGTAGCTGCGCGGCTCCAGCTGCAGCGCGCGGTGCCTACCGACCGCCGCTACCCGACGACTCGACTTGGTAGCCCATCTCTCGCAGCTGGTATGACGTCACAGCCACCTGGGGTCATTTAAGGTCAAACGTGCCTCCCGACCGTAGCTACGCGAAGGGCTAAAAATGGAAGTAGTATTTCTTTCGTAATAAAATTGTAAAGTCTTTCTGGGCAAAGAGATACAAGAAGAAGAAAAGGCGCAGTTTGAACTGTGTGGACTGCATTTTGTCCTTGTATTAAATTGTGATATTCGCCGTTACATATTGTACAATCATTAGGTATTTTAGCGGTGTCTATATTTTATTTTGAACTACGCAGTAGTTTAGAACTACAATGTTTAGGAGATAGACTGAAGCGTTGATGACTTAAAAGCAAAACTGTCTGCCACCTTCGCATGTAAATCATTCCTTAGTAGCCCAGTGCGCAAAAAAAAAGCACTTATAACGCATTATACATGCGCTCGTAATGCCGCAGACTTTCGTTTTTTTATCCCACGAAACAGAGAAGCAGGGCTGCCAGCAAACATATCGTCTTCTCCGCCCGCTGACAAGTGCAACTAGATAAAAAAAAAGAAAAAAAAAACATACGTGATACGAAGGCCTTTTCCAGCGGACGTATTGTCTCTTATGTGACTTTGTGCGAGCAAATGTCGTTATAAACAACCCGGAGCACACAAGGAACAGCTACCTTCTATCGGCGCAGTCGCAAGAACAAACGGCGAGTACCCGTCAAACCCGTCAAGCGGAAACAATTTCCTCACAAAACTATTTCCGAAGGGGTTGCTCATGCTTGTTCTTAGCCCTTCCTCATCTGCTCTCCACCTTTAACACGGCCCGCTTCACATTCTATGCGAGCGCGAGGAATTTCCTTTTCATTCCCCTTTTATTATTTGTCATGTTCTCTTCTTTTATCTTCCTTTCTTTCTCTATGAGAAGCTTTATCCCCTTGCCCTGGTCGTCTTTCTCCGCTGACTTACCTCCGCTGAGCGAGCGAAGCCGGTGCCCTGGGTGAATTTCTTCCTCCCTCTATTTCTCGCCGATCCCATTTCGGTGCCCTGATGCGCGCACAGGAGAAATTGGGAGAAATGTGAGGAGAGAGCGCAGACAGAGCAGACATGGGCGTACGTTCGTCCCTCCTTTCCCTAATCTCAATTTGAGAAGGGTTCATTAAAAACCGCTCTCAAGGTGCTGCCGTGCAGGCGCTGCCTCCTTTTCCAGCGGGGAGACACAGGAGCGAGAATGAAGCGTTTCTTTCGGACAAGCCATAAATTGCTCCCTCGAATACTGCGCTTCCGCTTCAGCCGTGTTACAGCAACTAGCTGTTTTGCTTCTCCCTGCCTGATTCATCGCTTCGTCTGGGCGTATATGCACATGAGCGGCAGTTTTTCTAAATCCCATCAGACTTTCTCGTCGATGACTCTTGGTCCTCGCTCCACGAGCTCGTTCCCGTATACGTACTTTTCCCTGTATTTCTAGCTTGCGTGGAGCGCCGGTCTCCCCAGAGAACGATCTCACATTTTAACCGTAGCGCATACGAAGAAGCTCCGCCATCTCCTCCCTCTGCGCAGCTTCCCTTCATTGAGGAGCTTCCCGTTTCGCCAAGCCATTTGTAGATTGGGCTTCGAGTAAAACCGCCCCAAATCAAATCTGAGGCCAGTTAAGGGGCTGTGGGAGCGGAAGTGGTGGAGGCGGAAGGGGGGCGCGCTGCCGCGCTCTGTCGGCAGGCCCTGTGGTCGGTAACAGAGGGAAATATTCATTTCTTTTTCTTCATCTTCACTTAAGGCATTTCCCTCTTTCCCGATGGGGAGTAGAAAGGGCGTGGAAGCAAATAAAGGAACGACAGGGTAGAGGAAGAAAATGAAAAGAATTCCGCGGGAGAAGAACAGATACGGGAAGGAAGGCGAGTCGTCGCAGCATGAAAGGCTATCTGAATGGAATTCGCTGACCTGAGTCGGAATGGAGGACGTGACGATGCATCTTCACAGACGGCATGGCGCCTTTCACACCGCGGGCAACGGGATCTGCGGCAGAGGCACTTTCCGTACGCGGAAAACGGGTCTTGTAGCCCCTTGCCGGCGGGCTTCGCCACCTTTCCCCCCCCCCCTCCCCTCTTCCCCCTTTATACCCCACCTATTTTTTTTATCTCGCTTAAACTTCTTCAAGGCCACCAACAGCGCGGTTCCACTTTTTTACACACCGTACCCGTCTCTCTCGCGGTCCCTCTCTTTTGTTTCATTTTTTTCATCGCTCTCTGTTCGTCTGGTCCGTCGGGCGGCCGCCTTCCCCGTTCCGCTTCACATTTTTTATTTGCTTCCACGCGGAACACGCATTGTTCGCGGTTCGTGGATCCAGCCATGAATGATTCCTGCATGCGAGAGGTCTACAGCGTACGCTGAGCGGGTATTGCGCGTCTTTTCATCGACGCATATTCGTCTCTGATTGGAGTGTTTCAAGGTGTATGAGGCAACGGATGCCTTGCCGCCGTCTAATTCTATCAGGCTTATAGGGGTCATGACAGCTAAAATTTAAGCATAAACTTATTATTACGTTTAACTCCTCACACGTTAAACTAAAAATTCTCGAAATTTTAGCTCATTCGGTGCAGCAGATTGTTTAAATTAATTTTTATTATCAATATCGGAATCAGCTTTCTGGTCTGGGAACCATCGTCCGCTTACGTCACAACGAGATATCATCCCCATGTCGTCAGCTATGCGCGGTGTCGGCTGTGCACTTGCATGCACGCCGTCGATGGTGGTCACTGAGGTTTTTTTTTTAGTTTTTTGTTTTCTTCAGCAAATATATTTTATTCACATATTCTCTTTTCTTCGAGAGGCCTTCACTATAATATGCGGCCTTTGTGACCCTCAGACTTGTTTGGGGCTTCGTCTAGAGATAGCCGAGGAGGCCGAAATCGACGAACTCATGCTGTATAATTTAGGTATACAATCAGTAGGATAATATTCTTACGTTATGAGAGTTAGCTTGTTTTAGCAACAAGCGCTCCCGCATATAAAAAGCCACTACTGTGTCCAACGTTTCGTTCCGCCGTGTACGGGTGCCGTGAAAGTGGGGAGGGGTTATCGTTATGTTCCACATTTCTGAGCTATTGCCGTCACTCTTTCGGTCCAAAAACTAGGAGTAAATCTCAGACAAGCATATCTTGACGCGAAACCATACCTTGCGACATTAAAGAACCAGACAAAACTTTTGAACAAAGCGGTACCTCTTGACTTGCTGTTCTATGCGCGTGTTAGACCTAATTATTCTCGGCTGGTAAAGCATTTTTGCAAAAATATGTTCAGTCTGGCCGCGGCCAGCGCACGAAAGCATATGCCGCCACCGCTTCAGTCCCGTCATCGGAAAGCCCAACGCGATTCGATTGCTCTTCACTGCATGCATGCCCGCACCGAACAAGAGCCGCCTTGTCACCGTTTCCGTCTCACCTCCCCCCGCAGCCGCGCGCGCGACTGCGACAGAATCCCGAGCCTCACCTTCCGTTTTTATAGTGCTTCTTCAGCAAATGACTCGTGAGTGCTTTAACGTTAAGCACACACCATTTAGCATTTGGTGTGTGAACCCTAAACTCCCGCAGGAATGCTCCGATTCGCAGATTACGACTGCGGCCACAGCGTGTTTGTTTACATTATAGCTTTTGCAATGACTTGATGTATGCTCCTGCTCATTCGCATGGCATAAAATGCAAGCTGAGTTAACGATACCAAAACTATCTACTTCTTTTCGCACCGGTCGCACCTTTATTTCTTCACAAACTACAACTACGCTGCAAGAAGCGCCGTGGATGCCGGCGCCGGTTATAAAATAAGTGGCGCCGACAGCTGCGCTCGCTTCACTGGAGGGTCGAAGGAGGAAATGCATTCATTTCTCTTCCCCTCATGGAAGTCGCCGGGCGTGCGAATGGTTGGCTGGCTGGATGACGTCACGAGACCAGTTGTCATGGTCGAGTTGCTCAGACAGCTCCCTTCACGTGAAAGGGTGAGATGGGAATCGAAGATGCAGGGCCCTAATGCCCTGTATAAAGCGTCACTGGAGAGGTGGCATTTGAGGGCCCGCTCCTCTGACCACAGTGCTATGATGATCCCATTAGAAAGGGCGAAACAGTGTGACAGTACACACCTTACACGCAAGCACAATAATATTATCCGCAAGTTGAAGTGCGAAGCACACGCTGTTTCTTTTCTTTTTTTTTTTTTTTTTCAGAGCATCTTTCTCTTTTCAAACAATTCGGACATGCGGAAGAGTGAATGATACCAATGCTGCGCCATATCGTTGAGTCACATGCATCGTTATGCAGCCTTCCAACGCATGCGCAAACCATTCGTGGATCACCCAGCGACTCATCAAGTACATGGTGCTTGTCGTACAGAGGAGAAGGAGGGTAGCGGCATCCCAGCAGACACGCGCGCCGGCGCGGATAGAAGCAGGGTAATTTCTGCATTGCGCATGCTCGCATTGCCGCGGAGAGCTGACCGAGCGGAAGCGGAAAATGTCTGTCGGCATCGCATGTGGATTAAGCCTGGCAAAACTTTGCTGGTCCGGCCTCCCTCTTCCTTTCTTTTACATTTTTTTTTCGTCATATTCTGAGAGGAATAATAAAAGGTAAAAAAAAAGGCATCGCATGTGGAGGGCATGAAAGTTGGTTCTGAGAACACCAGTCAATCAGTTTCGCATTCAGCGAACGCTTTTATGCAACGCTCGGTCGCCCGCAGCCAAAGCTTTCGCTCCACATTTGGTTAAGCAGCGTTGAACCACTGTAATTTCGTTATGTTATACCACGCATTAAGTATTAAAGTTCAATTGCGTACTGCTAAGGGACATGTAAGCGCAAATAGTGTATATGTTTCTACGTAGCTCACAAGGACATACACAGTGATTACTGTTTGACACGAATGCGCACATCACAATATATATATTCCACTTACTTAGTTAGATAATACCCTAACTGAAATATTAACGATAAGCTGGCATTAACATCTTGCTTGCCACACTCGCGTTTTAGTGTACACAGCGACCCGACCCAAATTATTTCTGTACAATGAAAAAGAAGCAGGCATCCATATGCCCCGCCGGGGTGGCGCAGTGCTTACGGCACTCGACTACTGTTCCCAAGGACACGGGATCGAGTCCCGGCCTCGGCGGCCGCTTTTCGATGGAAGCGAAAAGCAAGGTGCCCGTGTACTGTGCGATGTCAGTGCACGTTAAAGAACCCCAGGTGGTCGAAATTTCCAGAGTCCTCCACTACGTCGTCTCTCATAGCCTGAGTCGCTTTAGGACGTTAAACCCCACAAACCAAACCAAACCAAACGATCTACATGGGTGACCACTGCATTTACAGCGAGTTTGCGGGGCATTCCAAAGCTATGTAAGAATTAATTCTATACAGCAAACCGAAGAAAATGAAAGCCGGCAAGGGCTGCCTCCAACAACCGTATAAGCATTCGAAACCAAGCACCGAAAATGTAGCAGCCAATGCAGAGATAAAGAACGGCGGTTCACTAGCCAATCTAGAGCCGCAGCACGATTCTTCAATGACGGACACAAAGGCGGCTCGGCCTACGAACCAAGGCATGGAGAAAAGAAATATAAAAATGTGTGAAGCGTTTGCTGTACAAGCCATCTCCTCTAGTCTTTATTACGAGGTGGCACCGCGCGCCGTTCCAGTGGGACGGGAGAATGGGAACTGTCTTCAAAGAAGCAGTTGAGTGTGATGTGCTCTCCTCGCGTGAAGCATACGGATATATAGCGCATGGTCGGTGCAAAAGTACGCACTACGTTTCTCTTTCTCCACACTTCCCCTCGGCTGACCCAACCCTTCACGGAAAGGCGAGAAATAAGGGCGAGCAACGATAAAGTATGTCCCGTTTCTGGACGCTCATATACACGCGAGCTAGCAGGTCTTTTTGGGCAGCGTCCATATACCGTGCGCGGGTCTCACAAAATCTGTGCAGTGTTACGGAAGGCTTCGCACGCAGCCATGACCCGCCCGATAGGACTCGAGGCGGTATAGACGTCGAAAAGTTTTATCAGATCGCACTTCTTAAGCAAATCACAAGCATTTGTTATTGTCAGTAGAATTGGTTTCAGAAGAGGAATGGCTAGCAAGATTATGGTTTGTACGCACCTGCCAGCGGACACAAGTTAAGGTCATCAAATTGAGCCTCTTAGATTACGGCACTAACGTTGCCTCGCACGGATCCAGGCTCAAGCATGCTAAGCCCGAGCAGTACTGCACAGTATTAGGTCTCGCCAGAGCTGACCTGTGAGAAGACACAGTGAGAGGGTGGAAGAAATATATTATGGTTCCGGTTGGAAATCAAGAGAAACTATATGGTGGCCAGCCTAGGAGGCAAGAATCGGCGTTACGCTACTTGTCGTGCAATGGCCGGCGTCTACTTCTGGTTGCAGACTTACCTAAGTCTGCAGCTTTCGTTCATTTTTGCTTGGCGAGGGTGGCCGGCATCGCCTGGTCCTCTGTGCTTTCGTAACGAGTGTTTGCGTGCAAGCGAAGCCAGGATTAGTTTTCAGCGTGTATTAGCGCTCTTGTTTTCCTTTCTCTCCTGCCCTCACCTATTCGTAATGGTGTCTCCATGGTGCGGCCTGCAATGGTGCTTGAACGGCGAACAATCGGAACACGCCCACGTTACCTCCATGTAACCGCTAGTTGGCTCTTCTGTAGCAACAGGGTACACTAATACCGGTTATGACTTACAAAAAAAAAAGCAGGGACAAGCGGCCTCTGTCACAATGTCATGGATCAGGAGAAACTTGCACGTAGTAAGCAGCAAACGGATCAGCGACACGTTGTGAGCTGTGTTCATTAGCCTAAATACACAAAACAAAAGTTGCCGTCACTTTCTGCGTTGTTAAGCGAAATAGGAATTAAGTGCTCCAGCGCATTTATCAGTATTCAGCTTTATTGAGCACCTGTTTATCTTGTTTTTTCGCTGTTTGTGGCAATGATTTCCACTGATTTTACTGAACCGTTTTCTTCCTCCGTTCTACTCGTTTCGGTAGTTTATCATTTTGCAGGCTCTTCTTCCATTTAGATATGCACATATTCACGACTATTCGTGTTGCGATGCCCCTTTTTGGATGTTGCTGCTCACTTTATTGAGCCCGGCATTCACTCACCTGGCTAGTCTGAGGCTAAACATGCGACAATTAGGCACGGCACGACTCACCGGCGCTCTTACAGGAGCTGCCACGAACTGCTCAGGTGCTAACGCACGGTGAGGCCTTGTTTAGATTTTCACTGTTTGGCAGAGAAATGCAAGCCGCGATGCTCGAAGCGACGAACTTGTGCTTCTTCGGCATATAACAAAGAGTGTCTCGCAATTGCACGAGCCCCGAGGATTCACACACACATGGGCGAAATGGGTTCCCCGGGACCTTAGTGCTATAACGTACTGAAACAATAGGAAACAACAACTACAATAAAACACCTTATTAAAAGCTAACTTGATGGTAACGGCTACGACGAAGCTATCATTCAACAGCAGGAAACGTAAATGGCATTGCCGAGAAGAAACAATTGCAACAAGGGAAAAGAGCAAGCGACGCACTAGCTACGTAATGCTATTGGTTGTGTGGTTGCCCCTCCCTGACCGGACCTATTATGACTCATAACAGAACACACTTCCCACAAAATGTTGCATTATAAACGAAGATTGATTCATTAGATATGCAAGTGTCTTTAAGATCGAATATCGAGTCGCCTTCCACAGTTACCGGCGTGCAGCTTTCGACACATTGTGACGAAAAATTCGGGTCCTCGATGTGTGTGAGCAAAACTGAAAGACATTAACTGGAATTTACCTTCGAATAAAGTGCGTTTACGCCTATCCACTGTATTTTACGTAAACACAAGTTTCACTAACAAGGTTCCGGTCCAAGAAAGAGAACCCGCTGCCGCAAAGGTTGGTGCTTCCAAGCATATCGAGAGATACAAAGGGAAAATTATTCGCCTTTTCTTCCCCGCTGCAGTAAACTGAGAGATAGTGGACAACGCCACGATATGTATTATTATATTAAATTATAATTTATAAGCCACCAATAAATAATGCCGTTCTCTTCCTCCGCCCTTCTCCAGCACCACTACCATGTAACTAATGAGGATTTCTACCCTATGGCAGAATGGCCGCCATTACTTGCTTGCATTCTACATATAAGTATCCGGCTATAAACTTAGTAACTGCGATGCTATCTGGACATCAGAGCATTCTTGAAAGCATTAATTATATTTCATATTGGCTGTGCCGAAGTATCCCTATGCGCTACCGCTACAAATGCGCCGCAAATGAATGGCGTACTTGAGTCATGGAGGGGAGACAGCAGAGTATTCTTGATAGTTTATGTTGATGCCGGCCCATAAAAAAAAAAAAAGAAAAAAAAAACATAAATCAATATTTCTGCTTCCGCGCAAGAAAAAAAAAAGGGAAAAATTTTCTCCCAGCTTGATTTCGCGAAGTGCTACATGCGCGTACATTACGAATGACGCTGACATGTCGCAATAGAGGCAGGCCTTTTTTGTGAATCCTAGGTTTCTTGAAAAAAAGAAAGAGAAAACATGGGAGCTGTTCGGCTGTGTGCCGGGGCAGCATCGTGCCTCCGATGCTCTCGAGCGGGGCGCGCCGCTCGGCAGGCTTTAATAAACATCCGTTTTGGCAGGTCAGCTCGCCTCTTTATTTCTAGCGTTCGCGATGATTCCGCTCGCGCGCACGCGTCCATATCTGGAAAGCACAAAGCTGAAAAAGAGGGAAACAATTCAAGTTACAATGAAAAGGGAATAGTGAAAATCGCAAGAAACGCACATCTGCGCATGTCGGCGAAGAAGTGGAAGTCGGTGAAATTCGGACAACAACTCTAGAGGAAGGAAGTTGGGAGAGTATACGGAGCGCGGACCGTGGGACGGCGAGCAAGAGGATGTCACAGCTTGTAATGTGACGCAGTAGTAGCGGCCGGAGCAGCACGCAAGAAGTATAGAAAACAGGGAGAAATCTACGTTGCGACTAGACACACGACAACGTCTAGCGTTGTTTTCCATTCTGTTCAGTACACCCCTGAATTGCTCTCGGCCTGTCCACTCGGCATCACATTCCTGCTTCCCTTTTTGCTTTGTTTTCACTTAAATTTCTTTTTGCCAATCTTTAGCTAAGCGACACTACGCACTAGATGTCGCTCACTTTGTCTCGTATTTGTGAGTGGTGCAGATCGTGAGTATATTCGCAACTCCTTTCGGATAGTTGCAGGAAAGCTGGGTCGAAAGTGACAGGCCCTGGTGCGACCGAGGCTCACTTCGGCTGTATACACAAACGCGCGGCTTTGCGCTTGGAAGAGATATTCTTTCAAGAATGATTGAAATGCGGCCTGTATTTGGCACCACTGAGCTTCCGCGGACAAAACGATGCTGAAGGCGGCAAGCTCTGGAGAAGAGGTGGACTGAGAGCATGTGAAGGAGGGGAGAGGGGGGGGGGACTAAATGCGACCGAGAAGCACGCAGGGATAGAGTTTAGACTTAGAGGGCCGCTGCCACCATGAAAGGGAAACTGGGAATGTGATTGATGAAGTCTCACGAGTGCTTGCCCTGAGGAAGAATGTATTAAGTCTAAAGAAAAAAAATGAATGACGAGTGCGATGTAGGTGGCTCACGTATAACGAACGAAACATGCGATAGCTGCCGGAAAAGTTTTTCTGACAAGGAAACATCGTTTGATATCCTAAGGCAGATTTTTGGTATGGGAAGGGGGTTCGATTGGAAGAAAGAAGAAAATTTACAGGATGGGTGCCTTTTTGTTTCTTAGTTTTTTTTTTCTTCATCTATTCGTGTTTAAATGTGGAATGGTACGAATTCCTTCTGGGTCACTGCTGGCGCCACAATCCAAAATAGCTTCGGTAGCTGGCGTTAATAGAGGTGAGCAATGTCACGATAGAATCGCTTTTAGTTTTAAAAGCACCAAATATGATGTGTGAAGAGAAGACATCGTGTATTTCATTAATCGCTTTCTGGAACGTTCTCAATATTACTATCTCTTTCATCATTTTTTTTTCGTATTTCTTGAAGATCGTCCTGATGCGCCAATGTTCTTAGAGGAAACATGGTCATAATATTCAAGACGATCAAATTTACCGGCAGTGTTTAGATTTGTAAATAATGATATGCATGAACGTTTACAAGTATTTTCGCAAGCTTATGCAAACTCGTCTTAGAGTGAATATTTTTCAATGGGAAGTAGTGCTGTCGTTCCGGTTAAGCCATGTGCTTTGTTGACAGCAGGAGTATGAAAGCTTGTTATAGATACCGCATTCAGATAACGAATAAAAATCCTGAAACATTTTTTTTTAGCTTGGAAGTTTCTACACTAGCTCTATTTCTGCACAAAAATATTCCTGGTGTCTAAAGGCACACACTTGTCATGAGGTTCTTTGTCACAACATTAAACCGTCAACATCACCCTTGCAGTGCAAACCTGGAAAATGTTGATTTGAAAGGTCGTATTTTAGCGCTGCATAGTACTGGTGCGTATATCGTAAAAAGCTGCAATACAGTGCTCGCTACTTATTCACTCACCGCAGTGCGATCTGCCGAAGCATATTCCAAAAAGAAGTATTCACCAAAATGCATTCCGAGCTAACCATTTGCTTTGGAGCTTATCCTTTTCTGGCAAACGCAGGTCAAGTTGGAGAGGACGCGATATCACTTTCACCTAACACGGCTGACCTATTTTAACATTCGCTTGCAAAGCACGAACATTGCTTCGTATTGTATTCATGACGTTGACAGAATTCAGCTCAAAATCTCAAAATACTTGTAAAAAGGAAGCGCAGCTGAAAGAACCAGCCTAGCCTGAAGCAGCACTGACAAGCTGCTTTGCTAGTAGTGAATTATTCAAGACGCAGCTCACTTGGGCGCAACTGGTTTCAGACACTAGGCATCCAGATCTGTGGCAGCCATCAGGAGATGGAAACTCTTGGTTCTCACTTTTCGCAGATCTTACAAGGGTTCCCGGCTGTCTTATTCGAGAATATCACTGAGCATGTTGGAGTCCAAGTCCATCTCTAGATTTGAAAGGAAGCGACGCCGAAATTCCGAAAGTCCCGGCATATGCGGTTCACACTTCGTTCAGCAGTTGAAGCGGATATTCCTCCACTGTGAGCAAATATAGATTACAGCCAACACGACATTATGACTAGGCTGCGTCACCAGTGGTGGTACGAAAGAAAAACGGTAGCCTAATTTGTTGCAGTAATTGGCGTAGTACGTTGCGTGAAGGAAAGCCGCATACTCACTGCCTACTGCGGACCAAGTGTTCACCTGCCTGCAGGTTGGGATGGTGTCCAGCACTCTCTACTTGACGCAAGACTACCAAAATCTACGATTGTCTCAGGCCACAGCAAAGCTTTTGACGGTAAAAGGAATCAAGGGTCTGCACGAAGTAAAAAGACAACGTTTGGCGCAACGGCATCTCGCTGAATCTTCCGGCGTTTCGTTGAAATGACACTTAGTGATATTCGGGTTAGTGATTGAACTGAAAAAAAAAAAAAACATGGAGATGCATACATAAAGGCACTACAGTGACCCGCACAATTAAACCAGCATATTTACGAAAGATAGTTTCACTTTGGAGTAGCTAGAGTGCATTATCTGGGTCACAAGAATGGCGCCAAAAGAATACACACTACCCAGAGTAAGGCTCAATTCACCGTTCAGGAGCGCGCACCAACGAAAAACCAGACGTTGAAGCTGTTTCTGGCAAGCTGGCCTTTTACTATCGGTTGCTGGAGCAAACGGCCACAAAAGCAGCGGTGCTGTCAGAAGGACTACAGAAACGACAGGAAGTGGAAATTAGAGCTGAAGACCCAAAACGCTCTGACGACCTAAAGCTGTACTTTGATGCTTGCATTGCTAGCCCACTACGATAAGATCAAACGCGCTCATCTCATGATAATTGTCACCTGACGACGTAGGTGCCGTTTTCACACAAAATGAAGTTTTTCGCGAAAAGCACCCATGGATTTTCTATCATGCTACTTTAGCTACTGCATGGCGCAAGAAAGACTAGCTGTGGTATAAGTGGTAGATCATTTGCATAAGTGCATTGCTGGACGAAAAGCAAATTTTATGACAGATCTTCGGCATTGTTCGGCCGCCTGGGGCCGCGAAACTCGGTGCGTTTAATGACCTTTCCCTGTTTAACTCGATAGTATTAGAAACTTTAGGCATATGAATATGACTTCGAGTATCGAGCTAGGCAGCGAAATGAGAATGCAAATGTTTTAAGCAGATTGCCACCACCATACAGGATCGAAGAAACGTAAATTCTGGGTGACAACCTTATATTTGAAGCACTTTCAAAACCACCTCTGATAGTAGAGGTTGCGGCGAGACTTCCGCAAAAAGACGCAAAGCTCTCAAGATTACTCGTAACGATCAAAGGGTGAGTGGGGAAATTGAAAGGCGACTCGCAATTGATAGGCTAACTTATAATTCATCGAAGGTGTACCATGTGTGGCTCGCGAGCTGTTATTTCCACAGTTACATGGAGTCAGATCATGTCACTGGTACACGCTGGTAATAAGAATATTGTGGAAATGAAGTCCTGCGCACGAAGCTATTTATGGTAGCCAGACATGGAAAAAGTCCTTGAGGACACAGCGAGCCTATGTGAGCCAAGCCAGCGTACGCACAGTAGTCCGGCATAAGGCTCCACTTCCTTGTGAATCCATCGATCTTCGCGTCGCATACTCTGCGTATCCCTTGCTGTCCATGTTGGAGATACCTTCTTGGTAACGGTGGTCACTTTCTCTAAGTTGTTGTAGACATAACAAGTACAATATTCCACATGAGCAGCTGTCATTAACGTGCAGCGCTCATTATTTACCATGTTTCGCATTCCGCACTAGGCAATGAGAGGCAACGCGTTTGTGTCTCTTGAAATGGAGAGATTTTTATTAAGAATGCCGTCCTAGACGTAACTTCAGCTCCAAGCCATCCGCTCCTACCGGACAAGCCGAACGGTGCGTGAGCAAGATTCAGGAGATCGAATGGACCTCGTCGTGAAACAATTTTTGTACCGGCAGCACTGTAGTCTGTCAGACAACAGGCGTCAGTCCTGCAAAAGACCTGTTTGACTGTGATATGGCCGCCTACATGGTCTTCATAGCACCCACACTGGAGTCGCCTGTCGTCCAAGAAAATCTGCCCAGGAATCGCAAACTGGACGCAGAGGCTAAGGAACTGATTCGAAGAACCTTTCGAGGGGCGAAATGGGTGCATGGCGTCCAAGTCAGGCTGGCGGGTCGACGTTGTTGGTTCAATGATGCTTAAAGATTGTGCGCAGTCATCTGAAGCCGATTAGAAAGGGCGATCACAGGTAAGCAGAAAGAGGAGGAGTACCGACGACATGGTAAACAGACTGATGCTGCCCACACATCAGAAGAGCAAGTGCCACGAAGATCGCCGTTTACTCGACGACCACTACATGCATGCGGGGGTCATGTCTGAGAAAAAGAGTGTTACGTCCGAGATCAGTGTGAACGCTGCCATCATCAGTGTAGCCCGAAGAAGTCTAACGCGCGAACTTCACGTGCAGTCGTTCTGCTCGAAGCAACAAAAAACGTGTTTCTTTATTTTCAACGGCTCTCGTATGCATTCCGCCATTCTAAACCCCGAGTTAGCGTGGGATCATTCAGACTGTGAAAGAGCCTCAGTTGTTAGACGAAATGTCGAACCACCACAATAGCTGAATTCAGAGTTCGACAGCAGTGCGTATTGGTGCGCGGAGTGTATCCAGCGCTGGATGAAACCCCTGCGCTACCTGGAAGCCAGTATGTGCATTTGATATTTATGATATTTGTAGCAATGTGAAGCATGCTTCTATGACGGGGTTTATTGCGCAGCTTGATGATTTGAGGTACAGGAATGTTTGAGGTTTTCATTCTGACGGTTTCCATTTATTACAGGATGAAAAGAAAGCGCCTGTGTGGCCTAAGGGTCGCGCATCTGCTTAGGGATCGAAAGATGTCAGGCTCGACTACCTTCTCACCATTCATAAGCTTTGTTTTCAAAAAAAAAATATTCACTCTTTCATTCAGTCGCTCCCTGTGACGGCGAATGTTTTCGGTGAAATATGATATTTGACGACACATCGGCGCCACCTGGTTCTCTGTTAAGACCAACAAGATACGGAATTACGCTGGTCACTGTGTTCCTGGGCCAGTCCGGAGGCTTGATCTAATTGATCCGTGGCGGGCGGCAATCGTGTTTCTTTTTTTTTTTTTTTTTGTCTCCGTAGGAATTGATTAGCAGGGCTCATATCGCCGCCTCTGTGTCCTCCCATACCGGACTCACCTACTAGTTGTCTATCGAGTTGTCTTCGCCACAAGGCTGAAAAAGTTTTCGCATTCTAACACCGCTGCGTTCGCTGCCATTTTCCTGTAAGAACGCCACCTAAAATCCGCCGCCGTTAAATTCAGTAGAAAAGAGAAGGATGTACTACATAGGGTTATACCGAAAGCTTCAGGATATCGCGCAATAACTCAGCAAAAAACTACTTTAATGGAGACTGGTACATTACGAAGGTAAAAGTGGCGCCCTTTTCCACTTTTTGCACTCTGCCCACATCCAAACATAAAGGGTTTAGTACACTTGAGCGGCGGGCGAATGTATATCAACGGTCCCCTTTGTTGCTCCAACATCGAGCCCAGCGCTTGAGAAGGGGAGAACGCCCTGAGGCCCCACGAAGGGTGAACAAACTCCCCCTCTAGGCCTGACGCTGAAGTGCTCGCTTCTCCTCATCCACGAGACCCTTTCCTCCTCGGTGCTCCAAAGTTTTCTGCAGAACCACCACCTCTCGTTTCTCGTGCCGATCATAATTGCCTTGCCTCGTGAAATATGGCGCTGGCGGTATCCGAGGAGAGGAGCTTCAAGGAGGAGGGTGTAGCGGTTATAGAGAAGAGAAAGGACGGCATGCGAGGCTGAGGAGAAAAGGAAGTGGGTGATGGTGAGAGGTTTCTATGGCCCTAGAATTGTAACCCGACAACGGAGAGGCTGAGTACCGCGCATGCATTACGCGTGGCCTGCTTCCGTGCCGGGAGAGCACGCGTGTGCTGTTTTGCGTGTGGCGCTGTTCGGCGGGCGTCGGCTGCTGCTGCTGCTGAAGCACGACAGGCGACGATAATAGGAAACGACCGCAGCGGAGCGGTCGTCAAAAGAGCTGTTAGCGCGGGCGTTTCGCCGCGTCCGCCTGACTATGCAATTAAATGACCCCGCGTGCCTCCTGTCGTCCCCGACCAGAGGTCCGGTTTCTACTACACGGGAAGGAGAGGAAACAAAAAAAAAAAGTTCAAATGCTAATGAAGAAAGGGGCTGTAGAATGAGCGGAGTCACGTCGACGTCGTCATTTCCGTTGGTACCCTGTTCATGTTATTTCTCTCTCCCTCTCTCTCTCTCCCTCTCTCCTTCTCTTTCTCACTCTTGATAACCCTTTATCGCTCTCTTTCTCGCTACTGCTGTCAGTACTACATTGCGACAAGGGCAGAAGGCGCTTTGCCTTACTGCGTTCCAGGCTGGCGGCACTACGTAGCCTGCGGAGTCGGTACCGGGACAGCCGGCAAATTATATTATTATGCAGCGCCGACGGTATCCCACCACAGCTACTTTGCAAACATGCGGTATGGAGCTCTTAGAAGTTGTTATAAAACGGCAGTTAGTATAGATGTAAAACGTTTTGTTGCCCGTTTATTCTATTGACATGCATATAAGACATTACTGCACATGAACCATCGCCTGGTATAAGCTTGCTATAGGAAAATAATTTCAGAATGAAATTTTTCTACAGCTTTTTTGTGTATCGGTTTCGAAAACCGAGTGATGATTATAATGTAAAAGTCGCGTATACGGCAGGCGGAGGCGCAAAACTTCAATCTATAATCGCTTCTACGTCATATTTTTTTCGCTAAAACACTTGCATCCTCTTGCCTCAAGAGCCAAAATAACAACTAGCAAAGAAAAAACAGTTATTTTTCAGTTCTTCATGCCTTACATCCAATATATCGAACTCTGACGTCATAGCCATCATTCGGCGAATGACGCCGAAACTGAAACAGGTTGAAGAAGAAATTGAATTAGAGACTAATGCATTACACGTGATGATCTGGATGTAGTAATGTGTTATGCATCCATTAAAATAGTAAAATACGCAGCCGAAAGTTACGTGTCTATGCTGTTTTTATTAAGGCTCACGATCGGCGGATAACGCGGTGGCGCTGAAAATGTGCGGAGAAATTTTAGACTGTGTGAAAAGGTTTCATGTCCCGCTTGGACCCGTGGAATTGAAAAGCGATTTATTCTTTGCATAAATTGTGATCATGCGGCTTCAACATGAATTAAACATCATCCCAAAATTAGGATCAGATGGGAATGAAGCCCTTGACCACAGTATCCTGGATCAAACTATTCCACATATGCACGTGTGCTCGGCGTTTTTAAGAGAGTGTCAAGATGTAGTCTGACTGTGTGGTAATAATTAAATGTAAGGTTACTAGACAGGCATTAATTAAGCCAGTAGTGATTAAGCGAGATATGTCTGTGAGCGGTGAGTGTATGCCAACGCGGATCCACAAAGGAGCCGCCGAGGGGAGCCATCAACGGTGTCGCCTTATACCCTGAAATGTGGAGCTTAAGTGCCATCCGAATTTCCTTTTCGTGCTTCCTCATATTTTTTTGAAGGTATGACACTTTCTAAAGACATTCGACATTTGCGGAAGTTTTTATCTACGTCGATTCTCACACGGCACTAGAAGCGCGCGTTGTAGCGCTATAAGTTAGTGCCGCAGAGCTTCGTCAATTCCTTTTTTTTTCTTCCAAACATTCCTCGCTTTAATTAGACGTTAGTACTGAAATATAATGTTTATGTTGGCCAAACATTTCTCCAGCAAAGTAGGAAAGCCCTGCAACTGTAAAAAATAGCGTTAAAGTTTACTACTGAGGGTCAAGCTTGCACCGACATTTCCAGGCGTAGCATCTCGGAGATGGGCCACTGCAGTCCAAATTTCTTATCGCCCCTGACCCATCCAAGCACTCACTACGCACCAACCAATCGCTAATCATTTTCGATGGACTGGTTAATGTTCTTTGCAGAGATTCAACTGGTCCTCGCGTTTTTGTCTATAGTTTCCGACTGCTATGCTCTTAAGGTGTGGCATGAAGCGGTCTTCAACGACATTCCTCGGCTCATCGGCTGATAAATTTCGAGCGTAAGCTCCACTGCTCTCATGCTAAACGTCAAAGCAATCTGGTTCCGAACATTTGACCTTGAACACTCGCGCTGTGCAGCAAGAATCTCCGTCTTCATCGTCGTGCCATGTACGCGATCAAATCAATATACTATCACCGAAGCCGATCACGCCTCGTGTGAAACTGCAACACACGCTCGCGTTGTGCAGAAAATAGTTTCGTCATCAAGTTCCAACTGGAACACACTCTCACGCTGTTCAATGAACACAGACGTCTTCACGACGATTCATCTGCGCCGTTTCTTCATTTAACCTAAGTAAATGCGCCAGATACATACGCTATTCGGGCGCGTGTGGGCGGGGACTGCTAGCGTATACATATACATAATGTCGGGCGAATCCACCAGGCGGTGCGACAAAAATAGGGGCGGCGTGGTGTAGAAGTCACTCTTCGTAAAGACAATGACCGCAGCCGTGTAAAACAGGCTGCCGAGATCAAGGAACAACGATCAGCTAGACCAGCCAGTTGCCGAGAGCCAAGATCGAAACGGCAGCATCGACGGCGACTGCGGCCGATGGCTCACGCTCGAGAAACTTGGGTCAATAATAATTTATACCTCTACAACGTTTCCTCGACAGTGCAGCCTATCTTCAGTGTTCTGCCTCATTGACTTTAACCATCTTTTTATGCAGAAAAATATAAAAAGTCCGCACTAGTTTATTTCGTTCGTTCCTTGCGAAATTACACTATTGCTAGAGTTACACTATTACACGTACTACAGAGCCGATGTTCGCAATTTTCGCTAGAAAAAAACAGCGCAGAAGTGAAATATACAACACTAAAATAATGCGCCGGGAAAACGTGAATGTTTTTTGCTGTGCGATATGAGCGCAGGTTAAAGATCCCCAGGTGGTTCAAATTACTCCGTAGCCCTCCACTACGGCTCAACTTTCTCTCTATCCTGTTTCACTCCCACCTTCATTCCTTCCCTTACGGTGCGGTTCAGGTGTCCACAGAACAAGTGTGACAGATAATGCGCCTTTCCCTGCACTCTACATGCGACCGTCTTGGACAAGTACCGGGCCTATCACAATTTCGGCGCATCTTTCGTGGCCTAAATGGCAAGGCACGCGGGGCCCCACCTCTCGCCGATCTCCTTCTCAATGGCAACCCGGCTGATGTTGAAGATGAAGTTATACGCACCTTTTTCCCACACGCCAGCCTAACGCCACCGCCAGCAGTTTCCATTTTCCCAGTCGGAAGCCCTGATCCAGACCTGGATCGCCCATTCTCAAAGGGAGAACTGCAAGCAGCCCTCGGAAGAGGCCGAGCTCGCGCCACACCCGGGCATAACCGAGTCAGTTGGCAGGAGCTTCGCAATCTCGACTCGGCAGCCCAGGATGCCCTTCTCGACATCATTAATTCTTACTGGGAGACCGGAACGGTACCGGATAACCTCAAGCTTTCTCTATTCTTCCTATCCCTAAACCTGGCAAAAACCCTCGACTTCCTAGTAATTTGCGTCCAATTGCACTGAATTCCTATATCTGTAAACTCATCGAGCGCCTGCTGCATACCCGGATTAGTCACTACATTGAATACGTCAGTCCTGGATTTCCTCCAGCTCAAGCCGGCTTCCGCCCTAACCTCGGAACGCATGACTACATTTGGCTTTTGCGAAGATTTCTGAATAGAGCTCATCGTAAAACGCTACCTGACTATCTCCTGGCTGTCGATATACACAAAGCTTTTGACAATGTTCGCCATGAGGTTATCCTGGAGGAACTCGCCAAACGATTTCCTAGTACACGTGCCCAAATCTGGATCCGCAATTTTTTGACATCTAGACCCATTCAGCTACATGGCAAAGCTCCGGGATGGGTGCCCAAAACCTATTACTTGGATAGGGGTGTACCTCAGGGCTCCATTCTCGCACCCATATTGTTCAACTTGGCCATGACACGCGTCGCCGAGAATCTGGAAATCAGCACAAGCGCAAGATTCGCTATATATGACGATGATATTAGCGTCTGGACTGAGGCAGCTGATTACGCAGACAACTATTCTATAGAGACTGAACTTCAGGCGGCCCTTCTTTGTCTTGAAGATACACTAACCAAAATTGGCCTCGAACTCGCACCACATAAAACAGAATTGATTAGTATCGACGGAAAACATAAAACGAACCCCAGTATGCAGATCCATCTTCAAATCGGAGGCAACACCATCACCTCCTCAAATGGGCAAATCCGCATTCTTGGCCTGCCTATATCAAGCTGCGACAGCCCCCAGAAATGGGTTCATCAGTTACAACGCCTTTGGCCAGCACTGCTACATACTATTCGTCGTCTGTCCAACCGGCACGGCGGTGCGCGGCAGCATGTCTGCCGTGCGATGGCCAGAGCAGCGGCGGTCGGAAAAATCCTCTATGGCACACCCGTCCTCCAACTGTCGAAGACTGACTTCGCTAAGGTCGAACGCCTTCATCGCGCAACACTACGCACTATTACCGGTCTGCCTAAGCACACTCCTATAGCCGAACTTGAGCGTTTGGCCGCTCTTCCACCGCTCACTACCATCGTTACCGAGTCACAGACGCGTCATCGAATACGTCTAGAGAACATTGTCCTGGGGCGTCGCCTGCTGGCCTGGGATGAACAGCGTAACGACAAAACATCAGCCCTATATGCATCTCCTTCCCCCTTGGGAGATGCCAGTAGTCACACGCGTCCATCGCCGACCTATAAACCGCGATTTTGTCATTCCCCAGGAGCTCCTGCTGCCCATCACCGACAAGAGCGAATCCCTGATACGACTGACATATACACCGACGCATCGATTACAAACGAATTCGCATCTATGGCCTGGGTATGCGATGACAACCCTTCCCTTTCAGGCGCTTATGCCTGCCATCTACCTCTTCACGATGAACTCCTCGCGATTTGGGGAGCCTTGTCAGGAGTGCCTTGCACCGGAACTGGGTCAATACGTATTCTTACAGATTCCTTTGAAGCTTACAAGGAAATCGCTACTCCGGGTTCACAAGATGCAACAGCTACGGCTATACAGCGCCTCTTAAACGCCACCAACTCGCGACCAGAACTGTCGCTATTCACTGGACCCCAGGTCACTCGGACGAATCAGGGGGCAATGCGGCGGCACACGCCGCGGCTACCTTGGCAGGTGGGATGTCCACATTTACTTCCCCACCCTCCTTGCTTCATCCTTATTCGACCTTGGGCGGGCAACTCACCCCTTCTCTTGCCCTTATGCACTATACTCGGACCAGTCTTCGTAGCCTCAGTCAGCATCGCATGCAGGTGGCCACACCAGACCCACCTTTTACGAGAAGAACCCACCTCACCCGAAGTCAAGAAGTATTTTTGAATAAGCTTATTGCCCATGCGGCTTACACGCCACGTATTATGGCCCGCTGGCGTGAGTATACGGAGAAAATGATTACGTGCCCCCACTGTACGACTCTAACCTGCGGCGGCATATCTCATTTACTGTGGGATTGCCCTGCTTTTTCTACTGGACGCCCCGAGATCGAACCCTACCGCCTGAACTACCGTTCCCT
This sequence comes from Amblyomma maculatum, assembly GCF_055883805.1. Lineage (NCBI taxonomy): Eukaryota > Metazoa > Arthropoda > Arachnida > Ixodida > Ixodidae > Amblyomma > Amblyomma maculatum. The sequence continues at coordinate 5,586,168 of NC_139345.1, forward strand.
TCTAGAAACTGATGCTAGCACACAGATGATATTTGACAAAGTATGGCTCGCTTAGTGGCCTGGTTAGAGCAATGTGATTCGAGTGACGACCTAAACAATGAAGATTATGTCTACTCCCCTTTATCCCCATCCATGGCCATGAGCCTTCCCATTCAATAAAGGACATTCAATCAATCAATCCTCTGAACCAATTGTTATTATATTATTTTTTTTCTTCTGGCTTAATTTTTTCTCTCGCATATTTCCGATTGCCTGTACGCAGGTGTAGTGTGTCTAATATTTTATTCTACGATATCTTTTTTTTTCTTTCACAGGTGCGAAGTTTGACAACAGAGATATGTTTTTGCGACCTAGTTACGGAGAACCTTTCGTTAGAACCATAAATGAACGATACGGACATGGTGAATTCACGAAGCAGATGGCGGCAAATTTATTTTTCATAGTGCAACGATGATATTGTCACAGAAGCCAGTGAAACTGGTTCAGCAGGTTTACTAGGACTAAGTAAAAGCACCGGCAATGTCAGGCACGGAACCGACTGGCGGGGCGAGCACAGAGAGCGAAGAAGACGAGCGCGTGCCAGTCTCCCGAGCTCGCCACATGGCGGCGCCAGTACGATAGCACTGCGGCATTGCCCCTCCCGGTGGAAAAGGCATCGTCCCGATGCCGAGTGGCGAGGTCGAGGATAACCGTAGTCGGCGAGGATGAGCGTTCACATCAAGTAGTTAAAGGAAGCAAAAAAAAACACATGTAGCTTGACCTAGCGGGAGTAGAATGGCTTCATCCTGGCGACATGTACGACTTCCGATTGTGCTTGCCGTCGTGATGAGCTAACAGTTCTTTGCGGGGTCACTTCGTAGGTGACGTCGCTGATTTTGCGTTGTACTTCGTACGGGCCGAAGTAGCGGCGCAGAAGCTTCTCGGAGCGACCTCGCTGGCGAACAGGTGTCCACACCCAAACCTGATCGCCAGGGTTGTAAATTACCTCCCTGTGACGAAGGTTATACCGTCGAGCATCTTTAACTTGCTGTGTCCGGACTCTCAGTCTAGCCAGCTGGCGAGCGGCCTCGGCATCCTGGACGAATTGGTCGGCACCGGCAATCGATGGGTGGGCAACATCTGGCAGTAGCATTGCATCCAGCATGGTGACAGCTTCGCGACCGTACACCAAACGAAACGATGTAAAGCGGGTCGTTTCCTGGACTGCGGTGTTATACGCAAATGTTGCATACGGTAATATCTGGTCCCAGTTCTAATGATCTTCGTCGACGTACATAGAAAGCATATCGGCGATCGTCTTATTGAGTCGCTCAGTAAGGCCATTCGTCTGAGGGTGGTAAGCTGTTGTTCTGCGATGACAAGTGCCACTGAGCCGCATCACTTCCTGGGTTAGAGCTGAAGTAAATGCCGTGCCTCTGTCAGTTAAAACGATCGCAGGGGCACCGTGACGAAGGACCAGATTAAAGATGAAAAAGTTCGCAATATCAGCAGACGTGCCGCTGGGAAGAGCTTTCGTCTCACAATAGCGGGTCAGATAATCTGTGGCAACTATAATGTACCTGTTGCCCAATGATGAAGTAGGAAATGGCCCGAGCAGGTCCATACCGACTTGGTGAAAAGGTACTCGCGGAGGAACAATAGGCTGCAGCAGGCCGGCCGGCTTGACAGGTGGTATCTTCCGACGTTGGCAATCACGGCACGTCCTAACATAGCGCTGAACCATAGCGGCAAGCTTGGGCCAGTAGTACTTTTGTCGTACTCGTGCCAAGGTGCGCGAAAAACCGAGATGTCCGGCAGAAAGCTCGTCGTGGCATGCCTGCAAAACGTCGGTACGAAGCGGCGTTGGGACAACCAGCAGATACTGAATGTCTGTGGAAGCGTAGTTTTTCTTGTAGAGGACGCCGTCACGCAAACAGAACGACGACAGGCCACGCGTGAAAAGGCGAGGAGGCGATGAGGCGGTTCCTTCGAGGTAATCGATGAGGGGCCGCAGTTCGGTGTCGTCTCGCTGCTGTTGAGCGAGATCTGGCGTCGAGAGAGCGCCGAGAAAGACGGAGTCATCTGTTTCACTTGAATAACACGGGATAGGGTCTCGGGATAGGCAGTCAGCGTCACTGTGTTTCTTGCCGGACTTGTACATAATAGTGACGTCGAACTCCTGTAAGCGGAGACTCCAGCGGGCTAACCTGCCTGAAGGATCTTTAAGGTTCGCTAACCAACAGAGTGAGTGGTGGTCGCTGACCACTCTAAACGGCCGACCATACAAATACGGCCGAAATTTTGTTACCGCCCACACAACTGCAAGGCACTCCTTTTCGGTCGTAGAATAATTCGCTTCGGAACGAGACAGGGTGCGGCTGGCGTAAGCAATCACCCGCTCAACGCCTTCTTGCCACTGAACGAGAACTGCACCGAGACCAACGTTACTGGCGTCGGTATGCAATTCTGTGTCGGCCTCCTCGTCGAAGTGGCTAAGTACGGGCGTTGTTTGAAGGCGCTTGCGAAGCTCCTCGAAGGCCCTTTGCTGCTCGTCGGCCCAGATGAAAGGCTGGTCGTCCTTTGTTAGACGAGTCAATGGTTCCGCTATTCGGGAGAAGTCGTGCACAAATCTCCTGTAATATGCACAGAGGCCCAAAAACCGACGCACGGAACTTTTATCAGTGGGGGTCGGGAAAGCAGCTACGGCAGCCGTCTTCTCTGGATCAGGGCTAATTCCCTCAGCACTCACGATGTGACCCAGGAACTTGAGCTGTTGGAATGCAAAGTGGCATTTTTCTGGTTTTAGTGAGAGTCCGCCCCGCGGATGGCATTTAGCACGGCCGTCAATCGTTTGAGGTGCTCTTCGTAGGTCGCAGAGAAAATGACAACGTCGTCAAGGTAGACGAGGCACGTCTGCCATTTCAGGCCGGCTAGGACAGTGTCCGTCATTCTTTGAAAGGTTGCGGGAGCGGAACACAAACCGAAGGGAAGCACCTTAAATTCGTACAGTCCGTCAGGAGTAATGAATGCGGTTTTCTCTCGATCACGTTCATCGACTTCGATCTGCCAGTACCCACTGCGTAGATCGAGCGATGAAAAGTATCGGGCGTGGCGAAGTCGGTCGAACGAGTCATCGATTCCAGGCAATGGATAGACGTCCTTTTTCGTAATTTTGTTAAGCCTCCTATAGTCGACGCAGAATCTGAGTGCTCCATCCTTTTTAGCGACCAGCACAACTGGTGAGGCCCATGGACTTGTGGACGGCTGGATCACATCATCGCGGAGCATTTCATCAACTTGCGCCCGAATAGCCTCTCGTTCTTTCGGCGATACTCGGTAGGGGTGTTGGCGGATAGGGCGCTCGGTGGGATCAACTATATTTCGATGTTTGGTTACTGACGTCTGTTTCACTTTGGAAGTGACGGCAAAGCAGTCACGGTAAGTGTCTAGAATTGCTTGAAGGCGGCGTTTCTGGGTAAGAGACAAAGCTGGGTTCACGTCAGTTTGAACAGTATGTCCAGTGCTCTCGGGAGGGTTCTCGTTGGCCAGCGAAAGGGCGCAATGGGCGGATGGCGCACTGACTTCATCAAAATAAGCGATAGCTGTACCTTGTGGTAAATGGCGGTATTCGGCACTAAAGTTCGTTAAAAGTAGTTCAGTTCGTTTATTTCTCAAGGCAAAGATCCCCCGAGCGACGCAGACTTGTAGGCTCAACAATAAGTTCACGTTCGTTTCCGCGAGGCCTTGCAAGGCGGGGGGGTTGTCGCACTGCACTGTAACAAACAAGCTGGTGCGTGGAGGTAGAGTGACATGGTCGTCGCACACTCGGAAAATTGGCCTGTCTGTGTAGTCGTCGCTGTGCGGTCTGTACTCGTCGGAAATTGCGCGGTGAGTGGAGAAAGTCACCATGAAGTCACGGAGGTCGATGACTGCGTCGTTTTCTCTAAGAAAATCAAGGCCGAGAATCAGGTCCTTGGAGCACTCTGCTAGCACAACAAAGCAACACGAGAAAGTTACGTGGTGAATCTCGACGCGAGCGGTGCACACTACGAGCGGCGTTACCACATGCCCTCCGGCTGTCCTTATCGGGGCTCCGTGCCAAGGAGTCAGGACTTTTCGCAGAATGGTAGCAAGGCCATGACTCATAACGCAAAAATCAGCGCCGGTATCTACAAGGGCAGTCGTGTTGTGGTTATCAACGACGATCGGTATCTCGGCGGAATGCAGCTCACCGTCGACAAAGTGCGGCGTGTCAGGGATCGTCGGGCTGACGGGTCGTTCGTTGCGTCGAATTACGGCGTCGAAGGTAAGCTTCTGTGATCGTCGGGATGTCGTCGGACTCGTTGGTGGTGCGGTGCGTCGATTGGGGGCGTCGGGGGAAAGCTTCGGCGATCGTCGAAAAGTGGTCGGATTGTTCGTCGGAGCGAAGGGTCGTAGGTCAGTCTGTGTGATCGAATCGGTGAGCGGAGGATGTTGGTCGTAGTGTCCATCGACGGCGGCCCTACCCCCGAGGGTCGCCGTCTTCAGTTTTCCCGGTGCGGACTTGGGGACTGCCTGAGGAAAGAACGGCGGCTGGTGGAAAACTGTCTCGGCGGTGGTGACCTGGACTGACGTCGCTGGAGGGACGCAGGTGGGACGTGGTCGCTGAGGTATTGGTCGATGTCCCGAGGTCGTTCGCCATAGCGCGGCCGAGGGGCATCCGGGGAAAATCCGCGCAAGCCCATCCGACGGTACGGGCAGTGGCGCAGAACGTGACCGGCTTCGCCGCAGTGAAAGCACAAAGGCAGATTGTTCGGCGTGCGCCACGCGTGTGCTTTGCGAACGGGTGGTCGCGCTTCAGGCACACCAGTCGAAACTGGATATTGGGGTGGAGGACGAGCGGGAGGAGCAGGGTTGCAGGGTGCCAATGGTTCAGGCGTAGGGGTGCGCAACACGTCGCTGTACGTCATGATCTGTGGCGCAGGTGGCTGGGGCGACGGTACTGATGGTACTGCTTGGCGGAGCTCTTCGCGCACAATATCCGAGATGCCCCCAACACGTGGATGTTGTTCGAGAGAGGGCAGCTTTTCCAGCTCTTCGCGCACGATGCTTCGGATAAGTTCGCGAAGGGCTTCCCTGTCGTTTCCGACCATTGGCAAGCGGAAGTCTACGGCAGCGATGTTCGCAGAGCGATCAAAATGTACAAATCGCTGATTCAAGGCACGCTCGATGCTTGTTGCTTCTTTCATAAAATCAGCAACAGTGCGTGGAGGGTCACGTACAAGGCCAACGAACAGCTGCTCCTTGACGCCCTGCATAAGGTAGCGCACCTTCTTTGCCTCCGACATGGACGGATCCGCCCGGTTGAAAAGGCGAATCATTTCTTCCACAAACATGGCGACGCTTTCATTAGGCCGCTGTGCTCGGGACTGTAGAGCGAGTTCGGCCATCTTCTTTTCTTGTATCGTTGCCGAATGTTGCGAGCAGCTGGCGCCGGAAATCCTGCCAGGTGGAAATGGTAGCCTCATGGTTTTCGAACCACATCTTGGCGGCGTCTTCTAGTGCGAAATAAACATTGTGCAATTTTCGCTCCTCGTCCCACGCATTAAACACAGCGACCCGGTCGTAGCTGGTCAGCCAGTCCTCAACGTCTTCGAACTTGTCGCCATGAAACGGCGTGGGCATACGTGGAGTATGGCAGATCAGCTGCTGGGCACTCACGGGAAGCTGAGTGGTGGTCTGAATTGCCGCTGTAGTCATCGTGGTTCGCGGTGGGGAAACAAGAGGACCACACTCGGGTGCTAAGCCTCTCAAGCGACGGCTCGCCTTGTGCACAGGTGTCGTGTCCACGGTGTGTAGATGGGCGTAGGGGGCAGCCAGAGGCTCTTCGTACATAGGATCTACCTAGAAGCTCCACCAAAAATGTCACAGAAGCCAGTGAAACTGGTTCAGCAGGTTTACTAGGACTAAGTAAAAGCACCGGCAATGTCAGGCACGGAACCGACTGGCGGGGCGAGCACAGAGAGCGAAAAAGACGAGCGCGTGCCAGTCTCCCGAGCTCGCCACATGGCGGCGCCAGTACGATAACATTGCGGCAATATGTATTTGCTTTTTCTTTAAGTGAGACTCTTTTCCTTCTGGCTTGTGTAATACGCATCCAGTTCGTAGCCCCCGGCGGCCCCAGTTTTCATAACCGGCGCACGAAGGTTGGGGCCGAAGCCGGGTCGGCAAATCCGCGCCGCTTTCCCATTTTGCGTCGAGCGACATTTCTGAGGATTTATTCTCGGCTTCAATCTGGAGTGAGGGAGGCCCAAGGGGAAAGAGTAGATGGAAGGAGGAATGCTGCGCGGTCGGTGGCAGCCAAGGCAGGCAAGCAGAAGGGCTAGGCAGGGATCGAGAAGAGAGTGCTGTAGCTGCTTTGCAACGAAATGCCTCTTTTGTGACGCAAGCAAATAACGTGCGAGGAAATAATCAAAATTACAATATAAGCTCGCGCCACACATATATACACGAATGTTCCGAGCGCAATATATCCCTGCAGCCAGGACGGAGGTCCAACACGAAAGTCCTCGCTACTTTCCAGATCTTTTCATTTCTTCCATAACAATGTTTTCTTCGTTCGATTGGCTCACGTAGGTGTTTTCTTCCCCGGGGGTCTCTTCAACGTGCGGGCGCTCTCAGCAGTAGTGTTGCGTATTTCCAGAGAAATTTGTCCCAGCTTGGTTCATTATTTCGTCTCCTTTTTTTCGTTAAGCCCTTCTTTCCTGTGGTCGTAGCTTCTTTTTTACCTTTTCCTCTCCTTTGTGCGGATTGGTCTACGCCGGCGGCCCAATTGAATTGAACCCGTACGAAACCTCCTAGACCCTTACTCTCCAGCTCTCTGTTGCCCCCTCCTCCCTTAATCTCCTTCTCCCCACGCATCTCAAGTACGCCACCTTTCCGCCTACGGGCTACTTAGTTGACTGTATGTTTCTATTTTCCTTTCTAACTCGCTATTTTTCACCCTCAGGCATTCAAAAGGGTTGGCAGGAAAAGACGGAAGAGGGAAAGGGGATATGGTTACGCGGCTTCTGTTGCTACCTCCGCATATTATCTCCTTCACCGCTCTTGCGCGTTCAATTTCCAGCGCAAAATTTTAAGTTATTACCACGCTTCATTCCTCCGCTTCGTTTCCTAGGCTTGTAGAGGTATGTACAACGACGTCTTATGGGCGTGGGCTCATTTTCGTGAATAGGACACCCACGGCGGAGCGTGCGCTGGATGGTAGCGAAGTTTATATCACAGCCTAACATAGAAGAGACCGAAAACGAGTAATAAAATGATAAAGCTATATAATAGTAAATAACAACGGCAACTTTTTACACTTGTTCTCTTTTTCCTCTTTAAGCTGACGCTGGATATTTTATTCCATATTGTAGACAAACGGTAAGATGGAAGAGTCGACATAAGCGAGTACTTATCAGGCACATAAGCGAAACTATCAAATATAAAGTAAGTCCTTAACTAGATACTGCGGTGGTCTGCCAGGTTCTCCTGGTTCGGTAAGTGGTGCAGTTTCTATGCTTTCTATACATTGTATCTAACTCCTTGAGTAATGAGCAATATCTAAACAATTCTAAAATCGGATCCACAGGGAAGGTAGACAGCATGCAAGTTACCATTAATGATTTATCAGCAAGGATTAGTATCATTCTCTTATCGCTTTAGTAATTTTACGTTTGGTTTTGAAACTGCAAAACTGTTCGCGAAGTTCATTGACTATGGGCATGTCTTTGGCAGGTGGTAGTTGTCAGCTGACATTACCGGCCCCTGATTTCCCGTTAGGTTATGCGACGTCACGAGATTACATGGCATGACCTCTTTGGCAAGATGTGCCAATTAATTCCGGATTCTTTTTCTAGTTGGGAGCATGAGGGACACTCAACCCTCCAGGACCCTTCAATTCCGAATTGGATGCGCTACCCCTATGCCACGCAGGCACCTTCGGTTAAGCGGAGCTTTCTGCGTATTGTCGTCTTTAGCACAATCCGGTAGCCTACGACTGGGATTCTAAGATTGTATCTTTGCTCACCCCTGCTTGGAGTCAAACGACTCCGCAGTATTACTAAATAAAAAAGAAGCACATATGAGATAAAACAGGAACAAATGACAAGTTTCAGATTGGGTGAGTAGCAAATCGCATTCACTCAAACTAGGATCCGCAGATGGGAGACATTAACGCGATGGCGAGCATATACTCTTACGTGAGGAGGTAAAGGTCGACCTCTGCCTGCTCGCCGCCTCCTTTCCGTCAATTCCGTTTAGCAGTGAGAGACAGATTACACGAACGCCTGATGTAATGTAACTCTATTACCTGCTCAAAGCTAACAGCTGTAGACTAAGCGGAATACCATTTTTTTTTTTTTAAGCCGTAGTATAGGAAACCTCTCGATTGATATAATCGTCTATAGAACATGCGCCTGTTACAGTACCAACTATCAAACAATATCACACGAGAGCCCACTGGGCTCGTTGTGCCGAAAAGCCATCGTCCTACCCCAGGATTGTCTGGGACAACTTTGTCATCGTTCCAAACCCGGAAAAAAAAATGTACACGTGGTTTCAAGCCACAGTTATGGTGCAGCCGTTCTGGTGCAGCGTTCAGAGTGGTGACGTAACATTTCGCTTCCTTTTCAGCATTTCTCTTATAGACAATTTGGAGGCTAGCTTAACTGCCATTGGGATTCGAACCGATGACATTACGCCTCTTTAATTGCAAGTGTATGTGTATTTCTAGGTGTGAAACAGATGCTGCGCCTATGTATCCCCAAAAGCAACTACAACAAAACAATATAAAAAATTCGCCGAACGAAACGGCGAATCTAAACGCGCTATCACGTATGCTCTATTGAGCACCACCCCATTCCCTTCCGCCGAATTTTTCTTATTCTTCTTATCTCTCAAGTATCACACAGATGCATTAGATAAATTCTTTTTAGAGGACAATCTTTATGTTCATTGGTCACAATGCACGTGCCATGCTTCTAACTTTGGTCCGCGGTGAACCCAAGGTGCGAAGAGAACGAGAAAGAGATGCGTCTCTCCTTACACTCCCTAGTTTGATATCTTGCACCTTCAAATATCACAAATAATAATAATAATAATAATAATAATAATAATAATAATAATAATAATAATAATAATAATAATAATAATAATAATAATAATAATAATAATAAATCAGTAGAAAATGATGATTGCGATTTTGCGCTCTACGTCTAAATCGGGAAATGAGCCTTCTAAATAGGACATATTAGAGACGAAAGACGACAAGACACCCACGACGTGTTTGCTCTTCAGCCAGGATCTTCGCCTCTGAGAATCCTCTCCTCCTCTTCTCATCATTCTCTCCTAGGAACAGAGTGTTGGGCGCAGCCGTTATGTTCGCGTCCACGAGTCGAACGCAGCTCCCAGAGGAATACCACGGAGGCTTGGCGATCCCTTGTGAGGCAGCCTCGGGTCTCATAAATAGCAACGCCGTTTTCCGGCGTTCACCCGGACGTCACTTCACGTTTTCCAGCTCGTCAGAGAAAAAGAAGCGCAGGCACCCTCCGTTCCATGTCTCATGATGCGCGCAAGGAGCAGGCAGGCTAAAAAGGCGAGTAGACATCCAAGTTTTTTCTGCGCTCTTATTTCTTTTAGTACTTCAGAGCGAATCGCATATAAAAACCACCCTTTCAAAAAAATACAAGAAAATAGGAAATAATATTTGACGAAAATGCTGACATCTCTCCCTCTATCTCTACCTCTTGGCTGAGACTGACTGAGACCAAGGCTGGCGGGAAGCGGGCATCTTGCCGGAGAATCCAGATACGGAGAGAGGCAAAGAAAGAAGAGAAACCTAGGAACGAGACACATACACGTACGTACACAGACTTAAAATAAGCGAGAGAGAGAAAACTGAAAGATACGGGAAGGAAACATAAAAAGGGCACAACAGCGCTTGACGACCCGTAAGGAGATAATGCGACCGGGCAGGCTCGCAACGAGCACGGCAACCGAGTGCGCACAGTCGCAACAAAAGCATCGTCTTCCGCGCTGGAGCGGCTGCACAATGAGAGAGAAAAGGCTGTCTTCAGTGCTAGCCGACTGTGCACGTTACAAGGTCCGGGCCCATTCCGTTCTTCCTTCCTCCCACCTGCCTCCCTTCCTGCACAGCCGCTTGCTTGAGTTCATTAAACTGACGCCCGTTCACCTCTCCGCATGTATCTCTCCCTCTCTTTTACTTCGTGTTTCTCGACTATCACCGTTAACTTGGAAAGGGAGCAGGAAACAGCTAAGCACATTTTAAACTGCATAAAGGCTGACCCCGCGCAAGTGGACGTTAACCATCACTGACAAACACCGAAATCGTTGTATTCAGAGTGGCAGAATAATTCTGCTTTCATCGCCCCAATATAAGGTTTTTTCTGCGCACTGTGGTGGACGATTCCGTTCTCTCAGAAGACAAAAAGAAAACGCCTCCCTATAGGTGGTACTCACTGAAGCAGTGGTACAGGCAGTGCGAACGTCGTCACAGCTATAGTGCGCCATGACGGTGGTAGTCAATGGCACCGGAGAGCGACGGCTCACACGGTATTATGTTCATTGTCAAGTGCGCGCCCTATATTGGAAATGATGCAAAAATAGATTTGTGTTGCTAAATACTGCCACATCCATTTTGCATTGCGGAACCCTCTGCGCGCATTAGATGTGTCGCCGTATTATACTGCGCAGTAATATAAATATACAGCTTCTACGCGTCTCAGTTAAGCGGTCGTACGAACATGCCGCAGGTCGACAGCAAAGCCAACCAGCTGCCACGCAACACGACGTGCATCGTTTCAAATCAGTTCGCTGTCTGCTAGTGACGCAGGACCCATCTTAGAGAGACATCGCATTATTTATATCCTCGGTTCCAAAACTGGCGCGGCCGAAATGCCCCATGTCAGCGGCTGTAGTCGGCAAACTGCTGAAGATTTCATATACGCTGTTTCAGCAGAATATAGAAGAACTTTACATATTTGATTTGGGTGACCAAACGGTCGAGCAAATACAGTCACGCGCTCGGAGAATAAATGGCCGACCCAGCAAGAATTATTCGTAAATTTATTTAGAGAAATGTAGAACTGCTTGGAATGCTGATAACCTGGACTCTAGGTTCGCACAACGTGATGTGCCGCAATTATCCTAACTTCAGTCGTAACACGTCACTAACAATGCGAGTTTGACCTGGATAAGCGAATAGACACCTGGAAATTTACTCGCCCCTAAAAACAGCGCACTGTTGTCGACACCCTCAAAGACGGTTCTTTATCGCACCCACTTGTCAAAAAAAGAAAAATATTAAATGTTTTGGGGCTTCGATTTCGGTGAATTCAAAGTGGGGCTGTGGTCTTGTACACCATACCCCAACACGGAGTTTCCGTAACAGTACACGAGCCGGTGCTTTAACAAAGTCGAACTTTTTGCCGGGTCCGCTCTTTATTTTTTATTTTATTTTTGTTCCATGCAGTTTAGGAGCATTCCCACTCGCTCGCGCGGAGTTACAGATAGGAAAAAAAAATTATCAACGACGAGAGACGACATACACTTAAACTTCACGATCACGCAGAATTGAATACAGCGGTTGGATAGGGCACCAGCGCACGCGGCCTCGGACATCGCAAATGCCGTGCCAGCACTAGCGGCCTTTCGGATGATGTCAAGGGAATAGTTCCTATCAAGCTCTATATCGTATTAAAGCAACCAGGATTTGCGTCAAGATTTCAGTTTAGGCCATTAGCTGAGAGGTGCAAATACATTCGCGCAAAATAATCCCGTTCGCTTCACAGAGAAAGTCTTGTGGATTACATCAAGTACTCAGAGCATGCTTCATGTAGCGGAAGAAAACACAAGAAAAAATGATTTGTCCGGAAATGTTGGACTGTACAGCAGGAGTGACAGTGACTCGGCTCGTACTGAATGGGATAAGTGTTTCCCCAATTAGTCTTCTTATGAAAGCTGTAAGTGCAATCGGCTGGATGTCAGCTTTCTTCTCTCCTTTTACGACATTCTATCGAGATCTTAGTTACACTCCCTAGATTGATCTCTTGCGCCTTCAAAGATAAGAAATTTCTGGCTGCCGTAGAAGGCCAGTTGAAAAAAAAAAAAAAAAGCATCACGTCATAAGTACCACACAATATTCTGTATTTTTGTCGCAAAGGCAGATTTTTCTCTGGTTGTGTACTACTCCATTGTAGTTCTGCATAGTTTGCATTTTGTGCTTTTCTGTACTGCGTTTTTATGTAGTACGTTTCTCTCTTAACTACAGAATATTCTCCTGTTAAAAAAGGATTCTCTGTAATCACAATAGGTTCACAGTCAAGCTTCGCATATAAATTCTGCTGTAACGACAAAACTTTTCTGTAGCTTTTTTTTTTTTTCAAAAGCTAAACTTTGCAAAGGCTGTCATTCGTGCATCCTGGTTCGAACATTTCCAAGATCCATAAAAGCAAGTCACCGTGCACGTCCAAGCTACTATTGTATCGTTGTCTGTCCTCCATTAGCAATGCCAGTTCATCAACGTGACATAGTTTTGTGTGTTAGCCTGTTTATTGTGAAATGTGGCACTGGTGGCCGTATATATGTCCTTTGACGGCGGGCATCTGCGCCTACTGATATGAGAAGCGAAGCGTGCGCCCTGTTCGCAGTCTTCTAGAGCTCTGTACGTCGAAAACTCACGATCGGCAGCGCGAACGGCGCCATGCCCCAATTATTATGACATGCTGCACTTCCTTTTTTACTTTTGCACTTTGGCACTCAGAAGAGGGTTACCACCATTACCGGGTTTTGCTCTTACTCGTACAATTCCTTAATAGCCGATGCTTACAACTGCTCCGCCGCCTCACTGCAACTGCATGCGTGATGCTGTCATGTATTAGCGCTTTTTTTTTATCCGATCTTGTAATTTAGGAAGTCTTCTAGAAAAAGCTCTTGCCTGAGTGCTTCATAACTGATATACGGTTTCCCTGGCAGTGAGCATGGGTATAAAAAAATCTTAAATGCCCATTTTTTGTTATTGCGCGAAAAGAGTGCGTGTCACAAGAACTACGCTGATGCATTCGGCTGCATATAGTATCTTTTGAAAACTTGCGCTACTGCTACAGAGCGGGTACGAGCAATTCTACTGCAGACGGGTTACAAATTGCGAAAACAGATGAGACAACGTCAAAGCTTTGAGAGCTACTGAACCGTTCCAAAATGACCTTATTCCATTAGACATGTATGTTCACAATCGTATATTTCTTTGTGTCGTTCTGCTTTGATCGATATGCAACTCTGAATGACAACCCTCTGGCCTTGGCTCTGTCTGAACATTACATGTTTATTTCGTCATGTTTTTTTTTTTTTTTGACCATAACACCAAAGCGGCAGTGCGCAGTCAAACATTCCGTAGTCTCTCTTTATACAGGGCTCACGTAAATTAGAGACAAGACCCTAACGGCGGAAGACTTCTCGACGGAGCTCGGCGAAAACGACACTAAATTAACAAATTTAATTTTTTCTACACTCGCTGTTTTTGTAGTCCCGACTTTAGAATTGTGATTTCAAATGCCCCCTTGCAGAAAAAAAAAAGAAGAAAGGAACGCGTCTTTACAAGTGTACACATTGGGCTCTTCATATGTATACATCGGCGTGCCAGTATGTTTTTTTCCTCTCTCTCTTTTCTCTCTTACACTTTAATGACCCCATCCGTGTGTATTCTTAGTGCTTTTGAGTGCGCGCGTATGTGTGCGTGTGTGCGTGTGTGCGTGTGTGCGTGCGTGCGTGCGTGCGTGCGTGCGTGCGCGCGTGCGCGTGCGCGTGCGCGTGCGCGTGCGCGTGCGTGTGCGTGTGCGTGTGCGTGTGCGTGTGCGTGTGTGTGTGTGTGTGTGTGTGTGTGTGTGTGTGTGTGTGTGTGTGTGTGTGTGTGTGTGTGTGTGTGTGTGTGTGTGTGTGTGTGTGTGTGTGTGTGTGTGTGTGTGTGTGTGTGTGTGTGTGTGTGTGTTCGCGTCTTTACCGCAGGAAACAGGCGCTCTCTGTATTAGACGCTCTCAGGAAGATGGCGAAAGCAGAAAGCAGAGCGAAGGCTACCAGCCACAATGCGATTCAAAGAGCTACGCCCCAAGACAAAAGCTGCTCTGTAGGGAAAGAGAAGCGCAGACTGAGGGAAAGCAGAAGCTGTATTTCTGAACGCCTTCTTTTTTCTTCTTCTGCCCGCAAACACAACTAAACAAGTGCACGCACACCGACAACGACGTGAGGCGACGCAAGAATGCTTGTAAGACGTGAGCCGCATTCGAGATGTTTCATCTCCAACCTTGTGCGCTGATTTACCAGAAGTGTTCTCTCTCCTTCTCCGGCTGCGTGCTTCTTCTCTCCACATTTCTTTCGTTGTCTCGGTCTGCCTTCGCTTTGGCGGCGAAAGCTTAACGTCCTTACATCTTCCGCAGCGGCGTTCATCCTCGATGCAGTTTTCGTGGCGTGTACAAGGCAGCTCAGTACTGCGTGATCGTTATTTTACTGTTTCAGAGCCATTCCTATATCCGGGATTCTTTTTGCCGCAAGGTGAAGTGAGGCTGGAGCTTTATGTTTCCTGCACATGGCTCGTTGAAAGGAAGGTTAAGCAGGGAGGATGAGAAGATTACGGAGAATGGATCAACTCAGAGCATAACGCTTCAGTAAGAAAACAGTGACCAGCTACAATGGGAATGGAAACGGAGTTTGAAGGAACTACTTTGTCCCTTCACCTAAAACATTCAGTTTCGAGTTCTGGATGCTAGCAACTTTTGCTCCGTTTAGCTCCGAAATCAACAATAAAAAATCTTCTCAGCTTCGAATGTAGAAAATTAAAAAACGAACAAAAACGTAAAAAATCAAAGAGACTATTATCAAGACAGATTTTTCTGACCATTTGCCTTCGTCACTCGATGCCTTCATTGTTTCCTTCCTTTCATTGTTTCTCTTTCGGCTACATCCGTCTGCTCCTTCAAAAGGTCATTTCGCTTCACCCGGGCATTCGTAGCCCCTGCTCGCTTTGGGGCACATCTGGTAGCAGAACTAAATACGCTAAAAAAAAGTGCAGTATTTAGGCTTACGAGTCTTACGTAGCACACAAATGAAAAGATAATATATAACTACAGCGCCTCTTTGGGGACTCGCGTGGGGAATAATTTGGAATCGAAGCTCGGAAAGCCCAAGAGTCCAAATAGCGGGCGGCTGCGGATCAGCACTAAGGAAAGACGTCGTCTGCTGGGACAATTTATTTTTATTCTCTTTGTCATATCCCAACTTTTCGTTTCTCGTCTACTTATTTGTCTTTTAGCCTCCGGCTACAGGGTCCAGTAATGATGGGGTCAACCGGAAGAAATAACGTTTTGCGCGGTCGGTGTTCGCTGTGAGGACAATACATTTTGCCCGGATACAGACTGAACAGGGAGGAAAGGGACACTGCATGACTCAGTTCCGACAAAACGTCACATATACACTACTTATGGGCCTAGTACACTGTTATGGAAAGTCGACTGCTCCAGAACAAATGGGGCCAGCTCTCCAACGGAGGAGCAAGAGGAAGATGAGGAGGAAAGGCAGGGAGGTTAACCGGTAAAGGAACTGGTTTGCTACCCTGCTAGGTTTGCTACGGAGCGTTGATATGCAAGCTCCCTGCTCCAGAGCAAGCGGTTCCACCTCACGCGCGGGAAGGGATCGGGTCGCTTGCTTCTCATGATAGGGTCGTGACTCAGGTTGCGTGTTGTAGGCCCGGTTGATATGTCGGGCAGGAACAAGGACGAGGCGGCTGGAAACGGACTTTGAAATGAGATGTAAACTTTATATGCAGTATTTACATGGTAGCGTATGCGCTATCAATAAATACTTGGATATGTTTTGTTTTGAGTGCACAATGAATGCATACGTTCACAATGAATTCAACTAAACAAATAAAATAAATACGCGGCACAGGTGCTGAGATATTTGTTCATGTCCGTGGGGCAAATGCGCTGTTTTTATTTCTCAGAATAAAATACGTAAAGAACGTTAATCTTGCTTGTTCTCTAAAACCATGACATTCTATTAACAATAAATGTGAATAAAGAAATTCGAATGGTGTTAATTACGCTAGTGAAAGAGTGAATGCAATATAGCTGCTTGTGACATTGTAATTGATCATTCATTTTGATCCGCAGCTAAGGTCCTAGTGCGCCGCTCCATGAACTTTGTTTTTCTAATCTAGCACCCCAGTCACTGTGGGCGAGAAGAAACGACCATCCAAATCTTCAAATATTTGAACGGTAGACCGTTACAAGCTTAGTCTGTTCATTATTAAAAACGTGAACTGCAGTTGTGATTGCTTTCTTTGCGAAGACGAGCAGCGGCAAAGGCGCAAAGCATGTTGGCGCACGCCCCGCGCCTTTGAAGTGGGCTTGGCAATGGCGGCCGCCGTAACATACGACGCACTTGTCTTTACACTCAGAGGAGCGGGCGCGCATCGAGGCACCCTACTTTTACTGGTCCTGGCTTGAGGATCAGGAGGTGGTCGTCCAGACGGCGTAGATGGCGTCAGGCGGTTGTCGCTGTGCGTGCTTACACCTGGGCTCATCAGTCCCGACGGGTGCGGGAGGCACTCAAAGAGGCAACCTAGCCGAAAGCTGTCTCCTTGGCCCACCACGGGATGAAAGGGAAGAATGCACGCTCGCTCGCGGTGCTCGACACTTGAAGGGACCGGAAATTCGTTGTTTGCTATCCTTTGTCCGGTCGCTGATTTGTTGGTGGGACCCAGCACGGTAATTGCCGCCGGGTGACGAACTGCTCCCTTCGGCTGGCCCGTATCAGGTGCATCGAAGGGCTTCTCACCATTGCCGATGTTGGGCGCTCACAGCCGGACGATCCCCAGCTTGTCCGATCACGATAATAAGTAGCGGAGATGCCGCGAAAAAAAAAGTAAGGGGGCGAGAGGCACTCAAGTTTTGTATAAAGAGTAAACGTGATAGAACCTTTAACACCGCCTTTTATTTTGGGATTTTTTATACTTTTGTTTCGGTAGCCTTTTTGGCGAAGGGAAGGTACAGTATGTATTTGCCGCTTCTGTGGCCACCAACACCTAATTTTTAAATCGGCTTATAAGCAATTAAAGAGGCAGTGTCACAGTTCTCTGTGGACATCTGACCCGCGCCGTAAAGGAATTGACACCACCTCAACTGCAAACATCCGTTTTTCCTACCAAGTTCGAACATTTCCGATAAAACCCGAGCCGAAACATAGGGTACGGTGACGGCTTTTCGACCCAAGAGCTCCATGCGCTCATGAATAATATGCATCATCTCCGACAGCGTCAGCTCGTTAGAATGAATTGAATTGAATGCAAACTTTGAATTGAAATTTGAATTGAACGCAAAAGATATCTGGATACGTAGAACGGCTTTTGCTGCGAGGAGCATGTCACGCAGGCAATAAGGGGCGGAGAAGGAGCGAATAGATAAAAGCATGGCTCCTCACACAAGACTATCTTCGAGAAAAATGGAACATGAATTCACCGTACATACTCGAATTCGGCAAAAGAGAAAAATAAGACAGTGGCAAGTTGCACCGACGTCAATTTCGAAGCTCCTGAGTGAACCTCGCGGTCGGCGTCCTCTTGCAACGTATTTCTTGTTTTTTTTTTTTTTCGCTTTGTGCTGCAGTGCGATGCTGTCGTATTAAGAAAGAGATCGGCCGGCCCAGAAGAAGGAGCCTTGACGGCATAAAGATACCACGCTAGCTCCAGGTTCGTTCTTCGCTTCCCCTTTGATGGCACGCGCGCCTCCTTTATCCTCTTTACTTTCTGAAAATGGAAAGGAGAAGAAAGCGCTCAATGTACAGGCATCGTATACACGCCCTGCCTATACTGCCGCACACGCGTCTCGCTTGATGTGCCCGGAATAAATTATGCTGCCAAAACCACGTTGAAAGACCCGAGTGTAACTTGTGGGCCACAGGTGCTTCTTCAGCCTGCCTGCTAGGCTGGCTTTCGACGGACCACTTTTCATCTCCGTTAACTTTCCTTAAATAACACGCCGCGAGAAAGTGCAAGCGCGAGTGGGACGATCTCGCGCGCGGAGAAAAGTTGGCGTTTGAGAGCCCTTGCTCGCCTCTGCGCTGATCGGTATCCGTGTTCCGCTTCCTCTTGAACATGCAGCTTTGTTTCTTGGTAGAGGTCTCTGGTGTGTTCATATTTCACGGAGTTGAAGTCTTGTGAGGCAACGAGGAAAGTTTCGGCTTACATTTTGAAATATAAAGCATTTTATAAGCTTGCTAAGAAAAACTTAACTAGAACAAAATCTTGAAATGGTTCGATGAATATCTATCTCAAAAAAAGGAAATGCAGAAATTTCAAAAGCTACAATTCTACTTTTTCGAAATATTTGCAATGCCTCCTTTTTTGTTTTCTATTGTTTTGTCCTGTTTTTTTTTTTCTTTTTGTTCGCGCGCGGTCATGTTGAGTAAATTTTACCGGTATTTATTTTGTAGGAACTCTTGCTAGAATTTCCACACTAAAGATGGAGTGATTTTGAAAGGCTTCTGCACAGAAAATAAAAAGTGCAAGGTTGTATAGAGGGAATTTTCAGGATCCCAGGAATTAGGTTGGATCGCGGTAGATTAAGGGTCATTCTGGGTAATTAAGAGATAAATAAACAGGACTAACTTGCAGTAGGCGAGATTACTGGGGTATAAGATGAATTATGGTGGATTCACAGCGGGTTAACAGTGGATATCTGTTTGGAATCCATCGGGGTGATTAGGACGGATTACCGAATATTAAGAACAGATCCTGTTTAATTGAGGTTCAATAACAGTGGATAGTGGTAACTTAAATCTATTAAGGTAGATAAAGGGTGGACACTGGTTGATTAAGATTGAATTAACTAGGGTCAAGTTGTAGCAGGGTGGATTACGATTGCATGAGTTGGGTTGCAATGCGTTATGTGGAGAATAAGGGTAGATTAGATTGAATTACGGTGAACTACATTAGATGAAGATTGGGTAGGGCAGAGTGTAGTGTATTATCATTTGTGTGTGGGAGGATTAGGAGTGGATTACCTTTCATTACGTTGGATTAGAGGGTATTTCTCTTAAATAAACGCGCTCAGATTTTCTCCTTTATAGCATATAACTGGTGATAACGGCCTCCGTAGATTTACGTAAAGCATAAGTTTTGTTTGTTTCAGCCGAGATTTGAACCCAGGACCATCCCGTCGCCAGCCAAGCATGCTTTTGGCACCGATTCAAGCGGCCAAGTTGATGGAAAGGGGTGCACGTTTAGTGGCGCTTTTTAGGGGGAGGGGGGGAGGGGAGGAGCGTACACGAGCATTCTAAGGAGCACCCTTAGCGGGTCCATTTCCACATACCTGACAAATTATACGGACCAGGCTACACAAATTTCCCTGGTGGTCTCCATATTTTTGCCGCAGAACTGGTAGTAAAGATGCAGGGAGAAAAGCAAACTGCCTTCAGAAACGCCAGTATTCCGCTATGCCATCGTCTTGGCTAGAGGGCTGTCAATCGACCCACTGTCTACCTCCCTCGACTATTGACGTTTCGTTGCCCGCGAATAAGCGAGAGAAAAATTCTGTCGCCCGGATAAAAGTTGGGCTTTGAATAAAAGAAACTAGAGCGAGAACATCAAAGTAACATTTAAAGGCAGCATAATCTTCATTCGTAGAGCTGTTTCATCAGACGTCTGGCCATCTCGCAGTATTGGCAACCTTTTTAAACACAGGAACTACTTAATGCCTCACACAAAAGATTGTTGTTCACAACTTTGCGGCATAACTTCCCACTTGTTCTGCTCTGAACATAAATACATAATTATTAATTTCTGATGCGCCTTTTCAACACAACCCAATGCTTCATACATTATGATGAGAGCATTGAAGAAAGCAGTAAACATCTGCATGTGCAGGGAAAAAAGCATGAAGAACGTCCCATTAGTAAGCTTGTAGCGCGCGTTTTGTATGCAGTGTATCCCGCAACCAAAGAGCAAATGCGCAAAACGATAGGGAAGCGTGCTGAATACCACTGCGCTGTGTTTTCCACTATAGGATGTACATTGATTTTATAAGTAATTAATTTCTTTTATCGAGACAAATATACAATTAAACGACACATCAAAGCTCGCTTAGGGTCGCATTTGCTGATGCTGAACACATTTTTGTAATTTGCAGGAAAATGGCACTTTACTAAAAAATCAACCTGATATTAAGATGTTTGTCAAACTTTAAATTGACATTTCATAATAGTGGTTGTAAGCTAAGGACTCGCTGTGCTGGTGCTAAGAAGGTGAAAAGAGTTTTTCATGACAATGGCTTTAATAACATGACGGAGAAAACTTTGTTAGAATATTATAAGGATAACCCTTTACCGAATTATGCGATGAAAGAAAAACATTGTCGCAGCTGAAAAAACAAATCACTTAGCTACTTGGAAAGCGCATTAGAACCACTCGAAATCCCTTATTTGAAATCTGTTTCCCACATTTACGATCTACTTTAATTGATTGGAAAAACACTAACAGGCTTTGCAAAGGATATATGCCAGCTTTTGGCATATCAGGGTAGTTGAACATAATAATAAACAAGTAACAACGCTTCTGCTAGGCCTAGGTAGTGCAACAATGTAGATTAGTCGTTTCTAGAAATATATAGTATCATATTCAAGCCTTTTACACTCTCCGTAAATCAAATTCAATATGATATTGATTTATTCCAAAAAAGAAAGTGGCGTATGAATAATATTAAGTATTATTTGAGCCCAAGTACGTTCTCAAGCATTTTCAAAATTGCTAGTTTTATAAAAGCGTTGAAGTGATTAACCAATAAATCAACTAAAACCTTTATGCCCGTTGCACAGCAGACAAAAAGGAGCTAACTTTTAGGTACCGAAGTCGATAAAATGGGGCCTTTCCATTCCGTTCTTTGTTGAAAAGCATCTGCACTTCCAGTTGAAGCTCGTATAAAACGCAAAAAAAGATTCGATTTCAGGCACCTCCGAGCTTTGTGTTACAAGCTAGTGAAAAGCCTAAACGCATTAAGATATTTATGGGCTTTGAAACCTGGCCTCTTTGAATGCTACGAGAGAATAACTTCGAAAGACCATAAAAGTAAAACTAAAACGGACGATCACTCCGACACTGTGAAATAATGGCTTCTCCCTCTCTTATCTTCATTCCCTTCTCGAAAAGTTCCTCTTCTCAAGCGCATAGTTGTTCGTTTCCAACGGTTGCAATTAATTTTTTTTTCTTTTTTTTTTTTGTGCTGTAGGGTTTGTTTGCAAGGCAAACGCCAGGCAATGGCGTTTGCCTTTCGCTGCCTGAATGCACGTGCTTTTGTTGAACAACTTATATGTACGCGCATTCTAACGCAGTCATTACGTATATTTTAACTTGCATTTATGCGCGAACATGCGAGCACTTTCACATTATATGTCGTCCTTTGAACCTTGTGCCGACTCTCGATAAAACTGCGCGCATGAGTAGGTGTACTGGCAACTTCTTTTTTGTGTGTGCGTCTGTTTTTCTGCCGGAGCATTTAAAGTTGGCTGGCGCACGACACACTTGCTCGTGCAGTATAAATGCGAGTATCATGGTACAATGCGCTACATTAGTATTGAAACAGCAAGGTTCGGAGTAAAAGGATTACTTTTTGAAGAGCAGATATGCGCCAGCCGCGTGTGGCTGTGGCATCAATAAAGGCCTGAAAATTGCATACAGCCAACGTTTCCTGCCACAGAACGTCTGTCTGCACTGAAAGTTTATCGCCATGCAGAATTAATCATAGAGGAAACATTTCCTCGGTGGCATGTACATGATTTGCTCTGACTCTCTTAGACTCATTTTCCTAACATGTTTCTTTCTTTGACTTTGCTGGGAGTGTCTACATAATTTTAATTAAATAAACTATTTCCTCCTCCTATTCTTGGCTTTAAGTTTTTTTTCGCGTCTACGCATGGTTCTTGACTTGCAGAGAGGACAGTAACGATTTGTATTTTGCATGCTTTGCGGACAAGTCTTCCTGTTTTAGGTGGTGTAATGTTTCTTGTTTTGTTTTTTTAATCTCTTTCGACGAAGTATTTGAGCGCACACTAAACAAACCGGAAAGTAAAGAAACTTGCTCTTCTAAGGAATTAACTGTCTGCATTGCGTAATGAAAAACCTTTAGCTCCGACTGCTGCGCCCTTATTGCATTAGGAAAGCTCGTTACAGTCACGCCGAAGTAAGCCTTTTAGCCGGTGGCGTTACATACAGGCACCGGTCTACGATAAGCAGAAATGGTAAATGACGATGCACTTTTCTCGCCCGAGCCCGGTTCTGGTGCCTGGCTTTACCACCCGTACAAATGGGACGGTACGAGCAAACCTTCTACGTGAACTCATACAAAAGCTAAGTTGTAGGTAAACACATTCCGAGGCTTGGCTGAAGCACTTCCGAACGTTTAAACCAGAGTCTCCTAATGACCTTGGCTGAAACACTAATGTAAAGGCTTGTTCATACTCGGGTCCCTCACTTAACTTTCCACGCAAAGTTCATCCCTCACGGGCCTACTAATTTAATCCCCCTGAATGCACACTCGCAGACTCACCTCGTGTGTGCCACCCACCAGGAGGCAGTGTGTACTGCGGAGGAAGGTCATGATGCTTACCTGCAATAAAGAAGAAATGACTAGTTTAGAGGAAGAAGTACGAGGTTATGTATACAATTTGTGCGGAAAGTTCACAGTTGGCAGGTTAGTTACCAACACATAGGCAGCGGAATAGGGAATGTATGGACAAGCTAAGTAATGAACCATATTAAATGAAATCGATGGCGCACCCTATCGATTTTATTTTTCACATATCCGCACGTCCCGATAAAAATGAGCTGAACAAAATTAACCTTAACCAGCTCTGTGCGCTCCCCACTCTTGAACATTGAAACTCGAAACAGCTTCCTTCCTTTTTCCGTGAAGTGCACTTCCCCTTGGGGGCAAGACTAACCTTATTCGTACTTTAATCCTGCCCCGTTCATAAACGAACGCAACCTGAAAAATTGTATACGCCTAAATTATTTGCGCTTCCCTGTTACAGAAAAAATAAAAAGGTTGGGTAATTCTCTTTTCAACCCGAGCTGATGTTCCGAATGCATGTTTCAATGCTCTGTCATTTTCGTGATTGGAATGTTCTGTTATTAAGAATTATGCCAGCGCACACGCGAGCTCTAGTTGCCTTTTTTTTCTTTCCAAAGCGCAGATCGTTACTGCGTTCGGCGCTCGTTTACTTTCTAGGCAAATGATAACGACGATGACCTAGGATAGTTATGTTGACTTGCTTGGGACGCAAGCGTAGAGACAGTAAAAACAAAAATAGCAATCTAACATCATTTCCACGGAAACACGTGTGGAACTTACTTTCTCGCACAAGTTAGGCGAATCGTTCTTTCGTAACGGACAAACGGAACGACTTGTTTGAAAATAGGATGTGATTATCAGTCCGTTAATGACCTATTCAGCAGTTTACTGCTTTCATTGTTCTCTTTACACATAAACCCAGGACTCAAGGGAGCGTGGCTGTGAAAGCACTTGAGGCATACTTATTTGGTTTGGTTTAGTTTATGGGGTTTAACGACGCAAACCTACTGAAGCTGCGAGGAGTAGCGTAGTGGAGGGCTTCAGAAATTAGAACAACCTGGGTTCTTTAACCTCCACTGACGTAGCACAGAGCCAGCGCGCCTTTCTTTTCGCCTCCATCGAAAAGCGGCGCCACGGTCGAGATTCGATCTCGCGTCCTTGGGCATAGCAGTAGAGCACCCTAACCACTCCACCACCACGGTGTGTCTGAGGCATCCTTGTGACTCAACTCTATCCAGTTTGATGAGCGTGTGCCACCACCGCCCAGTGCATCAAGCATGGCGATTGCCCTCGACCTCATTGGGAAAAAGTGCACGGGGGTACATCGCAGAATTCCTTGAAGGCGTAGCAGCATTTCCCTCTATTTTATTCGCTTCGTCATATCCAGTCATTTCATATCTTCTAATTTTCGTCGACAATTGTTATAAAAAATAAATAGTTGCTGCTGTGACGAATTGTGCAGCGCTGCAGCTGCAGCCAAATGTCTTTAGAGCCACTACCTACAAGTGGGTGTTCAGCTTTGCAATACATAGTTCTCCAACTCCATCAGAAATACCAAAAGTTCGATGGGCACTGCAGGCGGACCTTTACAAATGTAGATAGCCACTCAGTAGCGGTCTCCGAGTGCCACTGGTAGTATATAATTTCAAAAGACCCCTTAATGCAATGGCACTAAGGGTTCCCTCAGGATCTCTAAACTATCACTGGCATACTGTCCGAGACGTCTTTGTTCTGTGTGACCATGGAAGCTTGCGCGAGCCCTAGCAGATTCTTCTGAACCAGACTCTTTTTCGAAACTTGGAATAAGTTCGCAATACAGGAGATGCTATCCCGGGTACACTTAAGTTTCTTCTTTAAGTGTAAGACAGGGGAGAATTAATGGCTCCTTCAAGATCCCAACATCGTCATTCCGTAGTAGGCTGTTCAAGGAGTTTGTGTTCTATAGCGGGTTGCGATAGGCTGAGCAAAATGTCGCGCCATAGTTAGCCAATGTCAACTGAGATAGGGTGGCTCCTTAGCCTCCCTATCGCGCTGCTCCTCGGTTGCGGCGACGTTGACGGCGACGCCGTTGAAGACAGGAACGGGCGCCTAAGATATGCGCAACAGAAAAAAAAAAAAAAAAACAGGAATAACTAGACTGATCGCAGGAGGAAGAATTACGGCGCAGAAAACGTTTGGAAGCATGGCCATTCTTCTTTCACGTAGAGAATGGTGCTTGAAAGTTCCGGAGCCAACCATATCGCGTATACGGGACAGCCAAGCGATAGAATCGGCGTTATAAACTGCAGCTGTCAGGAGGCCTCGGCGCTATAACAAGATGAAAAATAAGCAGCAGCAGCGGAGGGTCTGAAGGCGAAAATAGCAGCTATCAGGGCCCCTGGACTGGAAGAGCGCACTGCTTTCTTCTCCTGACTTGTACGGCTTCGATCGGCATATGCGAAAAGCCGTAGCTCTGTTTCTCTTGCGCGATCTTTCGCATGCCCAGCGTCAAAGCATGCCATCGGAGGGTCCGGCGGTGAAGGCTTCGAACATTGACCAAATGTCTAGCAGTGGCCCTACCATGATTCCTGGGGCAAAACGATCCTTCGAGGGCAGCTGCCGCATGGGCAGTGCTGGCACCGAAGGCGAAAGAGCGAGCCACATCACATAGGCAACGGGCAGAAAAGAGATGCAGGCGTTTTGCCGTTGCGGGCGTAACCGGCTATCGGGTGGCGCCCAGTTTTTCTGGTCATTCGGGTCACCGTAAACTCTCAAAATTACCACCTCGCCTTCTCCACTCGCAGCAATTTGAGATCGTTGTGTGGCTCTTTTTTATTGTTCGCTGTTCAGTCGTAATTTAGGCACCACTGTGGATTTTTCGCCCCCGCATTTTGTTTCACAAAATTATTTAGTAAATCGTCTATCTCTGTTTTTTTTTGTATTGGCCTAATCATTACTTGTACCCCTCCTTATTCTTGTTTTCACACACTTCTCCAATACAATCCTGCTTTTTGTCTTCTTGATTTCTGGTTGGTAAGGTATCGATATATCTACTTTTATGGTGCGGGGCAAATGCGCTGAAAAAGTGGCCAAATGTGACAGGGTCTTGACATTCATTTACTCCCGCAAATGGAATACTGTAACATTTTATATCCGCAGCAGCAAGCGAACTGCGCACAGAATTTTTGGTAAAAGTCAGTCGTTAAATGTGCGTGAACTCACAGCGGTTCACCGGACACTGTTTGCTGTCGGTAAGGTAGTCGCCACGGGGAAGACGAAGGTGGGGGGTGACGAAATATTGACGAAACTGTGGAAATCATGCGGAAATTTTGACTTTCGTAGGACCCCTTTAAATACTACAGAAAAAAGTAGCTCTGCACCAGCCATATATAGTCAGCGAGCAAGTACTTTTGCAACAGGGCTGCAACACTTGTCGCCAAGTGTTTCCAGACGCTTGAACCAGTGCACCTACGGCAACGCTCACACACAGTCACTGCCTCTGTCGGTAATATTTTTGTTCTTGTTTAAGGATTTCTTTTATTGATCCACTAGCACTACCAACATTACAGTTAAAGGTGTATTAGTAAGCGGACATTACCACCCGGACAACCAAGCCGAGTATAGCTCGCAAGAGCCAAGTCTCTCCCCGAGTTCTCGCAATCTTATCCTATTTACTTGGGAAGCAGAAGGAAGAAAGAGGCAGGGTTGAAACGCCTTTATTGAAGCGCGTTCTCACTGGAGAGATTTAGGACAGCCAGACAGCCTTAAGTTAAATACGGCAACGTGTTGTCGTTTCTAACAGTTCCAGGTTTGTCCAAGCATATTTTCACACGTTAGCAGCTTCTACAGTTATCGTGTTTACCGTATACTGAAATATATTCCCCATTCCAATCTGTGTTCAAAAAGCGTGCTCACGGGCTACAGTGCTCAGTTCGAACTGCGATCAGTATTGCGCCACGTCACGCGCAGTTTTTTCAATGCAGCCTTGTGCACTGAAAAGGACATTCATGGACAACAACGCGGTCGTTATTTTTATGAGCGACGAAACGAAATAATGTAGTAGAGTTGCCACGGTACAATATGCAGTTCGAATTCAGCACCGCTGACACTGCAGGCATTACTACAGGACACCGCTTCCGTACCGAGATTGCTGCGCGCGTATTCTCCTTAGTTTCGGTTTCGTACAGAGAAAGCCGCCGAATTTTCTTGCGCTTATATTATATATATATATATATATATATATATATATATATATATATATATATATATATATATATATATGTAGACAATTGAAAGGGAAATGAGCGGCTCCGTTTATAGAATTTATATATATTGCATAAGTAAATAGACGCACTTGGTTGCTAGAGGTTATACACAAGTGAAAAAAAGCTTCATACTGATTCCAGTTTTATTTGTAGTCGATGTTTCGGTAGGAGCCCTGCCTTTCTCAAGACTGTATATATACATTTCTCCACTCCGGGGCAGCCCCTTCCCCGCTTGGTTCCCGCCAGCTCATTTCGATGCCGAGCATGGGATCTCTCCGGCAGGGCGCCCCATCTCCAATCAAGTGTCTACGCAAGCGCGCGGTCCCGGCTGCCCAGTCCTCCAGGCTGCGGCTGCGGATTCCGCCGAAGAAGGTGCCTGCGCGCAGAAGGAAGCAGTGAGAGCGACAGCGCACAGCGACGCTCGCGAGCTCGTAGCCGTAATATCCGGAGCAGCGAAGAAGCCCATTCCGCCTTGTGCCGCCCCTCCGCCAGCATTATTCTGCCGAGGGGGAGTCTGCGCGGAAGTCTCAAGTTGCCGGAGCGTGATTAGGAGCCATCGGGGGTGGCAGCTCTCCAACCTCTCCGCGGCTCTCTGGCTCCCTTCAACGCGTCCCTCTTTCCTTTCGGCAAATTTCCTTGTCCCGTCCTGCCCCATCTCATCTGCTCCTTTCCGTCGCCGGCAGCCCCAAATGCTCTCTTTTGGAGACTACTCCGTTGTTTCGCTGCCGGTGTCTTCACGTTTGTCGGATTCGGTGTTTCTCCGTTGTGCTCATATCCTTGCCCCTGCCGTCAAGTTGAGCCGCCCTTCCTTCCTTATATTCCTTTCCACCTTGCCGACGTACGCCACTTGGCTGTTCTGGCTCCTTGCTCCCGTGCCTCGCTGCCTTCCTGTGCGTATCCTTACAGGTTTCAGGCCGCTCTTGCTGTTTCCAATCGATAGGTTTTCTGGGGCCGTTCCCTCTTCTGATTCATTTTTTTCTGAATAAGAATGCCGTTATAACGCCCTTTCCCTTTTTCTCTTGTTCCTCATTCAATACATTTTTCTCCTCTAGGTGTCGGCTGCGTCTCTATTGTGCCGCCACTATTGTTCCCTTCACGTTCATGCTTCTCTTCGTACGCAGCCGCTGCAGCTGTCGATGCCGCATCTGCTGCTCACGAAGCATAGATCATAAGTTGTTGGAACTTATAAAAAAAAACAGGAGGTATATACAGCGAAGAAAAATAGGGCAGATTATGATTCAAGAAAAGGAGCCGAAGTAATCCCGTCTGTACAAAGCTGACCCTGAAAAAAAAAAAAAAGTGCTTGAATTGAAGTTCCACCGGTCATGCCGTTCGTTTCTATATCCTCCCTCTCACTTCCTTCACTATTTTCCCTATTTATCCCCATATTTTCTGTTGTCTGCTTAGATGTATTCACGCCGAGCTCCTGCCTGCCAGAAATATGCGTTCCTATCTGCCGGGGAAGTGACAGTGGTGCAAAAACGAGACTCGCCACTCCCAAATGAGGCTTACTTTGTTCTAATAAACACAGTCTAGTAGCAGACCCTACTGATTCCGTTTGAAAGGATGAAAGGAAAAATTATTTTGTAGAGATGTAGTTGTCTCGTTTCTGCGCTTTTCTTAAAGAGACAAAACACTGGCCAAAATATGTCACGAGATTATGGTGGAGAAGAAAAGACCTTGCCTCATTTAGTACAGATCGACCATTACAATATCAAAGAAGCTTTACAATTTTAATTTGCCATTAAAAACCGCATAAAAACAACTGAGGCGCTATCTAGCGGAGAAACCCTAATACTTTCGGTGTAGTACCTCACGTGACTACATGTCAGCAAAATATCGCTGATTTTGGTAAGTGTACACTATTCTTTTTTTTTTTCTAGGGGCGCTTGTCATTATTTATTATATTTTGCTCTCTCTACACTGCGTCCTTAAATAAAAATTTGCCTCCTTTCGCACCGTGAGAGGGATGCTTTTAGGTGTTGCCACTAGATGGCGCAAAAGTGTTTGGAATTCTAAATTTTTTTAATTTTAAATGCCTATACCTAAACTTACTGATTGGTTTCCGATTGAGAAAGGAGTGAGGCAAGGTTGCATACTGTCGCCCTGCCTATTTAACTTATATGCAGAGTGCATCATGAGGAAGGCCGGTCTGGACGAGTCTTCAGCTGGAGTGAAGATTGCTGGAAAACGTATCAACAACCTTAGATATGTAGATGATAACACTTTAATTGCAGAAAGTGAAGTGGAACTCAAGATACTTCTGATGTGCGTACAAGAAGAGAGTGAGAAGTTTGGGCTTAAACTGAACATTAAAAAGACAAAGATCATGGCGTCTTGCCCTATCAAGTCCTGGAGCATCAAGGGACAAGAAGTGGAAGCGGTGACAGATTTTCTCTTCTTGGGCTCCAAGATTACCTCGGAAGGAGACTGCAGCCATGAAATTAGGAGACGCCTGCTTCTGGGAAAGAG
This sequence comes from Amblyomma maculatum, assembly GCF_055883805.1. Lineage (NCBI taxonomy): Eukaryota > Metazoa > Arthropoda > Arachnida > Ixodida > Ixodidae > Amblyomma > Amblyomma maculatum. Next base: position 5,615,515 of record NC_139345.1, read on the forward strand.
ATCAATGGTTAGCCTTGACCGCCTAGTAAAGAGCAGAGACATTAGTCTGCCAACCATGATCCGTATAACTCGTGCTATGGTCTTTACGGTAGTGATGTATGGATGCGAGAGTTGGACTGTGAAAAAGGCTAACCGCCGAAGAATTGACACGTTTGAATTGTGGTGCTGGCGAAGACTCTTGAGAGTTCCTTGGACTGCCAGAAGATCAAATCAGTCGATATTGTCGACCATAAACCCTGACTGCTCATTGGAGGGTCAAATTCTAAAGTTAAAGCTCAGCTACTTTAGTCATCTGATGAGAAGAGAGAAATCGCTGGAGAAAGATTTGATGTTGGGAAAGGTTGAGGGTTGCCGGAGAAGGGGTAGGCAGCGAACGCGATGGTTAGATGGCATCCTCGAGGCACTGCAGATGAAGTTATGTGGTGTTAGGAAGATAGTGAGAGACCGGAAAGCGTGGCGTGACATGGTCCATAGGGTCACGAAGAGTCGGACACGACTGAACGACTGAACTGAACTGATACCTAAAAAGCGTTGAGTCACAATGGAGGAAAAGAACTAGAAAACTAACCAGTAAGTATGCTGGTCACAAGGATGAAGAAATAAAGAGCGTTAAGCAACAGGTGAAAAACACAGAAGGTAAAAATTGGATAAATTCGATGGAAAAGAAACAGAGTGTGGACATATACCGAAAGTGGAAGAGGCAGATTAAGAAGGAAGAATTCTTTGATAACTCAAGAGGCAGTGCCCTACTTTTTGAATCTAGATCAGGGTGTCTTAGAACACGCAGCTACAAAAAGAAATTTAACAATGAAGATGACTCATGTGCTGTATGTTGTAACAAAACAGAAAGATAGCATTTGTCTTTTTTAAAGTAACCCAAAGCTTTAAATTTCTGACGATATTCCACGTCCTCTGGAGTGAACATACCTGGAGTAAACAGAAAGCATATCGGAAGGTTCGTCATATGTCAAATACTTGCTTCTCGTCGTCAGAAGCGTCACCATCTTTCTCGCATGTGCTAGTGATCGGCACGAAATTTGAGACGTGTAGACGACTGGTATTTCTCAATATCTCGCGCGTTCTTGGTTTCCATCAGATAGACACCACCTTTTCATTTCATTGGTCAAAGTAGTCGCCCACCAAAGCCGCATTTTTGCTGCCAACCCTATAGGAGCGGAGAAGGAAGAGAAACAGCGCTCCGCTGGAATTTCCTTCCGAGGAATAGGCTGACAACTTCACAACTACTCTCCAAACGTAAGAAAAAGCATTTCTTGGCAAAAGTGAAGCTCACTCTTCGAAATATCCGTAAGCGCGAGCCGCTTTTCAAGGCAGCGAAGCTTGACTCAGCGTAGGTGTGCTGCGTTTTTTTTTTTTTTTTTTTTTGCCAGCACCCCCAGCGTCGCTGTCGGCCACAATGCCACCCCCTTTTTATAAACGTTACGTTCTTCATATAGTAAAAAGGGGAGCAATTGTTGCGTGGCGCCGAATTTAAGAGGAAATCGAAGATTGTGCGCGTCGTGTCTGCAGAGAGCTGGCTTGTTTTGTTTGCAACGTTTCCTTAGTTTTTCGTACGGATGAAACGCAGTCGTTAAGAGTGATCGCATTACTATGAGCAAATAACTGTAACGTAATGCCTTACATTTTTAAAACATTAGTTAGCAATATAATATAATTATTAAAAGCTATGTCATGATTTCCAGGAAAGTAATTGGTAACGTTACATAGTTCCACTGAAAAATTTCTTTTGCCATATATGCCGCGTAACGGGGTCGAGGCAAAATTTTTCTCCGCGGACATAAAACATCTGCTGCCTCTGCCACACAGTCTGCGCAAACATAAATACAGTCACCGCACGCGGACACCGGCCGAGAAGCTCGCTTGCTCCTCGGCTTGCCGATAAGAAAACACAAGGGAAGAGTGGCTGTAGCGTTAGGGAGAAGCATGAACGTGCCGCGAGAGGAACGTTGCACACATTTTTCGAATTCCCCAAACGGCGTACCCAGGCTTCACTGCAACGCTGCTAAATTTTACTTTTGTGAACGTTTCTTCGCCTGCGTGCATTGCGTCTACTTTCTTTTCTTTATCTGCATCACCATGCCTCTAACTTTTTTTTCATTTCAGAGATTATTTCTTCAGCTCTCCGCGTCTCTTTGCAAGTGCATGTTTTCCTCCCGGCTGTTCGAAGCCGTCACTCTTCTCTCCCCACATGTGCCATCCGTTTCTTGTGAGAGCGTTGAGCGCCTGTCGCGTCGCTCGCTCGCTTGCGGTCGACAAAGAAAACAAACACGTCTCCCGAGTCCTACGTGTTTTGCTTGGGAGCGACGAAGCTGAGCCCCCATCTCTAGCAAGGAAGCACCGAGGCACTGGGATGCTGCCATAGAGCAGAGAGCTTCGGGGCCAGATAATGAATCCCACCTTCCTACACCGTGCTTCGCATTTGAGCCTAGACCTGAAGCTAGCATAGATCTGACCAAATATGCGTCCCTCCTGTCCCTGCGTGTCCCAAAACTGATTCCAAGGGCGTGCCATACCTGCTATGTGGTACACTGTGCATCTTCAAGTGTACCCGCTTGGTGGCAGTATTGCAGCGGTAAGGTGCAAAAGTTTTTGGGCGTTAGTGACATATAGTACTTCCTTAGGGCCAGGCCAGTATAGGGTGAATTGTACAGCTCCTTTTCTTCTTCTCGATCAAGTAATGTCTCCCTGCAGGGGTCGTTTCCCTTTTTCTTTTTTTTTTTTTTTGCCTATTTTAAGGTCTTTTTTTGCAGACAAAATCGGCGTTCCGCTTTCTGTCCTGCGGAGAATACTGCCGCAGCGCCAAAGTCTGGCGTATTCCATTGTCCGGCACCATTTGGGGATCCGCTCCTTTTCCTCTCCCATTCCGAGGTCGTCTGCGATTCAAGTGTTCGCGGAGGGACGCTTCTCTAAATTCTCAGGGATTGTTTCTCTACTCTTTCTGACCCAGCACACGGAATAAGGGAAAGAGTGACAGGGAAGAGGTGTGGGCAAAGAGTTTTGGAGGGGATGAGAGCTGTGAGCCGAGCTCGAAATGCGCCATGGCCAGGAGCAAATGTGCGGCGAGCCCAAAAACCCGCGGCTTTCCTTCCTCTGCTCAGCCCCGTGTATCTGTTCGGGTCTGTTCTTTTTCTTCCGTGCCATTGTTTTCGCCTCGTCGCTGGGCCTGGCTATAATACCATTGCCGTTATCGGCTCGCGAGCGTGGGTACCCGCGCGCATACCGAGAAAAAAGAAAGTAGAAGGGCTAAACTCCGAAAGGCAATCTTCGGGGATCTTTCCAGCCCCGGCCGTGTGCGTGCGTTGTCAGCAGGCACTTTAATCGGCACTCCTTCTCCGCGAGTCAGAAAGAGGCACGCGAAATAGAAGATGGAATAAAATAGAATCGAGGAAATGACGCTTAATGTTGGAGTCGTGCCGAGTTTCTTAAAGGACACACATGCTTCGAGGGCAGCAGCTGCTGCGAAAAGTTCTGACTGGTTCTCGGGTAGTTAAGAGAGGTCCCAGTCTGTTTCTTTTTCTCTGCTTTTTTCCACGGTGTGGTAATCGCCCGGTTGCGAGTGAGCAAGGGAAAGAAAGGGTGCCTAAAATTAAAGGGAGAATGCGCATCGTTATTATATATATATATATATATATATACAGAAAGTGTCCACACTTCAACCCCTTAAAAAGTGCGAAGACCAGCAGTATTTTATGCAATCAGCTGCACATATGTTTTTGTTGCTGACTGAGAGCTTTTGAGGGTTTTTTGTTTTTTAGGGTTAGCGGTGTTGCTGTCCGACGTCACACCAGAAAACAGCCCCACGTGGTGGATGAGCAGTTAGGGAATCCAACAGCCAATCCCGAAGAGGCGGATTCAGTGCCGTCCATGGCTGCAGCATTTCCATCGAGGCAAAACGCAATGCACCCGTGTACTGTGCCATGTGGGAGCAGGTGCTCGAAATTTCAGCACTTACTTATGCGCCACCGCTGATGTTGGTTTAGGCGTTAAATCCTCTACGCCGAACGAAATTGATCCAAGCTCCACGGAACACGCGTCTCGGCTTAGAAGCCGGTGTTAATATTTCTATGGTGGCAGGAATCTGACGCTATCCAAACTGTGCACTGTATTGCAGCGTGGCTCTTGTAGAGCAGACAGTGGGCGCCCTTGTGGGGTGGTAAACTGGGGAGAAGAGGCGATGTGGCTTAACGACTGTCCAGCTTTTTTCGTGCCGAAGAGACCGGAATGCCAGGGGCTCTGTTGAAGCAGGTCGTTCAGGGGAACAAGTACACAGATGAACAAAGAAAGACTCCTTTGAAAATAGTGCCGATCTTTACGAATTATTTTGCATTCAATCTCGTTTTCACTGCACACCGAAGAACAAAAGCGCCACTTATGGTTGTCATCAATGGCCTCATTTAATGGAGCAACATAATGGGTAGTTATCACTTAGCAGGTTAGGCTTCGAGGCAAGAGCTGGAAGAAGAGGTAAGCTTGGGCCATCTAACGCAATAGAAGGAGTTGATGTAATTACAATACTCTCATTCTGAAAAGGGTGTGTCAATATTTTTGTAAAGTGTCTGAATTATCAATTTACACACCGTGTTCACTTTCACTAACGCCAGCATGGCAGTGAGGTAATGTCCTGTGATGTTCCTGACGGCATCCTTAGGCACTGAGAATTTTCCTGGGATTGAGCACTCTGTTGTGGTTGCGTTCAATGCACAGTTGCCAAATTTACTATTGCAAAAATACTAATTAGAGGGGACTAATCCGAGCCAAATTTTGTCTCGCTTGGGGATCATCGGTGATTTGCCAACAGCTGCACAGACACTGTCTTATAGCCGCATAGCAATTCCTTGTCAAGGAACGACAAATCACACAGTATGGCGCTGCAGTCGCGCAGCCAATCAATATAAGAAAGGAGTTAATTTAATACCAACCAACCATATACTCAAATCTAAGCAACAGAAGACGGACGATGGATGCCAATCAATATAAGAAAGGAATTAATTTAATACCAACCAACCATATACTCAAATCTAAGCAACACAAGACGGACGATGGATGGCTGCTCCTGGCCCTATGGGGCTGGGAACTAAGGGGACATCGCCCTGTGCGGCAGAGGCGAATTTGCAAAAGGTGTTTTGGTATGTGTTGTGCCACGGCTGGTCTCGAGGGTCAGTGGGCGTCTTAGAGTGCGCGCTCTCCCTCGAGACTGGTCGTGGTTGCGCTTGCCGTCATTGCACTCGCCGCCTTCGATGACGTAGGACGGCTGTTGCCGAAGTGCGTCTTTTCATTCATTTTTATTTTAAAGTTTGTTTGTTTACTTTCTTTTTATTCTGGTGAACGGGAAAACGGTGCAGGTTCAGCTATAGAGCCAGTTGGCAGGCCCGTGCATTTTCTTTCAATCGTACCTGCAGCCGCAACAAGTACAACCTAAAAATTAGTGCAATACCGCTTTAGCACGGCATCAAAATTTTAGTATACATTCTCTGCATTTTTGTACTTATTAGCTGGCGAATAGACACAGGGGAACGTATCCAGGTAAACCGGCATGCAAATAAGTTTGTGGAGGTCGTCAGGCAGGGGCGACCGCAGCCACATTTATTTGAGGAGAAGCTGAAGAGGCAACGGGCGGCAGCGTACGGCCAAGGCGAAGGTACCGAACGTTCCCAAGCACTCCTGCTGGAGCTGCTTCCTTCTTTTCGGCACGTGCCGGGCCCTCTTCATCTCAGGCGCCAGTGTATGCGGCGGTGCTACAGCGCATGCGGTTGCTCCGGCGCCTGAGGAATCCACTTCGTGTTTCGGCGTGCTGCGGACGCATGCCACGCGAGTCGCTACAAGAGTATAATCATGCAAGCAGTGAGTATGTGGTGGCTAGCTGCTGAGCAAATCTTAGAGGGAATTTTATTTCACCGAAAAAAATTAATGCAAATCTTTTTCTTCTACTTTGCATACGAAAAAAAAATCTTAACGCGAGAGTTGTCATCTGGAGGGTCAGAGCCTAGCAAAATTATCTACATTTATGTGTTCGCTTCATGCAAATATCCACCGAGGAGGGAGGCAGATACTGATTTTTCTTTCCCCCTATCTAACCAACACCTTTTAGTTTACTTTTGTTTAGTTTAGTTTGGTTTAGTTCAGTTTAGTTTACAAGATTTCGCGTAACAAAGCGACTAAGACTATGGCAGCCGCCGTAGTTGGTGTCTCCGGGAATTTCGACTACCTGGGGTTCTTTAACATAAACTGGAATCGCACAGTACAAGGACGCCTTGCAATCTTTGCGTAAATTACAATTTGTGTATATCAAAGGAATAGCGCGTAATCATTCACACTTTTCGCTGGGCACTTGAGCCAAACGTTATGAGAAGGAAAAAAAGGTGGGAGTGATTTTCTTTAATTTGGTTGATTATTAGTGAATCATGTAAAGAAAGCTGACCTTTTCCCAACTTGGTTTATACTGCAAAAAAAAAAAAAAAAAGAAACACCCGAACAATTTGGTATAAATCTATACGCAGTGGGTCTTCTTGTAAGACCCTTTTATTCTACGGGACTCGCCAAACATTTACGGCTTTGGAAGAAATATAGGCGAAAAACAAATGACATTCACTTCTAAAAGAGGTGGGAACTATGAATTAAAAAAGCGACGTAGCTAAACTGAGTGGCTCATACAACTGTGGGAGAATTATACACATGTGTCCCACTTTCTCAATGTGTTTCGATTGCACGCAAAAAAATAAAACTCCACCCGTTCATCATGTTTTCTTTTTTTTTTCGTGTTTTGCCATCTAACGAGTACTCAAACAACCAGTACAGGGTGTTTTTACTTTTTGCTAAGCGGACACCCCGTGGAGACGCCGCTATGCCGAACTGGAAATTCAACAGCTAAACCTAACGGCGATTCCGACGAAACACTGCGAGAATGTAGCGCCACGTGGGGGAGGAGTAGTAATCCAGACAGGTTCGAAGACTCTGCTTTCGATAAAAAGAGCATAGAGCATAAAAGTAACACGGATTGCTAAATATCTCTCAGCAAAAGCAAAGACGGCCGCCTTTAAAAATAAATATTGCGAGACAAACATGAGGACGGATATAGGAGTAGAAGGTAGAAGCAGCAACAAGAACAAAGGCAGGGCCCCGGCAAAATGAGGAACGCCGAGGCAGCCGGCTCATCCCCGAGACAGTCGTCACCGGGAGGAGCACTGACGCGCCCGGCTTTAGGGATATATCGGCTGTCTGAACAAAGAACCCCACGCGCGTGATCATTATTCCGCGTAACGGCTCGCAGCGACGCTCAAGGCCTCTCGCTGTAGACCCGACCCTACAGAAGCTCATCGGTTCCCTTAATGAGGACCAGGCGGCAGACAAGTAATAGTCATAACGTGTGAATAAATAAATAAAAAAATTGGGTTGGAGTAGACAAGCGCGTGCCTATATCTCCTAAAGAACTCGCGCGACAGCGGAAGCACTGACGGAAAAGGGCGTCGGTGTTTCTTTTCGTTTTCCTCTTTCATTCGAGAATGAATTGCTCAGTGAGCGATTCGATTCATTTGTTCCCGTCCTTGTGCGGGGATCAATCCGCACAAGGGGGAGCCACGGCGGAACGCGCATAAAGCTACACTCACCGTACCTCACTCCATCCGTCTCATGAAAGAAGAAAATAGAAGAAAACAAGAACTGGAATGGCCAGATCCAACTGCTGAGTATAGCCCGCTGTCTGTAGGTAAATTGGGAAGGATAACGCCGTTCTATGCGCTTTAAATCCAAAGCGTCAAATAGAAGGGGCTATAGAGATTGATAGGTCATTAGCCCTGCGCTGCATAGGGTGGCGATATATAGTATATAGCCCGTTAAGGTACCGCCCCCCCCCCCTTCCCCCATTTTGTTGAATGCAATCATATCCCAGGAGGGTCATCCTCATTTTTCCGCTTTAGTAATGTCCCCCTATTCCCTCTTTGTTACTTCGTCTGTTCGGTGAAAGCTTCTATGTCTTCCTTTCCCCTCTTCGTTTACTCGCAAAGAGTAGTTCTTTAGATCTGAGAGGTGGCATTGCTGCCGGCGACAGTGTGAGTCGAGTACTTATGCTGCCCTTATTCTCCTTTTTGTTTTCCGCGGAAGGAGTAGAGGCCACTGGAGACTATCGGGTAGCGACATCATCAAAGATCCAATCTTGGCGTCGTTTGTGCTTCTCTATAGACAGCGCTTGTCCCTCGATACCCCGACAAACTGTGCTCTAAGAGATTCCTATAACAGCGCAATCTGCTTGTGTCAATGCTTCCGCAGCAGGACTCGGAGAGTGGTCGAAGAAGGCACAAATTAGCCGGTATACCCATTGTTAAGGCTCGCCTGATCGTCACTTTTGCGCAGCAAAGAAATCATATTGGCTTCTATGATTAGACTAGAGCATGACCCTTCGCTCTCATTTTTGAAATGGGGCCTCATTTTGTGTGGAATGCTAATTGAAAATCAATATAAAAAGAAGGACGGCCAAGCAACTAAACATGAAAAAAAAAAAAAAAAATTCAGTACATTGCGGCGCGACTGTGCAACAAAGTTTGCTCACGGTTTATTTCATTCTGCTTCATGCTTTTCATTTCTCTCTTTGCTTTCTCTTTACTGCTATCAGCAGACTATGTCTTCGCGAAGCTATGAGGATCACGAATATTAATAAATCACTATATTAAGCCTGATTTCCGCTGTCTCCTTTTACGCAAGCTTCATCTGCTATTTTTCTCAAATTCAGGCAAAAGAGTTCCAGAAGAAGATGAAAAAAAAAATTTCTTGAATCTAAATCCACTCTGGTTTTAAGTGCGACTTTCCTGCTTTATTTTTCGCAGCTTGCGATTTCGTAAAAGGGAAAGAAAACGAAAAAAAAAATGCTTCGAATTTCAATCTTTTTAACGCTCTTTTGCACAAGGAACAAAAAGAGAGAGAGAGAAGTATGCAGCATACTCTAAATAGCTGGGGCACAAGACGGTCTAATGTATTTGAAAGTGACGTCAATAACGCACGCAATTACGATGTTAATGACTAGTACAAGTGGACAACCAGCTGCATTCTCGTCAAGGAGGTAAAGTGGCCGAGTGGTAGAGCATCCTGATCTTACGCGTTAGATAACAGGTTTCAACCACAGATGACCAAGGTGTTTAGTGAAGTATAATAACTTTCCACTGCCTGCTTCTAAATATTGTCAGGTTGGGAATTAGATTTAAGATATGCCACTCACTTTGTGCCAAAGCCTTAATAGAATGCGCTCACTACGAGCAAACTAGGCGCCGCTTCAGTCATGTTGCTCAGAATCGACAGGTGTTAGATTGAACAAAAAAAAAAAATGGTTGTGCTGGCTGTTTTTTGTTTATTGAATAAATGCTAGCAAGAATAATTTAATAGGAGCCTATATTGCTCCGAGCGCCTTCTCTGCTGTGTCATAGCATTTTGACGGAGAACGAATACGCTGCTATTTTTGCAGGCGTATGCTTGTATGGTGCATATTCATAAGCAAGCATAAACCATTGTTCATTTTCGGTCAACGGAGTTTCAACGCTTATCGACTGCCTCTTAGTGCTGTCATTATAAGCATACCATTCATTTGTGCCGCGAATCAAAAACGCATGATATGGTATGAAAAGACTGTAACGAGATATAAACGGCAGCGATCCCTATCATAAAGGCAGTGAAAAATAAATATTAAAGTTAAGGTGCCTGCCTTGCATAATTTTGTTAAAAGTCCCAAAAAAATCATTCGTTCACATGTTTTTTTCGCATTAACGTACGTACCTTTTCCGACATCACTATATGATGTGGCAGTATTCAAAACATCAAACATTCTCATTTATGATGACTGAAATAATCAAATAGTGCAAGTCCAAATAATTCCCAACAAATCAAATATATTCTCTTCAACAGATTCAGAAACATGGGCACGAGAAAGCGCCCCAACGCGCGTCATTCATGTGGCTTGACGCGGCGATGATAGTGCAGGTTCAGAAAAACGTGACAATTAACGTCGGACATATAAGTGATGGTGCATATGTGCCTCATTCTCCTCCAGCCTGCGGAGGTGTGAGATGTCGACGCCAATAGTGTACAGCAAGGTCCTTGTATGCATAACATAACCTGCAAGTTAAATACTTAATGCGCTGTATTCATGTCTCGTACACTAAAGTGGAGCTGAGTGTTCGCCTTTTGACAATGGTAGCTATATATCAATCATGTTTAGCGTCGTACAGCAGCGTCGTAAGAAGCACGTAACTCCTTAGCGTGGTTACTTGTTCTATAGAAATTTTCCCAAAAATAGTTCCGTATCCCGCTTGCTTTCATTACTATTCGGTTATGTTTGAGGACCATTTAGCAATAAATTTCATAGCAAAGCTGCAATATCTCTATTAATGCGAAAGCACTCATACGCTCATCACCATCACCGTCCAAGAACATTGTACGTTGTTTGTTTGTACCGTCGCTCTTATTGGCTAAGCTGTTTAGTGGGTCACAACCACATGACCTCACACGGGTAATTCAAGCTGTCCCAAACAGCGGCTCCAAAACGCGAGTCTCCCCGGCTAGTCTTTCAAGTTCACTAGCCAACAGAAGATAACGAAGCCTCTGATTGACTAATGTCTGACCATGACGTCTTGTTTTGCCCTCATACTAAAAAAAAAAAAAAGAAACGTCTGAGCGGATTCAAGCCTGTCGGGCTCGAAACATTGTACCCGAATTTGATAGCCCCAGCGTTTTAAACACTATGCCACCGTGGCTGGTGCTTTTAATAGCTGTAACCAGGTTTGGTTAAACATCTGCAATTTCATGCGGAGGCTCCTAGATGGCGCCACAAGTAGGGTTAAACTAAAGCCCCTTGATGTTGGTTAAACCTGTAGCCTCCGCGATCAAGCGCGCCGTTGCACCGAAACAGGTCGCGAAAGCCACGGTTAAACTCCCGCCACTTGATGCGGTAGGTTCCAGATAGCAGCACATTTACAGTAGAAGCTGCCGCACACCAGGCTCATAGCCACCGATGTGTACCAGGTTAATATAGTGTAAAAAAAAATTACACCCATTTAACACAAACAAGCAAGCTGCGTGAATATAGTTATCGAAAGCACGCTGCTTGTAGAGCGTACTCGTTATTGAAACACTACAGCGTATAAAAGTTCTGCAGGGAACGACGTGGCTGCTTGCTGCACGCAACAGACGAGAGTACGTAATGCGCTTCGACATTAAATAACCGACATTCGACGCGATTTCGAAAAGCTCCCAAAACGAAGGAACGATGTCAACGAAGTAAATTTTTAAGTATTGGCACTGCGTACGGTGCTTAAATATTGCTTAGTTCTCAACTGCAGCTCTTTCGAGAACATTGGTGGTTTAAAAAAGAAAGGAGAAGGGGGGGAATGTACAAATATGCAACCCGCTAAGAGTATAACTTCGCATGCACAACAAAACACGCTTCGTGCGGAAAGTGAACGTAGACTGAGGAAAGAAGCACGCATGGTCTCAATCAAAATGCATCTGGCTGGAAGTGAGATGCTGCAGGATCGATTTGCGACACCGCGAAAACGAATCCTCCCCGGAATGAAGGCGAGAAGCATCCCTTGCATTTTGCTGTTTTTTTTCTTTTTCGAATATATTCACCGTCCACAGATGGGAAAAAGCGCAGGAATTCAAACGCTCATCTTCCCACCAGGCAGCGCGAGAAGATGTCAGACAAAGGAAGGTGAAACAAGAAGAAATAGACAGAAAGAGAGCTGAAAGAAGATAACAGAAATTGGAGTGTAAACTGGTGCACGCATTGTTCGCGAAGAGAATTGTCTCCATGTCACTCTCGTGAAATAAACCTGCCGCTCGTCGTCGTCTGCGATTCGATATAAATTCTTACTAGCGAGGTGAGCAGCGATGTGCTTGTCTCTTCAGAAGCGGAGTGACAAGCGAAGTCCTCGCTTAACGGGAAGGGGGGAGGACTGGTAGCTGCCCTGTTCGTTGGTGCCTAACAGCGCGCTCTCGTACGCTCGCCCGAGTCCCATCTTGCCTTTCTCGCCAAGCGAGCCGGGGCTTTCATTTGAGGCGAGGTTCGATTTGAACGGCCGTTACGCGTAGAACGGCCCAACTCGGAAAGTGCGAATCTGTTTATGTCTTTTCAACGCTGCAGTGTAGTCCGATTGAAGGTGTGTTGGATTTTACGTGTGTTATTCATGCAGACCACCGAAACATCACCAAAAGCTGTATCCACCGTGGCTATTCGTTGAGGTTAGTTGCTTTCTTTTGTTTTTACTCGCTACTTTCGCGCCATTCCAATCGGTCGTGAAAGAGTGCTGATGCATTCAAAATTGCGCTTCAACAGGTCAGTTTCGAGTTATTTATTTGGCTCAATTGATTGACTTTCGCTTATTTACTAATACAAGTTGAGCATTTTTAACAACACGGCGTTGCATTAGCAATAAGAAACGAAATACCTTATTTTTTTTTTTTAACGCGACGACTTTGAAGGTATCCTTATCTAGAAAATTTGTCGTCTGCTATGTCGGCGTTGCGAGCAAATAATAAGGGCGTGGCTCTGGTAGTAGGTATTCGGGAGGTGACACGGCCAGGCAATGTGCAATCGGCGGGCTGTGTGGTGCCAGGAGGCGACATGACGTAACGGGAGAAGCCAAGTGGAGCACGTCGTTTGAGATGGAAAGAGGAGGTTGTATTCGTACCTTCTGGGAAACCTCTGATACCGAATCCAACACGTTACTTCTCAGCACCTAAGATACGCAGACACGTTCATGCGGCGTGCCTAAACAAGCCGTTATATCCATGCCGAGTAGTCGTACGATTGTACGCTGATAGCTATGCGGGAGATAACGGAGGACCAAATTAAGAAAATAGTGATTATGGAAGTTCAAAGTGCGTGTACGCGAGCAATTATTCCTCGCATCTGCCTCGAGTCTGCCCTTTGCAGTTCGTTTATGGTTTGGTCATTACGGTTACGGTCCCGTGGCGAACGAGTTTTTTGCTTCGCTCAATTCAGATTTCCTTTCGCATTGTTGGCTCATCCCACAATTTTAAATTTAGCTATTTTCATTATCGAATAGAACTTTGGCTTAATCACGGTTATTTTACTCAAGAATTCGCGCGCCTTCTCCCTCCGCTGTTCAGTTTTAGTTTTGCTGAGGCACTTATTAGGCGAAGCCTATCCCTGTCGTTCCTGCCTATTTACCTCTCTGTTTTTTTGTTGTTGTTGTTGTTTTTTTTCAATAAAAAAGGAGGCTTACAGACATATTAATAAGAGTTTACCGTGTCACCCAGCAGGATGTGGCATCGCTTTCTCCCAGAAAAAAAAAAAAGACTACAAATATGAAATAAACCCGAAAATAAGGCACTAATCATGAACGTAACGCAAAAGTGCCCAAATTTTGCCTCCTCCTCCTTTTCCTCGCTTTTCGCACGCTTAGATGGTGGCGCCGGCGTGGCGACGGAGGTAGAGACTGCCGCAACCAGTGCGCATTCAAGGGAGCTCTCGAAGCACTGCCGCCTCTTAATATGGTAATGGGCTGACATAAGCGGTGAGCCTTGACGTACGCCTGCCACCGCTTCTGCTAAAGTGAGAGCGATGAGCCACGCCAGTATTGCCCACAGCGAGGGAAACAATGGAGGAGCGTCTTTCTTTCCCTTTCCACATCATCAATCGTCCCTCTTCTTCCGGACTGAGAGCAGTTGACGGTGAGTTGCTGGGATGACGTGCGTAGTCTTCCCCTCATCCGCTTCCACCTACTTTACCTCCTTCGAGCTTTCATGGGTCAGTGTATCTAGCGCTATGACGTGCTATGTCCCTGCATCGCCCCCGATTAATAACTCTGGACTCCCAGCAGCCGCTGCCTTCATCGCCTTCGCTCCTGTTCGCCGCCGGCGGTCCACGCGAATAAATGATAGCTGCGGTATCTTTCAAAATTCCAACTCCTGGCCAGTGGGGAAGGAAAGTGCGTTTAGAAAAATGAAAGGTGCGTACGTTGCGTTCACCTTAAAACGCATACATGTTTGTCCCAATAAAATTGGCTTCCCAACTCTTTAACGAAGCCGCCAGAGGGCCAGGCAATAAACCTGTGCTAACACACAGTGCATGCTAGATGTACTGTGATTTCGAATGGTAGCATATTACTTGAAATGCAAAGCATGGAAATAGCCAGCATATATTTGAGAAATACTGTGGCTGGCTGCACATTTGATATTGGATGAAAAAACAGTGAAGGCAAACTTGGGTAATTTGTGACCCATTTCGTAATGTTGAAACTACCGTTAAACTAGGGATATGCTCTAGTATCGGCCTTGTAGACCTTCCTTTCTTTTGTCACGAAAGTGGGCCTACCCTTAGAGAATAACCCTCAGTTTAGGACACGGAAAACACAGTGTCAAATAATTAATACGGACATAAATTGACAGAATAGTGATTAGGCAAGGAGCGAAGTGAATCTTCACGCAGGAAGATCCGCAGGAATATAGCCACAAATGGAAGCCATTCACTCCGTCGCGTCAAAATGTTTCACAAGTTTTCCTGGTTCCTTTTCTCCGTGACAAATAATTGTGTCGGCGCACTTTTTTAACAGCCTGTGCCAAATAAGTGCTGCGTAATTTTAGTCTTTACGTCTTTTGGCTTTGAATACGAGCTACTAAATTTCGTTTCAATAGTCGGAAATGTGTCACTGGCATTTGTATGCCTGCATTCTGAGCGTTTTTTTTTTTTTTTTTATATTCGACTGTATTCTTTTTTTACTGAAATACTTTTACGCTCGCCTGAGAGGTCGGACGGAATGACTTTACATTTTCTCCTCCTTTCCTTATTGTTTAGTTATTTATTTGTGTCCACAGTGCCAATTTTGCATTGCAGTACGCAAAACACGTAAATTAGAGAGAAAGGACATAATGCAGTCTAGAAAGTAACTCAGACAGCACATCTGCAGTACAACTGGGACAGTAGAAGGAGGCAATATCAATGCGTTAATCAAATCATTGAGTTGTGAGGCCTTATTAAGCTGTCTTAACTCCCAATTTCAATTCATAACTTACTCAGCCTGTCAAGCAATTTATATTATAATAATATAAATCTGTTCTTTTTGTTTTGTTTTTTTAACCAGAGCTCAGCATTGTTTTCGCTAGGATTCGTCTTCCCATGCAATGGTCCTAAGTAGAGCTCGTCATTTCCAACACAGTACAAATATTGGGCCCGTGGTTTGTGCTCTCTGGCTTGCCGAAGCCTTCCATCAACCCCTGTTCATTTTGCTTTATGTTAATCGAGAACTCCATTTCTGCCCTTTTTCTCTAACAACTTTCCTGCGAAGCGGATAAGTTGGTCGAACTGCCAGAAACTACAAATAGAGTATGAATGACTGGAAGAAAAAGGCCTAAGCTCAATTAAAGCTCATATTAGGTTACGAAACCTACCGCTTATCATTCGGGAGCGTCAACTACAATCAAAGCTTCCGTAAAATAGTTCTGCTTGACTAGACCGCCTTTTGAGGCGTCATATGGTACGGGGATAGCCGATAGGAATGCTGCCATTTCTTATGCCTACAGCGAACGGCTTCGGGGAAATGATTTTCACGAACAACCGTGGCATAAACTGTATCTCACGTTTGCTAGAAACCGGGAGAGCCGCGTTTTGAATTTCTTTAGACTACTTTTACTTACCACTATTTTAGAGCCCAGGGATGCAAAGAATGTTAAATGCTCCTGTTCAACCAAGCTATATATTTACAAAGTCCGCAGGCTGGAGGCGCAGGAGGGTATTCTAATCGTACTGAATTTAAGGCTGTCCCTCATTTGGAAGCATTCTATGGAATGAATTCTTGTAGACCGCGAGGTCTCATGGGGCCAACAAGGGTCCATTCAAAGACGGAAACGATGCACCATTGAAAATTACGCTCGCCTTGAATAGGCATTGAAGAGTTCAGGAATGGAGGCGTTCATTAGAGGCCCAGACTCGTCTAATCTACGACAGCGTTCAGGCACTCACTGCTATGGCTGTTCTGTCCGTTGCGTGCTGTGCATACAAGTCCAGACGCCTTTCTTGATAAATGAAGTTACCTTTCGCTTGAGCGTGCCCATCTAAGACGGCTATGCAACGCTTTTTACACATGAAACGTCATCTACACTCCATGTTACTCCTTGGCACTCCAAAGGGTAGCAGCTCTTCCCAAGAAAAGGTTTGTCCCTGTAACCAAAACAAACTGAACTCTAACCGAAGTAAAATATATATATTTTTTGTTGCGTCCTATTTTCAACAGTGTAAAAAATGTATAATCTGCAGCAGAAATAAATGCGGCTATTTGTAGACGTTTAATGTGGAGGGAACAGCTATTCGCGTTTGCGTTTATTATATTAATGATCGATGTACTGGAAGAGTTATGCAACATCGTTAAGTAGACCGCTATTCATCCCTTGTGGAGTATTAAGAAGCGATTCATGCCTGTCCAGACTAGCATTCCATGCTTCGAAAGATAGCACCTCTATCTATCTCATATCTCCAGCAGGAATTTTCCGCGCGAAAGCAGCATTTCCAAGTGTCCGAGGTTCCTCACTGTTCCGTATCTAGCCGTGACCTAGAACGACCTAGCGAGACTCGCGTAGCAACAGTCAAACGAAAAGGTAAACGTAAAAAAGAAGTTCGAGTTGTTCCGAAACCAAGAATCTCTCTTGGTAAGCGAGTTCGAAACCTAGTAGCTACCGTAAAAGCGTATTACTTCGCGCGTTTTACTGACATTCTTTCGTGATTTGCACTGCACGTCGCCTTCACCAACTTCTAAACACAGAGAAAAACTATGAGCTGATAATGCTAAACATATGCTTTCGCAAGTCTACTCGTTTTCGCTACGTTAAAACACACACACACACACACACATACAAACACACACACACACACACACACACACACACACACACACACACACACACACACACACACACACACACACACACACACACACGCACGCACGCACGCACGCACGCACACACACACACACACACACGCACGCACGCACGCACACACACACACACACACACACACACACACACACACACACACACACACACACACACACACACACACACACACACACACACACACACACACACACACACACACACACACACACACACACACACACACACACACACACACACACACACACACCCACACACACACACACACACACACACACACACACACACATATATATATATAAGCATTCTAAAGATTAGCTGAGATAGCTGAGATTAATTGTATAAACGACCGATAAGCAATTTCAATAGTCCGTGTTAAAAAAAAAAAAAAAAACATATGGTCAGTGATGCACGCCATCTGCAATTATTCTCTGAATAAATGCCGCTTCACACGTACCAGCACATTAGTTCAGTGTAGCGATGGAGCATAAACGCTCCCCATGGGCAGCAGCAGCGCAGTTACGACGCTGCTGCCCTGAGTGTTTGATACATTTATAAAAAGGTGAGAAGTTTGCGTTGAGAAGACGAAAAGCCAATACAGCTGACAGAGAGCTTTCCGCACATCAAGGGACGAAGAATGTGTTCGAATATGACGCACTGATCCAGACGAGTGATGGAGATGAGAAATCATGAAGGTATGCGTATAACGCTTATTGTTTTGTGATTTGGCCAATTTTATGCTGAGCCCTCATTTCTTCTCGCTTCTTTTTTTTTTTTTTCTGCCTGATTCTTGCGCGAAGCATTAATACCCCCAAGCATTGAGCAAGCTATGCTGCTAGTTGACAAAGTCTTCACAAAAGGAGAATCGAAACGCATTCCTTCAAGATCAGGGCCCATCGGCTTTACGTATAAGTAGAAAAGAAATTCTCGGCGAGCACTTATCCAAAACGCATTTGACCCGCAAAGATATCGGCCTCACCCATATGTGAACGGCGCAACCATATCGGGGATTTTTGCCGCAGAACGACGAAGCTGTGCAAGCAGCTATTCACCTATTCGAAGAACTTGTGGAAGAGAGTGGCATTTAATGCTCGCAGGAGGAATCGAACTCATCAAGCTAACAGGAGGAATTGCAAATGCCTTGCAGACATTGAACTCTACCTTGGAGATCAGAAAGTCGAATAAAACGCAAGTTCATAGTTTTGGGATGGAGGTTTCAAAGCAATTTGAGAGTGTGTTATGCGATTAAAACTCTCAAAGCCACTGTCAATCAAGCTCAATAATTATGAGAATAATAGCCTGGAATCGGAAAGAGAGGAGGAAGAAAAACATTCTTCGCCTAGCCTAACCTCTAGTAGCACATAGCATTACCTAAGTCCTCCTCTCTCAAAAGATAAGAGTCACTGACAGTAGTTGCATTCGCACCATCACAAAAGGAGCCTATAAAACGACCCAAACCGCCCACCAACCACATCAACGTTCCGGAACGTATCTGGGCATTGAGGGTACAGAACGTCTTCAAGATGCTCAGGGATGCGGTTAAAGAGGGTCAGAGACAGCGCCTACATACAACGCAGGCTGGTAGGGAAATCCCGCCGAGAATGAGGCTGTGGCAAGCATTAAAAACTAGTGTGAAAATGTTTCGACATTCTTCGGATGACAGTCCAGCTGGTGGAAACCAGTTAGCGGAAGAAACATGGGTTTGTTGTGAAGCGTGCTTTGCTCATTTAAAACACTCGCTTATTGTTGCCGTTGTCTTATGTTTCACCCCCTCCCTCCTCCACTCAATTCGAGGGAAGAGAATCTCCTAAATAAGCGCTGCAGCAATATACGGTTGCAAATAAGCACGCAAAAGCTGCGCGGCGCCCCTCGGAGAATTCCGCAAAATATCCATTTCCTTGCATTTTCTTCTCAACATTCTTCTTCCCCTCTTTTCTCAGTGCGTAGAGTGTCATTTTCCCTCAAACTGAAATCCCGCGTGACGTCCCACGCCACGTGTCTGGACATCACCAGTCCATAAAAAAGAAACAAAAATCACTGGCGAAAACTATAACGGGTGCGCATAGGCACGCCTGATAAACGAAGCGGTCTCGCGCGGCCTCCCTGTAACAAAAACAGGGAAGTCGTAATTTGCATAAAGTGGGCGCGCTCTTTCGGTGCCACTGATGCTCTCGACTATTTGCTTTATGCGCGCGTCCGGCGGAAACAGAGATGATCCATGGCGGGGAAACTCCCGTGGGCTGCGCAGCCCTAGAAGGTAGAGACGCAGATGCGGGATGAAAATGGGGATCGGGGGATACGTGGCGCTGCGCATCCGAAAATATGCAGGACGCAGACTGCGGAGGCCACGCAGGATGAGGTGAGGAGTCTCTTGGGAAAGTGGAGGGTGGGAGCGGAGGATGCGCCTGCATGGAATGGCCGTTGAATGTTTTCCACCTGCCTGGCTGGTTCCACAGATGCTTTGGCCGCTACGTCTATAAGGACACGTGGCCGTAACGCAATGTAAGCCAGCTGAAATGTTTGTATCTCAGGAAAAATCAGGATATTTTGCGAATCATTTCTTGATGAAGTGGATGGTCAAATTGGATCAGGTTTAAGCAGTTTTTCACCGTGCTTATTTCGTACTAAATGCTAGAGCCAGAGGTATTGGCTCACATTTATTCTTGCTTACTTCAAATATTCAATTGCTTGAAAAATTGATTGATTGATTGATTGATTGATTGATTGATTGATTGATTGATTGATTGATTGATTGATTGATTGATTGATTGATTGATTGATTGATTGATTGATTGATTGATTGATTGATTGATTGATTGACCGACAGACCGACAGACCGACCGACCGATTGACTAACTGACTGACTGTCCGAGGTCGCTCTATCTTCTCCCCTGTGCTGTGCGATGTCAGTGCACGTTAAAGAACCCCAGGTGGCCGAAATTTCCGAAGTCCTCCACTACGGCGTCTCTCATAGCCTGATTTGCTTTGGGACGTTAAACCCCACAAACCAACCAACCAACCTTTCTCTCCGTGAATTTGAAGAGCGAAAGAGAAGGTACGTGCCGACGCGAGCGTCACGTGGCTTAGCCAATGAGGAGCCGAAGCATCCGCACAGCCGCAGCCAACGAGAGGGTGGCAAGTATCACAGCTGTCGCGGCCGTCATCATGCGGTATTGTACAAGAATGTGGGCGAATGGAAGCAATCAGTTCACTTAGTCACCGGGAAAAAAATCTACAAAAAGGTTTCAATTCGGCGAAATTAAGCACAATACACGGAGAAAACAATGGATGCACCAAAATAAATTATTTAAACAGCAGAAGCAGTTCACATACAAGATATGTAAGCATGCACTGCAGTGAGCTGGCTACCTGATGGTAATCATATTGTGCCTTCCTCATGACAGGTAGCTGATTAAGACATGTTTAAGTGACAAGGTAATCAGACAACAGCGGTAGAGTGGCTATGAAGTTACTGCTTCGAATTCTAGTAGAACGCGCGTTACCCTCCGTGCGTAAACCGGAAAATGAAAGACAAAAGAGCACAAAACATTGCGAATTAGTGTGAAGTTCTGCAGTGTGAAATCCGCACTTTCTCACCTACCGCATGCGTGTCTATGTGATGCTTAAGCTGTCCGCATCTGCGGGCCATAGTTAGCCTGGTTGCCGACCCCATTTGTTCACTTGGATTCGCCCGCCAGCCTGGAAAGTGTTACACTGCGCAGGACTCATTTTCGGTCGGGCGCTTGCCCGCAGTGCTCGCGGAAGCGGCGGAACTGAAAATGCGCGGACGTTATTGGCTAAAGGATCGGTGAGGCTCTGTGCTGCAGCGCGGCATCGGCATCCATCGTGCTTGGCGTTGATTACCGGCTCATTAGAGGGAAGCGCGCACCAGGTCAGCCCAGCGACGCAAAGCACGGGGTCGGAGGATGACGCGGCGAGCCTGCGCAGCCTGGTCGCGGCAATCTGCTAATGGCGGCACGCTCCTGGGACTGCATCCAGTCACGTCCCGCGCAGAGCCGAACTATACTCTTCCACTACGGATGCTGCAGCAGGGCACTTTATAATGAAGGTCGGACACAGCTCTGGGCTTAGATGCTTCGATCACTGAGCTTCGCGGTGCGCCTCCCTTCTTCACTCTTTCCTTCTATTTGCGTACCTTAGCTTTTTTTTTCTTTACGTTCTCGAATTGTTAGCTTAGTGCCTGAACCGACGCAATCCCGCGCGATGAAAGTAAGGTTTGATTTTATTAGCCTTATTTTTATATGTTCGTCTGTTTTGAATCCTTCCCAACGGTCCTTCTATAGCTTGACGAACACGCAAACAATGTAGAAATACATGGAGTCATGGAGTCAGGTATTTTTCATAACAGGTACTTACGCTTGCATATCTGTCGTAGCGTCTGACTAAATTGATTTAGTGGGAAGCACGGTAACGTCTTGAAAACAGCTCCATGAAGTTGTAAGGAGGTTCGAGGAGAACCGTCATTATCATCATCATCATCATCATCATCATCATCATCATCATCATTTACTTTCCCTTAAGAACCCCTAGGCGGGGCATTACATAAGGGGGGTGCAACACAAATGGTGGGGTAATGGAAATAATATACTTTGGCGCATAATTTCACATGTTTATAGCAAAATGTGGCCTCTTCGACGAAGCGAACGCTTTGGTGTGCTTATGAAGAAAGCTCCCTGAGCGTCGCCTCCACTCATTTCTTTTTACGACTCTCTTTGGAGAGCAGTAAGATGTGGACACAAATAAATATTTTTAATGGACACACAGGCCCCTTTTTGGCCCACTTGATAAACATGATTCTGGGCACGCAGGCAAGCCAGATACAACGCAATACCTTAGTAAAGTAGAGCACCTCACTACTAAATGCTGACCTACCACCCTCCTTTTTCACTAGACAAAACAAAGCCGCACGTTCATTCAGAATTCAGAACAAGGGAACTTAAATCTTACATTTGAAGCGAGCTGTTGCCAAGTTCCTGTGATGGGGTATATGAGAGCTCTTCCCTCTCACATTTTAATCCGATGCTCTATAGGAATATGGCATAATCTCTCTCCTAATTCCTGCACCATATGAGTGCAATGAACGTTGCGCCACCACCACAGCCTGCGAACCCGTTCGAGGTGCGCAGACGCTCCGCGATTGCTTGGCACATAAAAAAAGACGCGCGTACACGCATCAAATCCGATAGCCACTCCCTGCACCTCTATGCGTTCCCCTGTTAAGTAACCTGTCGTCGGACACTGCATCCCCCTTTTGAGCCTACCGGTCGTCCCTTTGATGCATTGATTCGCGGAGGCTTCTTGGTGCCCAAAGCCACCGGCAATCCTCAGCGGGCAACAGCGGTAGCAGGGACTTTGTGGAGGAGGAGCAGCATCACGGTTTTTCGATATAGAGAGTGTATGATTATATGTGCCTGCGGCGTCTATGTGTGTCCGGGTGCGTTAAGGCGCGGCGTCGCCTTTAGCCGCTGGCCCTTCTGTGAGCCGCCAGCGCGACGGCTCTGAGCTGGAAGAGGCGAGGAGCGCTTATTAATCTTATGCTCTATCAATTACGCGCCGGGGTCCCCCTTCTTCCTGTTGGCGGGGAGGTCACGCCTAAAGAGAGGGGACGAAGGGTCAGTCTCCACGTGAGGTGATGCGACTGAGTCTCAGAGAATGTCCTGGGATGCATCAAAACGAGATTTTGTTTTCTTTTTATTTTTACATGTTTTACTGATCTCATGCACGCTTCATACTTTATTTATGCGTTTAGAGTTCAGATTCCGCTTTTACGCATCTTGTTATGTCTGTAGAGTCCCTCTGCGGACGCTTTAATTATTCTGCGCGTACTTCCCTTCTAAATTATTTAACAGCACGAAAAAACGAGGAGGTTAACACACACAACAACACGAGTGCAATGACAGCAACAACAACCAACTCGCCGAGCTTTCTGAATTTTCCTTCTCAGGTGCATACAAACAAATACCGCCGGACGGCTCTTGACCGAGGTTGTGAGTGCATTAAATTTGAATGATTACAAACAATTTATTCTTAGTCTTGGTATGTACCATCTGTTGCACAAATTCACAATATACCGTTCTATTCATGACAATGACTCGATGGACTGCAAACGTTTGCAAAAATTGCAGCTATGAGGGTTGTTGATTGTATCGGATGCTGGGCACGAATTTAGTCATTCCAGACCGGATCTAATGGCATACTTTGCCACTCAAAGACCCTCTTTTACCTAAATATTTATGGAAACGCCTCTGCTACTCTGTGAGATATTGTTTCGGTGATTTTAATTCATCATCGAATCAGTTTGGACTCCTCGTCATTAGTTACGAGAACTTTGTTAGTATTTGTAAGTACAAAAGAGCGATTTCAAATAATAGAAGACAGAAAATGATGTCCAAGTATGGCCCTTCGTACGGCCCAGTGCATACATTGATATTAATGAAAAAACTTCCACACTCACATTTATTGGCGGGAACAACGGGTGGAAACTTTATTTCCGACCCAGAAATATCTTAAATGGCTGAATACAAGCCTGGGAAGTTTCTCTCTACTTTTTTTTTTTTTTTTTCAGCAAGCGAAGAACAAGATTTACGTCTGGCAATGTTTATGACAATAGTCATTGCAATGCGTCCCGCACAAGTGTGATGCAGTCAGGTCTTGAAAGGAAAGAGTCCGAAGACTTCGCGGAAATGAAAAAGCGCATAGCTGTAGACTTTGTGGATCTAAATATTTTATTTATTTACGTGAAAGTCGCTATTCCACAAGAACTTAGTATCCGCGTTGCCTCGCGGCTCCCAGTATTCCTTTGTGAGGAAAAATCCTTTCAAGAATTAATTGGCGGCGCCTTCATTTGTAGCTGTTTAATTAAAAGAGCATCGGATCTTCCAAGTCACATAAACTCGGCTGGTGGTTAAAGAGAACACCGGCTATCCTTTGCTATTGTTTGTCTCTCATTGTGCATATTCCTAGTGTTCTCTAAATCGCCATGCGCCAGTAGAGAGGCCTGTATATTCAACACTACGAATTCAGCCCGCATCTCATGCTTTTAGCAGACTGACAACTGTTGTCAAGGGGAGGATAGATATGTGAGGTTGAAGAACACTTTTCAACTATAATGTAGATGGAAGCGCATTTAAATGTCAACGAGAACGCTAATTGGCAACGTTAAGACACTGGGAAACTTCGCTCTTGTTTGTCCCTTTAAAAATAATGTGAACATACTGCAACTGAGGACGTAGTAAGACACCATATGGATTTCAAGTGTACAAGTTTTTGGGGTGGTGTCCACGAAAAAATTATATCTATCTAAACTGAAATTCCTTTCTTTGCTTGCTCAACTTATTTCAAATAAAAAGCAAAAAAAGTGGGGGGAGAGAGAGACTTGGCTTTAGCATGCTGAAAATCCTTTTTTTTTATGATGTTACCTTTTATATTTTGTTATTTGCTACGAGATATACACCGGTTATAATAATCATGATCATATTTCTAGATGAAAGGTTTAGCGCAGAACATCCTCGGTCGGTCCACTTCCACATCCACTTCGTCGCATAGTGTGTACAGATTTATCAATTCGACCACTAGGCCGTTATCAAGGGACACCATAACCGTATGTTGACACTATGAGCTCGCACTAGTACACGACGTCGCGCCTTAATTCTGTTTTTTTTTTTTTTTTTTTTGTTACTCTGGTGCTGACTATCAATAATTCCAAACATGCACATTAGCCTAAGTTTGGAGTAGACCTTGAGAACACTTACTTTTGTACCAGCTCATCCATGCTTTTATTGGGATAGAGTATAAAGGCTCGCTGGTTAAAAAAAATCTCAGAGGTGTCTGGCGTCATCTCTCATGATCCTTCAGCTGAGCTTGATTGTTTGAAGACGTGTATAGACGGCTCTGTGTGTCAGCTGGGCATGGAGCCATTATTCAATAGCGCCTGTGTCTGCCCCATCCGAAGCGTAAAATGCGACCACGGAACTACAAAACGTCAGCATTTGTCTTTTGGAACAGCTTTTTTTGCAGTGGACAAGGCTAAATTGCACAAGACATCCAAGGGCAAGCAGTGATGGAGGAGGAGAAGCGGAGGAAACGGCTTTCAATACCATTACATTCTTAAGATGCAGTGGCGATAAGTAATTTTGAATTATCCATTAAATATTTCGATAATACATTCTCATCTGTGCGCACATCAATTCATCAAACGCATGTACACTCTGTGTCAAATATTTAGAGCTCAACAGGTTTGCTCCCAAGTTACGTCGTATGACTCACAGTAGACATCCAGTGTTCTAAATATCCTTAAGTTGAGTAGGTTCTTTATCCTGTCCTTTCCAATAGGAAGAATTTCTACTAAACCTAAAGTAATGACACTGCACGGCTTAGAAGCAGTCCCTATGGGATCTAAACTTTCGACAAAAGAAAATTAATATTTTGCGTCGGATTTTGAAAACATTGAACTTCCTGCGTCTCGCCAGACTGGACATAAGACAGCTGTGTTTCATCAACGTAAAGCGACCGAAAAGAACCCCTAATAGAGAATGCGAAGGAGAGAGACGGGGAAGGGGGCGTCGGCCTAAATTGATGGAAGCGTGCAGGTTCTCCTCCTATGGGCGCCGATAATATACATCCTAATTGGCCGCCCGCCCTGTCACCTCGATCCTTTCTGCGCTGATGGATGGTGGAAGCCTCCTCGCACACGTGCGCATCTCATGGCGCATGCGCGCAGTCAGGGGCCATCCGGCCTCCCTCCCAACTAGCTCGGGCATTTTGAGCGGCCGGGGGGTGCCCATATGTCGTCGACAACCGCTCTGACGGTTCCGGCGGTCATCCGCCTTCTGTGCGAGCACGTGGCGCGGCCACGCGAGAAAAGCTAAAAAACTTGACGGCGGCCTAGTAGACGAAGTTTGTAGTGCATTGCGCCATAGTTACCGTACAACTGGCGCGAATTAAAAGCGAAGTGGAAAAAGAACGAAGGACCACAGACTAAT
The DNA here is from genome assembly GCF_055883805.1 of Amblyomma maculatum. Lineage (NCBI taxonomy): Eukaryota > Metazoa > Arthropoda > Arachnida > Ixodida > Ixodidae > Amblyomma > Amblyomma maculatum. Next base: position 5,641,422 of record NC_139345.1, read on the forward strand.
GCTTGTTTCACTCATAGTTTTAATCTAAAGAAAGCAGACACTCTTTTATGTGAAGCCAGGAATGAAGGAGAATTAACAACAAAACCGCATCTTAATTTCGTGCACTGGAGAAATTAAGAAAAAAAATATTTTGCCCAGTTCTACACCTCAGCCTTCTTTTTGGAGACTTTGTACTAATCGAAATTTCCAATTTTTTCCCTAAAGTAATGGATGCTTCGAACCAAGATATAATGCTATAAGAAAATGTTAATCCCTATTCACACAGCAAAATCGGACTTCAATCGTGGCGCATGGTGGACATATTTGCTTAGGAGTAAAAGAACAATAAACATGAAAACAAACGACTGACTAATGAATGCATGTTTCGGCTAATATAACTAAAGAATTGATATAAAAATATCCGCGCCTTCTACACTGTCTCCGCCGGTGACGTGGCTTTGCTTTGCCGAGCAGCAGCTGCGCTCGAGAGCTCTTCCTGCCGCTCTTCTTTACTCGGCATGCACATGCTTGTCCCTGGTAAGTTGACGAGAAGACAAGGCCATTTTTGCCGCATTCAATGCGTTTCTTATAGCAACGGCACGAAGCAGAGCCGGTCAGACTTTTTAATTGCCGGGCCTTAAGGATGAGCTTTGCACATGCGCAGACAGCTGGAGCAGAAAGCTAATCCTGCGAAAAAAAAAAAAAAATCCTCGAACCTTATCCTTTAGTCATCTCGGTAGCGCGTCGCTTTATGCCGCCACCCGATGAAGGCTCATTGACAAAGACGTCCCTGGATTTCTGAGATCCCTAATTTATTTTGTTGCATTTCAGTATACGGCGAAACACGTTTGATCTTCTGCCATGATTAGGATTGGAAGTGGATTGACAAAGTGTTTCATTGACTTTCCAGCGTCCGCGTCAGTAAGCCCAGCTCTGATTACCTCTCTTTTTTATTTATGTTCTTTTCCGACGATATATTTTCCGCAGTTCGCGCCATGCACTGAATTTATAATAGACCGATCACATTCAGCCCTGAGGCGTAGCTCTAACGAGGAGTGTGCGTTCGAATACGCGCAGGACTTATTGCGTCATAATGCGACTTCATTAGAATTCACAAAGAGCTCGAGTTATAGCGAAAATGAGCGAGTGCAAACCGTCTGTGACTGGATAGACCAGTTGATTCTCAATATAGCTCAATTTGTTTTCTTTACGTGCCTCGGTTTTCATTAACTTTATACTAGAGTTGGCTCTTGGACTCGTGATCTCTTCTTAGCATGCTTAGAATCCTTGCTGCAGCAACAGCACAGGTATATACTGTTCGTGCACGACACATATTCAATATGCATACATTTATTTCAATTTTATAACTGATGTAAGGGTCGGTGTAGGCATGAAGTAACGTGAGGGACTCTGCAAGCGTCAGCATCTGTCCCGCGGGGCAAGGTGAACACCATCGATGAAAGCCATTGGATTAACAGACGTAAGAAGATCTAATGACTGGTGAGTCGAGGTTGGAACGACGAGGCCCGTGTATACAAAAGAGAGATGCACCTCTTGGAAGGGAGCGCTGCGTGTCGTTTCAGCAAATATAGCGTGCTCGCAAGAACGAAGGTGACTAACGGGGAAGATTTTGGGAGAACCGACAAGCCAAGACGACGGCCACTTATCGCAGTGCATGGCGCCAAGAAGTACGGGAAGGATGCATCGAAACCACAACGCCAAATTAGTTTTCACAACCGTGGCTGTCAAGTGACCATGTGCATTTTCGACGCGTAGGCGACAGGGGGCGAAGGCAAACGTTGCGTCCTAGAGTTTGTCTATTTGTTGTCCCTCTCTCTGTAAGAAAGGGGCCCCTGTATAGACCTCCTTCATGTTTACAATCAAGGCGGTCGAGGTAGCTCTGCAGTTGTCTACGATCCCACGGTACGCAAAAAGCACGGGAGTGGCTAAGCTTGCCAAAAGCGTGTTATTGTGATCTGCAGGCGCCTTTTTGACAGATGAAGTCACAGGGAACCCGAACCGACAAAAGTCGAGTCGGGTCCCCTTTTACAAGCAAAGGGCAAAACGCTCAAGAAGAGAGTGAAATACCAGCCGCGCGTTTTCCATTCAAAACTAGCGCTTTTTTTTTTTTTTTAATCTACTCGACACGCATTCTGTCGAGTTGCCTCAGGGGTGAGGATAAAAGCGATGCGTGGAAAACTCCATGTACACTGCGGGCAGCGTCCAGTCTGGCAAGCCCCACGAGACGGAGAGCGGGTTGAAGGAACACAAGCGACGCGGTGCTGCCCGTCAGGAAAAATGAGCTACGTTGCTTTTATTTGCTGTTCTCTCCCAACAAGTTAACCGCGGGACGCGTCGAGAATTACAAAGCTTTAGACGCTCATAACTATTATCAGTCGAGTAAGTGGGGGACGGTTTTTTCTCTCTCGTAAACAGCGCACGCAAACCACGTACGAAGTACTCCGCTCAAAACATCTTTGCACTCTCGGATGATTCTTCATACCGAGCGGCTAATGAGCGTTGTTGGTAAGCACAAAGCCCCTCACTAGCGTCGAGCGGTTGTGGTTAAAGGATTTTAGGTAAGAATTGTAATAGTAGCTATAGGGTCTTGCGCATTGGCGCTGCAGGGATTTGCTTATCCTTGCGTTATTCGCTGAAATAGCCATGCTGTGCGTCTGTTGTGTCTGCTGTGTTCGTGGGAGGGGGTCGGCGTTAACGTTCGCAATTTCATCACGGCGATTCACGTTTTAGCCTGCATTACACTTACAAGTTGCAGCGGCCACGGTGGTTCTGTAGTAAAGGCGACCCAGTTCAGTCTTGTCCACCGTGGCCGCGTTTCAATGTAGGTTAACTCGAAAAGCTGCTATGTGTCATGCAGTACGTAGTTGATGTAAAGGTTCCCAGAGACTCTCAATCACGAACCTATATGCCATTAGGAAGAACAGAAAGCTGGGCGAGTTGGTTGTTATCCATTATTTAACAGCGCGAAAAAAAAAAACGAGAACGTTAACACACATAACAAAAGCGCTCGTGTTGTTGTGTGTGTTAACGTCCTCGTTTTTTTTTTTTTTCGCGCTGTAAATAACCTTTATGCCGCTCGACGACGCACAACCCAACAACTCGCATTCGTAGTTAGCCGCTGTGAATACACCTAAAACCGCTCGATATAAAAATTAAAAAAAAAACGCAGCTCCAATAAAAACATCAGCGGCTGTCAACGCGCAGTGTCAATCCATCACGAAAGAGATTAAAATAATTTGAGGTGAACTCGGCGAAGGTTATAGCCATGCAACATAACTAACACAGATATCTCGCGCATCAGCTCACTGCGCTTATTTACAATACCCAAGGTAAAAAAAACTTGTTTGAAGAATTGTTTACATAGGTAAATGCATCAACGCATGCTCCAACAAAGAAAGAGGCCTACGCATTACAATATAGTGGCTGCCTAGTCTACATATGTTGCGCACGAAGTCACACCCGAAACAAAACGGTACCAAGATCCCGTTACATGTCGTAAAAAAAAACCAAACTCGAGACATTAGAGACCTTTGAGCAGGTGGACCTGCTCAGGCGTAAAGGTGAAGCCGTGACAAAGTGTTCGCCGCATATTCGATGAGCCGGCGTTGGTATCCAGCCTTCGCGCTTTACCGCGCCGGCCCAACGTTTATGATGACCTTCGTCGGCAAAAAACCTATGCAAGCTTACTAAACTTCCCTTTCTGTACCTTTCGGCCCAGTCCACGTCGATGCAGCTACTCGGCATGGTGCTGTTTGTTCTTTTCAGCTTTTTTCTTCTTTTTTTCTGACAGCACCAAACCATCCCAAAATCACGGTAGGCAAAAGCGACTGAAATGTTGTTTGGCCTACTATCGAAAGTCACTGACGACGACAGTGCCACCGCATCTTCGTGACCTAGCCATAGTGAAGGTCTAGGTTAAGGTTGTGGGTTAGAGACCGGGATTTAGCAGGCCAATTGTGGTAGCTCGTGTCAATGCTGTTTGTATATTTTGGCTGTTTTGTTGCTCTTTTGCTTGCATATTGTCTCGGGGGAGAGTTATTAGTACTGGCAAAGTCAAAAGTGGTGTGCTAGGCGCAGCAAGTTACCAATGATGCTGATGCTTGCTGCATTGGCTACGATTAGAGCGTGGGCTGTGCCTCGAGGCATTAAAACCGAGCCCTATGACCCAGTAGAGTTCTGAGTTATGTGCTATGGTTTAACGCGTCATGTTCAGCTAGGCCGAGCTAGCCAGATACATGTTTTACTCAATGCGGGCAATACGCGAATGGAACTGTCTAGATAAGGTGGTCACTTCACAAGCTTCACTGGAAAACTTTGGACAGTTTGCTCTGGTAACAGTGCTATAAAATAACCAAAATTGATTTTGGTGTTGTCACATTTGTTATCGCGCCTTTTATTTTGTTTGTATATGATTACTGCGAGATCTTTTTCATTTGCTCTAATTGCATATCTGATTGTATTCATAGCCTGTATATATCAATCCACTCCTATAAAGGTTCCATTTGTGAATGACAGGATCTTCAAATAAATAAAAAAAGTATAATGTAAAATTTTTTGCATAAACTTTAGCTATCTCAAATTGTTGCCATCCATATTTCGTCAGACATCGTCATTCCACCTCTTCGTCCCGAAATCACGACTGATATGGTGCAAATGCCGAAGAATTTAGCAACGCATTTAAAGCAGTCAGTTTCCGCACTGAATGTGGAACCTAAGGAAATGTGCTCTACGTTTACACAGATCTAATTTCCCACTGTTTCACAACTATATACAATTGTTCGTTACCGCCATTATTTGTTCCTGTCCCTGCGAAGCGTAAAAAAAAACATGCGCTAAGTGGCAGAGAAAAACGTATATGACTTCCCAGAAGAAGAAAAAGAAGAGCCACGAGCGAGCGGTGCACTACTGGCGCTGCTCGTGGGTCTTCTTTCTGTTCTGCAGAGAAATTTTCTTTGGGTCGCGACTTCCCGTGAGCATAGCTTGTGTCTCTCCCTCGGTTATACCGGTAACGGTACTGTGGCAACGCGGCTCGACTGCGGCGCACAAGAACTACGCTCTAAAATTGTTAAGTTCTCGCGCACCAGCTCAGAGGGCACTAGCTTACCGTTACGTTGCTAATACACGTTACAACGATAGTGTGTCCACGCACAGTGTACAAAAGAACGCAGGAACTATGCTATCCCCACTGGTTGCCCATGTGTGCATGCTGCAGCTCAAGACATGCATGAGGAAGCGTGCGCGAGCACGCCGAACCACAGGGTCATTTCTTCCGCCGTAGAGAGAAAGAAAAAACAAACTACATAAAATGAGTGAGGTCAGCCACGCCCGTGCCGCGTCCAAGCGCGTAGCGTGAAAACAGCGTCAGCTACGCTGAAGAGCAACGATGTCGGTGTCACGTAGACGCAACGAGGACGCTTTGTCACGAGGGCAGGCTTGCGTGGAGAGCGAGTGTAGCGACATCTAGCCTGAAAGAAAAGAAGGGGTGGAGGCGAGGAAAGGGTAACACTTTATACTGGGGGAAAAGGCGGGAGGCACAGGCCGTCTTTTTGCTGTTGAATGCACAGCTGGGCGCGTGGCAGCGACCGCCTCCTGTACAAATTGCACTCTTGACCGCTGGGCAATCAGTTAATATCCTGATTCGCACGGCCGACATGCCGTGGAAGAGGCTGTTGAAAGTGGCTCGTATACGAACAGAGTCGTAGCGTAAATATAAAATACAGGGAGAGATGAAAGAACGCTGCGTGTTTGTGAGCAGTGACGAACGACAGGCATCGAATGGCGGCGAAACGTGTGCGTCTGAACTCTGCCCGAAGATTTCGACGTCGAGCACCACAGCGAGTTGCATTATCCAGGCAGGGCACGGATCGAGTACGAGTGTTCTTGCTTAATGCAGCGGCTGAACAAAATAAAAAAAAACGCATTTTCGAAGCATAGAACCCTTCCACACATAGTGTATTAGACGCGAAAATCTTGAATACATTAATTTTTAGGTCTGGTAAGAAATAGAAGGAATGTCACCTTCTTGGATTCACCTATACTCTTTAATAATAATAATAATAATAATAATAATAATAATAATAATAATAATAATAATAATAATAATAATAATAATAATAATAATAATAATAATAATTATTATTATTATTATTATTATTATTATTATTATTATTATTATTATTATTATTATTATTATTATTATTATTATTATTATTATTATTATTATTATTAAAGAGTATAGGTGAATCCAAGAAGGTGACATTCCTTCTATTTCTTCTATTTCTTCTTCTTAATAATTATTATTATTATTATTATTATTATTATTATTATTATTATTATTATTATTATTATTATTATTATTATTATTATTATTATTATTATTATTATTATTCTGCGTCGCATGTCACATTTCGTTCCATTTAGAGCAAGAACTTTAGCACCAATAGTTTTAACCTAATCTTAGGCTATTCTAAAAATTCTGTGCCATTCTAAACGCTCGCAAGATCTACGGTGGTGAAAATAAGGAAATCGCAGGCTACGATACACAGACGAATGCTGTTCGCTGATGATACGTGAAGCTTTTTTTGTACATTGTAATCATACGATTAGTGTCGCGCCATTTATGCTTGTGGTGTCTTTCTTGTGCGTATTATTTCAGCCCGTTTTAAAGGCTTTTCCACCGCGATGGCAGTATCGAAATGAGGTGTTAGGTAATTTCCGAACAATTTCGTTTTCCTCATCTACCATCTACTTCTATAAGGTGCCGCGATTTATTTATTTATTTTTTTTTTTTTTTTGAGTGAACACTAGATGGGTCTCTCAGCGATTTAGCCACTGACATGGAATACGATCATATATGTGTCGGCGGTTTGGGTAGCGTCACAATACCACATGTTGTGGTGAGCTGTCAACTCGGGCGGCACTTTTGAGATGGGAATCCAGCCTTCCGGGATGCAATTGAATCCCGAGTTAGACAACCTACTCCTAGAGCTTGCACTCGCGTTCGAGTAAATTGGTTAAAGACGGGGTTTAATGTTATTACGGGTGGAAAACCACACAGTGATGTGTAACACTAGTCCAGGCTCGATGGGCTTAACCCTACTAACTCTGCGTCGTCTTCGTCAGGCCGAGACACCTCGTCTTTCCCTTGCTGAATGCCGGTATAGTGCGCCAGATAACAATATCTATGTAAATGGGTCTTTTACAAAATCTGGCAGGCTAACACTGTATCCTAATGAGTAAGCGTGAGCCGAACTCGAAATCAAAAGCTATATAATATATAGCGCTAAATCTTTTTTTTTTTTTTTAATTCTACACAAATGCCGTAATGAGCAGTTATGGTTCTGGTTTGGCAAATTTAAATCTAAAAAAAAAAAAAGAAAACTGATTCTCGGGGCGCTTCCAAAGTGCATTGTACATGGAATTGTTGAAGACAGGTTGACGAGTACGTTTCGCAATCACTGTGCGAGATATTCTTTGTAAGCGATATGAAATAGGCTCGTGCCTGGAATGATTTCTAAAGGTTGAATAATTTCTTGTTGCGGAAAGTAATATACGGACTTTCCGGGAATGTTAGGGCTCACAGAGTTTTTAATCGGCAAGTAGTAATTCCCAGCATAAGGCGCACTTATTTAGAACGCAATGTAAACGTTTCTGCTGACGCGACGCTTACTCGGCGAGCGCTTTGGTGGAAGGTGAAACGCGCTTCACAAAATATGACGGTTTAATTTTTCATCGCGATTTTTGATAAGCACATTTGCCTAGTCGCAATTCACTTAGCACGTGACCACGTCGGATTATTGTTTCTTTTTTTTTTTTTTCAGCTAAGCACAACATACTCGCGACAGAAAACACAACGAAACAAAAGAGGAAATGTGAAAGTAAATATACCAAGGACCGTTCTATCTCTTTATTGTTTTATTGTTTTGCGTTGGAATTCTCGCCCAACGTTGTTACAGGAAATCTGATTTTTCATTTAGTTCATGCTGACTGCTGCAGCATTGAAACGCTCGCCAGAAGTTTGCACCAGCGTCACACTGTCGAAACGCTGTTGGGCCGAAGGGAAATCGCAATCTTAAGACATAAAAGATGCGAGAATTCATCGGCACCCACGGTCATGTGCACGATTATAAAAAAAAAAGGAAAGTCGAGAGAGAAAAAGCATGAAATTCAATATGTCGCAGGAAACAGAGGACACTGGGCGTTGTACAGACTTCCTGCCCACTAGTCGTCGTTGTCGTAGTCGGCGCGTACGTTGGTCCGGGCTCCGTCGCGTGATAAGGTAGGGAAAAAGAGCTCGACCCATTCGCATTGCGTGATTCAGAGCGTCGGCTGTTTCTGCGTTCGCCAACCGTACAGCTCCACTTTACTCGACAGAAAGTGGCAATCAACCCCGCGCAAAACAGGCTCATATTCCGGGGCACGCGTGGCGTGTCTTCAGAACATTACCGACCTTAATGCAGGGAACAACTGTACACGTACGAGCAGTAACGAAGCACTGGGGAAAAGGATGGTGAGGGGATTGTAAGAAGCCCCCTCCCCCCTCCACAACCCTCTCCCCCTTTTCTCCTTGTAAGCGAAAGGCACTAAGGGCGGTAACCATGTCCTGTGTACTGTCGAGTGGACCTTCTCAGATAGTGGCTTGTTAAAGGAGGTTTCAGAAGAGCCATGTTGATAAACACAGACATTCGTGAATAGAAGTAATACAGAAAGCAAAAACGAAAGAAAGAGGAGGAAGGGGAATAGGGGTCCTGAAGCGATAAGACAAGCTCTTTGTGAAAAACGCCGTTGTCGACAGGGAACATATCCAAGCTCCCTGGACAAGAAATACAAGAACCGTGTTCTCGGCTTTTGGACGCAATTCACTTCACTTTTTTTTTTTTTTTGTTATTATGTCAATAAGAGCGACGAGCGAACGGCTTGGACACGGTAGGGCGCGAGTGGCGAAGAGATACACGGGTGCGTGCACGGTAACCGGGACTGAGAAAGGCTAGCCGTCACGTAGCGCTGCCGTGTCGTGCTTTGCACTGCTAAGTACAAAACAGGTACAGCAGCAGCCACGGGATCAGAAAGGGGCAGCCGTAATTGGCTGGCTATGCAGAGATTTCGGTCTCCCTGCATGCAAGAACAGTAACAACGCACAGCGCTCGCGTGCCGCTTGAGGCTTGATGGGAAAGCAGGTCGCAGTCAGCCAGTGCTGACTGCACTCGTCTCTCGCTTTTTTTTCTCTCTATGTGTGATCATCTGTTATTTTTGCTCTTCTCTTTCTCGATGTAACTCTCTCTTGTGGCTGACTGCGGTCAGTCGTGCTAGGGAAGAGCTCTCCTCCGTCATGCAGTGCGCATGCATAAGCGTGGAAAGAAATACCGAGCGAAAGGGTGTGCTCGGGCGCTTTCTGCGGGGACGCGCGATTTATCAGCGCGCTCCACTTTACGGCCCATCGATCCGTCTCTTTACAAACACGGGGTAACTTCCTCACTCTCTCGCCTATACTTCCCTTCTCTCCGTACCAGCATCATACGCCGAACACAGCCGAAGTGTTGACGTGCCCGTGGCGGCGCGCAGTTGCCTCATAAATAATACTGTGGCGTGGTGGCCCAATACATGCGCTTGGGAACAAAATGATAACTTTTCCTGCGAAACACAGCTCTCTTCCTTGACAGAGCTGCATCGCAGTGGTGGTAAGGAGAGCGCTATTTAATGCTCTTCGGTCGTTATTATGGAAAAAGAAGTATTGAATAAACAAGAGGGCGACCAAATCTGTTTGCCGCGGCCAAATTGCTCGGTGGTGCTTTTAATGGAGAGCTGATTTATATACTGTTCCGCACCGCGGAGAAAAACGACCACTTGCAACTTGGCGCGATTTTTGAATCGGCATTCTCGGAGTAAAGCTATGCGAAATCTTGTCAGCTCCATCGAAGATGGATTACAACAAATATTTGGGACGTATAAATTCATATCGCCAATAATTGTTCTGTTATATCTGCATTGCAGCTAGCTGGCAATGAAAGGCACATTTGTGATCTTGACTGCAGCGTTAATATTTTCAAGAAGTTTCAATAGGAAAGCTACGGGAGCAGTTCTACATGAGTTCTAGATGAGCATGTCTCGCAATGCTGCGTCAGCATGCTCTACCCTTTCATTATTATGCGCGGATTTTATATGTTCCTGTGAAAAGCGAGGAAATATTGCGTGGAAGAACAACAAAAACTTGAGGAACGTCCTTGGTTTGAACCAAAGTAGTTCACTTTTTATCAGAGAAAAAATCTCTATTGTGTTTATGTCTTAGGTGTTCATGTCCTAGAGCCCTTCCAACAGCAAACATGATCTTGAAACTCAGGAGCATGCTTTCAGTGGCGTACTTGTTCGGAAGGTGAACCCATGGGTTCTTGGTCATGATTAAAGTCAGCACATTTCAGCTTTTTACACAGGAAGCTTGAAAAAGGTCTCAGAAAAAATTTTTGAAAATACGCTTTTTTTTTTCTTTTCTGTTGTAAATAAATGCTCGCGCATGTCTACTTTTTCGGCAGACCTGCAGTTTTCTAAAGCGAGTTTTTTACTAGCATTTTTTTTTTAAACGACACGTCGGCGCTGTGCCACTCAGCCGCTTGGGCTGACGCCACCTCAAATACTTGGTTAGAGTGCAAGCGAAACTTCGATATGAAAACATTTTGTAAGCAGCGGAAGTATAGACAATTTCTATGAATATGTGCCCTTCAATATATCGCTAGCTATATCATAGTATTCCAGATCTGCCTCAAAAGGTACTCCGGAATCTACATTTGTTTTGTTTGAATGTGACAAAAAAATATATATAAACCTTAATTACACTGAATTAAGGTTTCGAAGCCCTATTTTTACAAAAAAGGGGGGAGGGGGGCTAAATGCCAATGGTATGTATGCCTTGCATCTATATATACAAAGGGACGCAACAGATGCTCCCAACAGGGAAAGCACAAGGAATATTCTTCGCATCGATCAATATGAAATATAGTGTAATCATCGAGGTATTTTTGTGGAAAGTAGAGCCAAAACAACCACATGCGGCCTGTGGGTTCTGAACCGACGACTTTTGAATTTCAGGTCCGATTCTCTCCTGAGTGAGCTGAGGCGATAGCTGTGAAACAAATCTCTTTTGATTAATAATTTATGTAGCATGGTACTCTATCCACGAGTGGTCACCATCGCCAACATCGCCCATAACGGCAGACGTGGAATCGCCTGCGTTACCGCGAGTGTAATGTGCAACGTCATGCCGAGTGTAATGTGAAACCCGGTAAATTTTGCGGGAAAGCAGTTACCTTAGGAACACTTGCTGATAATGTTCCTGACAAAAGCAATCATTTCAAGTGGACGCCCAGACCTAATTATACTTCGGCCGAACAGTGCGACGACACACTGCTAAATTAGTCGGAGACGCTACAGATTAGTCTGCCTCTGTCTTCAGCTAACGTATGCTCTCGCAGCTTTCTTGTCAGCGTTAACACAGTCAATGATGCGAGCAGAGCAAAAGGTAACTCAGCACCGAACGCGAACAAACATCGCTTGGAATCTCCGGGTTCGTCCGGTACACGCTCACAGCGCCACCCGCGCGATGCTTCTTTCTCTGCGTTCTCTCGCCTCGTCATCGATGGAAAAGGAATTCCGCGGAGACGATCGGGAGGAAGCGATGGTTCCCCAGTGCTGGGAAACTGAGCGGCATACAGCGTAATCAGGGCTTCGCGGTCTACCCCCTTCGTCCTCCAGCACCGCACCACCACCGACGAGCCGCGCACATATGGCTTCACGTTCCCCGCCGGGTACTTGCGAACTGCAGCAGCAGACATGTCTGAGTGGGCAAGCGTTGCGGGCAGAACGAGGACGAGGAGGAGGGTGGTGCAGAGACGGACGTAGACACACACGGTCTTTCCTCTCCTTTTCTGGACTTTTCCCCCTTTCTTCTCTAGAAAGGCTGAACGAATCGGCCCCTCTGAAGCCCGGCCAAACCTCTCCGCAGAGAATTCTCCCTCCCTGCTTCATCCACACTCCTCCCTAGTTCCCAATAGGTCTCCCTAGCCTCCCACGCACACTGTCCTGCAACGCAGCACGTCCGCGTCCTGAGCTTCGGCTCGGAGTTTCCCAGGCGTTGTTCAGCAATTACGGGGGCGGTCAGCAACTTTGACGAGCTGCCTGGCCCCCATGCGGACCGTGGGGTTGCTTCGGTTGCTGCCAAAAGCAGGGACGGGATGAGGGGGACATAACCTGATTGGGGGGGGGGGGGGGGGGGGGGGGGGGGGGGCTCTCGCAATCCTATTGCAGCGAGGAAGAAAAAAAGAACGTTAGGATGGGCGCCCCACAATCTGACACGAAAATGAAGCAGAACAGCGCGCGCGGAACAAAATAGGCGGCTGACTACGCGGAGGAGGAATGGTAGGGGAGTCGGGAAGGGAAAATGTTCCGCAGCTACAGCGGTGACGCTGCCATTGTTGCTCCTGCTGACCCCGCTCGTTTGTAGTAAGCGGCAGTGGCGCCCTCATGTTTTCATAAACAGGGCGAGCCGCGTTATCCAGATGGCGAGTAGCCGGACCGCCGGACGGCCGTGGCCGCCGCACTTTCCGCTCGGTTGCTTGGCTGCGCAGCTAGCTCTGTGCGCGGCTGGTAGGTGACGTCAGTGTTCAGCTTTATTTTGTGTTTTCTTTTTTTACTTGCCAATCCGCCTTCACTGTGTTCTTTTTCCTCTTTCCTTTTTTCTAGCATCCTAGCATCACCGCCCTACACTGAATGGACCATTAATTCTGCTCAGCCCCGCACCTGGTGTCCCGCTAAGCCCATATCCGCGTAAGGTTTTGTGTGTCAGTAGTTGCCGTTTAGTAACGTACCGATCACTTCATACTCGCTCGCTAGCCCCCAATGTGTTTTCTCAATGGGCAGTGTAAGAAAGATGACCGAACCTTCGTCTACTCCTTTTACCCTGTGCCCCATTTTGTTTGTTTTGGTTATTGTCGATATCTATTTTGTTTCTTTTATTTGACGCCGCAAACCAGCTGCAGATTGCTGCAGACGCGCATGAAGCAATGAAAGGCGATGACAGACGCCAGGCAGTGCAAAATGGCTGCAGTGAAGCGTTTAAGACGATTAGCAATTTGCTCCCCGTTTCTCTTCTTCGATTCTGATAAGAGCGACCTGGGCGTTCATTTGACACAATTTTATACTGCCAGCGGAAAACTAGAAGCTATTTATTGACTCTACATTGAATTATTGCTTACTGCGTATTAATGCGATAGGGTTAAATCCTCGTTGCATAGAAAATTCGATGTCGGCGTCAGAGCTTTGGGCGAAGAATCATGCGTGACACTGCCAGGTAGTAGTTGGCAGCCGATCTGGCCAAGCACTGATCCTTCGATGATTTGTGAGACTTAACGCGACCACGTAATATCAGAAAGGCGGGAGGAGCTGGCAACTCGGGTTGCTCATTTTACGTGAGAAGGTGGAACAAGAATCAATCTCCCAGTGCTCGTCTATGCTGAGTCAGGCAGCTACTCCGAGGCCACGCACACACGTTCATAGAGCTTGCTTTAAGCGGGGCTTTCCGTGTGCGGTGGTAGCCTAATTTATAGGTCATACCCTTAAAGGCTTAGCTTGTAACCAATAAATGTTTTTGTTTTGTTCAGATGCCACAACGAGCAAAAAAAAAAAAAAAGAAACATATTTTGAACCGGGAGTTACATGTTCCCGACGTCGCAAAAAGTGATATCCGTGGTAATCTCCCGATGATTCGAAAATGTACTCTACACTCTACCTGTAATATTTCGTGACGTCAGAAGCGTTAAACGCATTCATGTATATCACATCGCTGCATATGTTAGGGATTCATTTGTCCTTAGCGGCGGTTACTACCGAAGTGCGTGTAGGGAGGTTGATGGAACCGCGAGCGCGGAGCGTCAGCGGGACCTCGCCTGAGAAAGCAGAAGTGTCTGGCCAGCGGACGTTCAAGCCTTGGCTGCTACCGACGTCTGCTGTTACCACCCTGCGGCTCTCCTCCTCAAAGCCATGCCTGACGTATGAACCACCCATGACAGTGTAAGCGAATAAAATATAGAATGCACAGATGATGGCGCCCGATGCCCAAGCCGGATAGGACATTACTTTTTCAGAAACTTGGTATGTTGGTTTAAAATCCCGTTCGAGAGAAGAGCTCACACCTTCAAATGCAAGCCTACGAAAGTCTGTGCGAACGTATATATGCCACGGATGCCTCGTATACTTCGGCATGCCTAGCTTAGAGCGTTATATCTAAGATAACGCTGAACTACGTTATTTATTTTTTCAATTTCTAATATCCGAGAACTGAGAACACCTAAATCAATGTAACTGCCTGACCATTTGGTAAAAGCCTTCTTGAAGGAAGACTGCACGCAAAACGGTGCGGACTGTGCTTTTCTATGTGATGTCCTCTCTGTTCTGTGAAGTGTTTTCCTTCACGAAAGATATCTTACCATAAATTGCATACACCAAGGAAGTGCTCCACCTCGATAAATTTTATCGACATCACGTTCTTGTTTCCCATGAAGCTGATGACGGCCTCGGTTCGAAGAATTACATTACCGACCCCACAACGAAGCCAAGAAAAACGTGCGTCAAGATGTCGTGTCACCGGTTTCTAGGAGAACCTTGTTTTCTTAGACGCTTCATCTCCAAAACAAAGCGGGCGCAGGAGCTGCCAGAAAGCTGCGGCCAGCGTGTGGAAAAGGGGCGGTCACCGCAGCATACAAAACAACAGCGCTGAGATTTCGACACGACAGCGCTCATTGTAAGCACGTGTTGTACGTAATTATGAATCGTTCGATTTCCTCTGCGATAACTAGATTTTGTGTTCGGCATAACTCGTCGGGAAGAAAACGAAACAAGAGGGCGACGCAACGAGGAATGAAAACGAGAAGCCAAAGACGAGGACGACAGCAATAAGATTTAAGGATGGCTTCTGGAGACAGTATGCTCAGCTCGCACGGAGAGGGCGCGGACGAAAACTGATTAAGCAGCTTCACGTCGAGCGAGCCAGGAAGCCAGCCGGCCAAACAACATACGTCACCGAAAACATTGCCAGAGGGCAGCGCTGCTCTAAGTGTGACCCTCCCTCCCTACCTCCCTCCCCTCTCTCTCTCTCTCTCTCTCTCTCTCTCTCTCTCTCTCTCTCTCTCTCTCTCTCTCTCTCTCTCTCTCTCTCTCGAGAAGCCACGCTTCTCGAAAAGTACGTAAATGCATTAACAACGCGTAGCAAGTGAAAAAAAAAAAAAAAGAAACGCCTACCGGTGGCTGTTGTTACGCGGATGAAAACAAAAACTACCACGAAACCTTAGAACTTAGTCAGAAGTGCAGTGCTTGTTGATGGTTTGATGAGATGAGAAAGGAAGAGAAAGTACAGAGTGAGAAAGAAGAAAAAGAAAGAAGCCAACAACGATCTTCTGGCCCCGCAGTTGACGGGTCCGAGCCCCACTAAGAAAGCAGAAGGAAAAAAAAACTGAAGAATGAGAAAGACGGCATCAGGTATATGATGGCAAGTAGGAAAGGTTGGAACGATTGCTCTGCGTGCTTTGGAGAATATGGTTATAAAAAAATAAAAATATGTTGTGGCAATCCTGAGGGGAAAACGTGAAAGTAGTGCCAGTGCACAGCACTATTAGAGCGAAGTGACAGGAACAGAAAAATCGAAAAAAACGAAAACCAGGCGGACGTGAAGGGGACGATGACAGTGCGTGCTACCAGCTACAATGACCAGAGCTGTGCGCGAGAGCACGCGTGCGTTAGGCAAGGTCCACATAAAAAGTAAGCATGCTAACCAAGAGAAGGGGCCACTGATGCAGAAAAACTGAATTTAAACCTTTTTGCGGAGAACTTTTTAAGGACGGAAGAACCATCTTCAAGAAGCGAATAAGGAAGGCATATACAAGCGAACGAAAGGAACAAAACAAATAAGCTCAAAATGGTGATGGCTGTCCACTAGACTTTTTGTTCGCCCTTCAAGCAGGCGGCGTAGGGGACTGCGCTGTAGCATCGAGCGGCCAGGGGCGTTCCTTCTCAAATCTGTACGTCTAGCCTGCTCTGTTCCCTTTCGTTTCCTTCTTCATGCGGCGCTTTTACTCGCGGAGAAAGGAGGGGCTTCCGATGAGCAGCGGCACGCGAGGACTCCCATAATGGAGCCGGGGCTAAGAACGCTATCCGCTGCACTTGGGCTTATTTGGCCCCGTTGCGAAAGCCCAAGCGTCGTCTCTGTTCTCGCTGGAATGCATTATACATGGCCGCAGCCGGAGCGCATAATGCCTCCGGTGAACGCGCTTCAGATATTTATGACGCCTGGTTGATGCAGCTTGCCCGTGTGCGTGCGTGCGTGAGCATGTAACCTGATCTTTCTCCTCGCCGCTTAGCTGCCGCTGTCGACGAACTTTGCTCGTCCGACCTTTGTCTTCTTTCTCCGCGCACGCCGACCAAGGCAAGTATATCCCGAAGAACCGACCCGCTCCCATAGTGGACACAGTATAACGAAGAAGCAGATGCGTGTAATAGGGATTAGTTTTCATCCTATAATTAAGGGTCGCATGACTACGCACAACAGCAACGTGCGGTTATGTGAGAGTCGGCTTAGGAGGTGAGCTTCCTGGCTTTGCAGCGAAAGGTACACTAGGCTAGTAGAAGCGGATTCCGCCATGCCTGTCATAGGCCAGAACTGTGCATGTGTGCAACCATGGTAACCAGCTGCGCCGTTCCACAAGTACCGTGCACAAGTTTTTCGCCGCTGTGCCGCGCCGGTCTCCACTGATGTGCTGACTCGAGACGTCACATAGTACGCCTCGTTATGCCACCTCACTGCGCATGTTCAAACCTTTCGCCGGTCTTCACCGCTGCGCCAAGTCTCCTTCATCGCGTCTTCTTACTCCATATGATCACGTGAGCAACTGCGGAGCTGATTATATAAGACTGAGCCTGTGTGCTTTCTAGACAGATGCGACATGGTTGAAGAATCTGACGGGGAGCACAGTGCGCGGCATCTTCGGAGATTGCGAGAAGCTGCTTCGAACAGCCCGTAAATCATCGCTTGATGTGAGGACGCTCGACAGCGTACAAATGAAACACGAAACGATAAGCACGCGTTTGAGACGCCGGAAAAGCAGGAAGAACGTCTCGCCAAACGGCGGCGTCAAGAAGCGGAGCGACAGAGGCGCCGAGCCGAACTTTCGCTACGTATATCCTGGCCTAGCTGAGCTAAGCAAACTTCTGATTTTTTTCTAA
This sequence comes from Amblyomma maculatum, assembly GCF_055883805.1. Taxonomy (NCBI): domain Eukaryota; kingdom Metazoa; phylum Arthropoda; class Arachnida; order Ixodida; family Ixodidae; genus Amblyomma; species Amblyomma maculatum. The sequence continues at coordinate 5,658,681 of NC_139345.1, forward strand.
CGGATCGATTCGGCGTCATATAGAGCTGAAAGCGTGGCTGAAATCTGCTTGGAAAGACAGTCTAAATAATTAGAAGCCATAAAGCTATGTAGATATCCACAGAAAGCACGACTTTGTATATTTTCGTCAGCCGGACTGGTCTATTCTGTCTGGTTGGTCTCGTAGTTTTTGTTGAGTCGCAATTCTTAAAATTTCCTAGGAAAGCAAACATGACAAAGACAACAGCTGTCCCTTAGTCCTCGTGTGGCTGCTGTAGCTAAAGTGAATAGGTTTTTCTTTCTGTGGTGTTGGTGTTCTGGTCGCCATACATAATGTAAGCCATGATCAAAAGCAGCTTTTTTTTTCTTCTTAAATCTATTCAAAGATTGGCACACCATGAATACACAAGGGTAGGAAGAGCGGACAAGTTCTCTTTAAGTATGGCAAACCGAATAGTCCCAGTGATTCGATTTTAAATGTAACCTAACAGGGTTTTGTTTCACACTTTGGTATATTCATTGCAGCCCCTTCATCACTGCTGACTCTAGTAAGAAAACTTTCACTAACTTTCTGTGTTAGAGTGCGCTCATAAGCAAAGCTCGTCAGAAAATATCAAACGTGGCGTCGGGGGCCAGCTGGTATTTTCATACAACACGCTCAGAACAGCGCACCTCAAATGTCAAGCAGGGTAGAAACAGAAAAGGCACAAACACACAAAGGCCAAAATACGCAGCCGGATTGACCACATTTCCTAATTATTCAGGGCGCAAAGATAATAAAAAGTATTCTTAATTCTTTCTTTCTTTGATTCGTTTCGTTTTCATTCGTCAGCGGCGACAGAAACCTTTTTTCGTTAATTGCTTTCGTACGCTGTCACTTGTTTGCTCACTTTCTTGTTTTCCGAAACGAAGGGTACAGGACAGACCGCGCCTGGCATAATGGACCCCGAGAGACCACACCATCGTTCACATGGACTCTGCCCGCCGTCCTGCCTTCGCAGAGGTAGCGAAGCGAAATGTCGCTTAAACAGCGCGTGCAAACGACGACTTCATCCAAAGAGGAGATGGAAGAGGCGGTGTCTGATGCCGCAGAAAGGTGTCCTAATGAAAAGGTCACCCCACGACACCACTTTTTTCTTTTTAATCTACTGTTTTCTTTAGCTGTGTTTAGACCGCATGTCTTTGTTCTATATTTTTGTTATGCCTGGGCTTGCGTTCGCGCACATGCTTCGTCATTTCTCACGGCAGCGGCATGCAGGAGATGTCTCCGACTGAATGCTGTATGCAGTTAATGGGCGGCGGCGGTCTCCTTTGGGCACATATGGCACGGTCCTAATGGTTCTCGACGCACTGATGACACCATTTTCTTTCTTTCGTTTTGGTCTGCAGCCTGACATTGGCAGTCTCATATTGACACCACGCACACGCGCACGCACGCACGCACGCACGCACACACACACACACACACACACACACACACACACACACACACACACACACACACACACACACACACACACACACACACACACACACACACACACACACACACACACACACACACACACACACACACACACGTGCGTGCGTGCGTGATCAGCCATTTTTGTTGTAAAGACTTACATGAAGAACATACTGAAAGTGTGCTTTTTCTCTCCTTTGAACAGCAACTTCATATCGGTTTAAATACGGTCTTTCTTGTGAAGCAGTTCCGTTTTCCTAATGCAATGTGAAGCAAGCTCCATTTTTGCAAAAACGTAGGGACGTTATGAAACACACACACACACACACACACACACACACACACACACACACACACACACACACACACACACACACACACACACACACACACACACACACACACACACACACACACACACACACACACACACACACACACACACACACACACACACACACACACACACACACACACACACACACACACACACACACACACACACACACACACACACACACACACACACACACACACACACACACACACACACACACACACACACACACACACACACACACACACACACACACACACACACACACACACACACACACACACACACACACACACACACACACACACACACACACACACACACACACACACACACACACACACACACACACACACACACACACACACACACACACACACACACACACACACACACACACACACACACACACACACACACACACACACACACACGTGCGTGCGTGCGTGCGTGCGTGCGTGCGTGCGTGTGTGTGTGTGTGTGTGTGTGTGTGTGTGTGTGTGTGTGTGTGTGTGTGTGTGTGTGTGTGTGTGTGTGTGTGTGTGTGTGTGTGTGTGTGTGTGTGTGTGTGTGTGTGTGTGTTTCATAACGTCCCTACGTTTTTGCAAAAATGGAGCTTGCTTCACATTGCATTAGGAAAACGGAACTGCTTCACAAGAAAGACCGTATTTAAAGCCGATATGAAGTTGCTGTTCAAAGGAGAGAAAAAGCACACTTTCAGTATGTTCTTCAGGTAAGTCTTTACAACAAAAATGGCTGATCACGGAAAGAGAGATAACAAATTAAGCACTTTGCGCCCTGCGATACTATTGCTCTAGAAATCAGACAAGCAGGCATAGTCCAGCTATATGTTACACTTATGTCATAACCTCTATGCGTGTGAAAAAAAAAATATAGAACACATGTAGATCAGGCTTGACACCTCGCGAGTTATTTATCTAATGGTAATCTTTACAAAATATCTGCAAGCCTGTTTACTAGCCCAACGTTGACGCAATGTATTAAAATATTAAAATTTATGGATATAAATGTCATTCTAGTGTATTTGAATCACCCATTAAAATCGATCCCTTAATCGGCACTTCATTCATTTTCTTCATAGTCGCGAATAGAGCTGATGAAATTAAAATCGAATGATGTCTGTAACCTCGGTCTGACTAACGCATAGAATGAGGAAAGGTAATCAATTACTCGAAATCGGCGGTTTATTATACAGCAAGGAAAAAACATGATTTTGTTTGAGTATAACAATGGCGCGCATTCTTAGACGAATGTACATTCAAGTATTTAGGAGTGAGTATTAAGATCGCTGTTTGCGATACCATGCGCATGAGGTCTGCTCTGTAGTATATTTGAAAATCGTCCTGTTCGACAAATAACATAACATAACATTCATAACATAACATTCAGGCTAATATTCCACTAGACATGTATTAAGTCCTCTTCGAAGTAGGCCTCCTCTACTTAGACCCCTCAACAAATATATACACGACACAAACTCGAAAAAAATCAAATAAACTGCAGTGCGCTTTGTTTGTATGCGTTATCGGAGAACTGACTTTGTAATTGGCATGCAGAATTGCTGTGATCTCCAACTGTTAGAAATGTAACTAAGAAAACAGCGACTGAAATAGTTTTGTTTTCTTCCAGTTAACAAGAAACCAAATAAAAATTAACAAAGCAGCATATATTTTTCTTCTGAGACGGGGTACGCGTTTGAGCTGCAGTGGTACGATAACACCTTGTAAAACACGTCTAGATTGTTTCAAAATTCGCTGTTTGCTGCTCACAATATTTGTTAAGTGATCTTCCAGATCGCGCTGTGATAGCACTAAATTTGGAGGAA